>NC_142705.1:12301171-12609745 GCF_029339155.1 Prunus mume
CCGAAACCCTTGACGCATCATTTCTTCTTCTAGAAGATGAAGTTGAGAGGGAAACCATGGAATCAATTTCCACAGCTGTGTCCAGTTGACTCTCTGAATTTATAACAGCTGCGATACTTGAGAAAGAATCTCTATCATCAACTGGTGCAGGCTGCTGCTGCTGCTGCTGCTCTTGATTTCTACCTGTCGATGTAGGATGGCTACGGAAATATGCCTCAACTAACCTTTCAGCAGAACTCAATGCAGATGAGAAAGAAGAAAATGCTGCTCTATGAGATTGTGATCTTCGAAGTAGCAATGACTGAAGCCGGCGGTTTTCTCCTGTTTCAAGGCCAGTCATGCTGCCTTGTGTTAAATCCACAACATCATCTGCAAGTGCCACTGGATTTTGCTCTCTGCGCAGTCCTCGAGATGTCAGAATCCTATTTAACAAAGTACTAGTTCTTTCTGCTGTTTCCCGGGCATTCTCAGGCTCCAGTGGCTGAACAATATCCCGAGTCAAATCAAATCTATTTCCTAGACGGCGAATCATCTCCTCAACTGGAAAATTAAATGCACTCCTCTGAATGGTTTGTCTCAGACTTTCAACCCGCCGCGCTTGAGGCCTAAGAGGGATCTTTGAGTCATCATCTGGCTCACGCATAGTGTTCCCATGACCATAAATTGGGGTCACATTCTTGATAGTTACCTCTCCCTTACAAACTGGACACTCCTTTGCATCTGAATGCACATGTAACCATCGGTAAAGGCATGGCCAACAAAACAAATGACCACAACAAGTTACAACAGGGTCCCTAGCCAAGTCCAAACAAATATTACAATCGAAAAAACTCCCATCATTGCCACTACCCTTTTCAACATCATCCTTATTGTCTGAAGTCTCATTTTCTGAAACCCCATTGTTATTTTCACACGATTTGGGCACGTCACTTGTTCTTTCTTCTGCGGTAACACTACCCTCACCTGCTTGTAATGTACTTGAATTACCAGAGTTGACCATCAATTGATTCAACTCCATGGAAATGTTTTGCCCTTCAGGGTGCGCCCATCTCCAATGTCGGGCCCTAATACCCACAGGTTCCGCAATTCTGTGGATAGGTGCTTCAATCCAAGCATCCAAATTTACAGGCTCATTTGACGCAGATGCTGGCTCGGGACCAGGACCCAGATTCAGGTCAAGGTTCATTGCGTCAGATGTCTCCTCGCCCATCACAAATTGACACAAGACGCTTATTACTTTATCACAAATCTAACAAACCCAGATAAAAAACCCTAGCTTCATCACAAGATTGAAGAAACCCACATCACAGAACCATAAAAAGTACCCAAATTGAACACCAAATCCTCATTTGGTGCAAAGTCCAAAACCCCAAATCAAAAACCCTATTCTTGATTACAAATATGAACGAACTCCCATCAAAAACCAATAAACAGCCACAAAATTGAAGAAACCAATATGGGAAGAAAAAAAAACCCTAATTGGAGTAAACCCAAATCGGAAACTTCATCCAAAACACAGAAATCAGCAAGTCAAAGCTGAGTTTAGGTCATCAAGATGGTGACTTGGAGGCAATGGTTCCATGATATCAGTTTCTAGATGGTAATTAGGGCTTCAGAAGCCGATAAATGGAAAAAGAAAAACGAAAATTGAACACCTGGGTCGTGATAAAACGCCGTTGATGGTCAGTTAAAGCTGAAGCTGGAGTGAGCTGAGTCTGGTCCGAGTCGACTCGCCATGGATGACGCTCTCTTCTCTGATTAGCGATCTAGTCCACCCAAGAGGAAGAGGGAGAATGGGTAGAGATAGATTGATGAGTGTGTGCAATGAATTTAGGACAGGGCAGGAGAGAGAAAGACAGAGAGATGATCCTTTGCGTTGGCGTTTAGGAGGTAAGGCCTTGTTTGGAGGATTATGATTGTGATCAACGGCTGTGATGAAGTCTGTGGACCAGCTTTTACCACACATCTAGTGGCTCAGAGTGAGTTCCCACCAGGCAGGTGGTTTCTTGTTTGCAGAACTGGAAAGTGACGTGTAATTGAACTTTCAACTGGCTTTGGAACATCTTAGATACATGGGATTATGTCTCATCACCTCATGCCATGTAAACTAGTTGGGTCCCATGGATATGAACGTGGGACGACTGAGATTTTAAGCTCTTGGGTCATGTTGGATAATGAAAGTGGGACAAATTCTTATGGAAGTTCATTGTGTGGTTGTAATATGTGATTTTGGAGGATATTAGAATGGACTTACCTAAACTAAAGTTGGGACATACTGTGTTTTCATTTCTATAAGCTGAATTAAAAAATATCGATACTCACCATAACAGTGGCAGAACTATAAATTTTCTTTAATGGAAGTCGGTCATGATGAAAATGCTTTTATATGATAATAAACTATACTTTCATCCATGAAAGACAACATTGTACATAGCCACCTTTTATATATAATAGCATCAATACAACTAACTATATCCACTTTTATTTATTCAATCAAATTGTCTTTTATTCATGGCTCAAAACGACATTATTTAGTTAGTGTTGTTGGTGTGAGCCGTAATTCAGGGATCTCGTGATCCCTGATTTCTTGGTGTAATTCACCTTACCTAATTAGACTAATTACCTATTTAGGATTCCTTGTAATTAGTTAATTACTTTTCCTTGTAAGAAAAGTCAACTTGTTCTTGTATATATATTCTCCTCTTGAAGAAATATAATAACAATCACAATTATTCAATCTTGTGCTTAGTTTGAGTTAGTATTAGAGTCGGTTAACCTTGGTCTCTCAAACAAAAAATACAAACCCTATTCATTGGCATCTTCTAGCATTGAATATAGAAAAAAAAAAAAAAAAAAAAAGATCCAGCTACCGAGAAACAGCGGCTAAGCCCTTGTCGTCACAAACCTAGTTTGGCAAAAGACTCCTACAACACCAACCCATCCAAACTTGTTATTTCTCCTCTATGGCTTTCGAAGATACCCTAGACAACTCCACCATAGCTGCAAAATCTGGTGCTTCCAATGCTTCAGAAATCCTCAAAAATCTTGACATGGTGCAACCAATTGTTACAGTTCACAATGATACTTCCGCTGCCCCATTCAACATACGATTGAATGGGAAGAACTATAACACTTCGTCGAAAATGATGTTGCTTCATGTGTCAGGCTAGGAAAAAAAAGGTTATCTGACAAGGAAGATGACTTAAGTGGAGTAAGACGCTCCGACTTTGATTAGTGGTGTATTGAGGAAGCATTGTTAAAGGATGGTTGATATAAACCATGGAACCTGATTTGGTAGAATTGTTCTTAGATCTACCAAAATTTAAAGATGTCTGGGAGATACAACCCAAATGTATTATGACACGTCTGATGAGTCACATATATATGAATTACGGTGTAAATAAGGAGGTCGCGATATTGCATCCTACTTTGCTAAGTTCAAGAGCGTTTGGTTGGAACTAGACTGTTGTCATCCAATCAACATGAAGTGCCTTGATGATGTGGAGATTCGACAGGCTAAGATATAGAAATACATGATTTTCTTGCAAGTATAGATAATAAGTTTGATAAAATTAGAAGAGATTGTTAAGGTTAAGTCCATTGCCAAAATTAGAGGAGTCGTTTGCTTTTGTTCTTAAAGAGGCCTAACACCGGGAAACGATGCTTAAGTAGGATGGAAAGACTGAATCCTTTGCTGTCATGGTTTCTAAAGCCCCTACTGCTAGTTTTTCTTTTCCTCGTCTAACCCCTGAGGAAAAAGAAAACATGTATTGCACTTACTATAATAGGAATCGTCATGCAGATGCCACGTGTTTTCACAAGAATGGGTTTTCAAGTGCTTCCTTGAACTCCGTATAACGAAAGGTGGCTTACGCGAAGAAAAATAATGGCGGGAGCGGTGTAGCTGTTGTCGTCACCACCACCAGACTTCCGTAGGCCTGGTCTCCGGCGGTACCTCGGGTGTCTCACACCTTACCCACGACAGCTCCTTCAGTTGATGATTCTCTTCTGTTCTCTCTTAGTTATCCATTCAAGAGTCTGCTGATTGCAAACATAACTAGGGAAAAGCTTTGGTGCTTTCCGACCAATGAGATACATGTTGGATTATCGATTTAAGTGTTACTGATCACATGACCTATGATAAATCCTTTTTTCATTCTATAACTGCTCCTACCAAAACAAGTGTGGTTACTGCCAATAGCGAATCTAACTCAGTCACTAGGGCTGGTTCCATCACTCTTACTCCTACTCTCTCTTTACATAAAACTTTGCTTGTTCCTACTTTGTCCCATAATTTATTATCTGTTGGGCAAGTTACCAAATAGTTAGATTGTTGCGTGCTCATGTTCTCTTCTTTTTGTTTGCTTTAGGATGTTTAGACTAGGGAGATAATTGGGGGTGATACTAAGAGAATGGGTATCTGGATGACATTGCATCGGGTAGTGTTCATCAGGTTCGGGGCGTTGTCAATGATAAGTAGATTTGTTTATGGCATTGGTGGTCATGTTTTCTTTGGTTATTTGCAGTCGTTGATTCCATCTCTATATAGATGAGTAAAAATTTCTGATTTTTAGTGTGAGACTTGTATTCTTCCAAAAAGTCACCGAACGTTTTATCCACCTAGTTTGAATAAAAGCATATCTCCTTTTGATTTAATCCATTCATATGTTTGGGGTCTATCTCTGATTACTACTGTCTTTGGAGTTCGGTGATTTGTGATCTTCATTGATGATTATACTTGATTAACTTGGCTTTATGTTATGAAGCATAAAAGTAAAGTTGGTTCTTTATTCAAGAATTTTTACGAGATGATTCAAACTCAATATTCTTGTTCGATTCAAGTTGTTAGTTCAAATAATGGAGTGGAATTTGTTAACTACACACTTGCAAACTTCTTCATTGAAAAAGGTATTCTCCATGAAACTACGTGTCTGCAGACTCCAGAATAGAATGGTGTGGGTGAATGCAAAAATCGTCATATTCTTGAGACTGCTTAAGTTTTCCTTATTGGGGGGGCGTGTTCACCAAACCTTTTGGACCACAACTATTCAGTATGTTATCTACTTTCTTAATCATATGCCTTCTAATGTTTTGGGTTTTAAAATACCACTTCAGATATTGGCTGCTCATGTTCTTGTTTATTCCCATCTTAATCTCACTTAGCGCATTTTTGGTTGTGTGGTGTATGTCCATCTTAATAAATCTCACTGGACCAAGTTGGATCCATGTACCTTCCACTGTATCTTTGTAAGTTTTGCATCTCAACAAAAGGGTTACTGGTGTTACTATCCCTTCAGTCGCCGCTTTTATGTTACCATGGATGTTGCATTTATGGAGAACGATGTGTGTTTTTTTTCTCTGTAAGACGTGCCCAATCATGTCCTTCAGAGGGAGAATACAAAATAGTGCACTGGAACCCGAGCCACTTAGCATAGCCCAGTAAAGCCAAGTAGCTGGAAGCAGGCTGCCGATCGAGCCGAGTAGAATAGTTTAGCCAAATTGGAAAGCAGTGACCCCTTCTCTCGACCATACTTGCTCATGCTCACTAAACATCCTTGAGGTAAGTCCTTTAGATCCCAATACTTCTCAAAATATTGTTGAAATTGTGAAAAAAATTTCATACACAAGCAAACAGGGGAATACCACCAGACAGATTCTCACCAAAAAGCAAGTTGAAATATGTTATTGCTAATTATGTCTCCACACATAAATTGTCTCCTCAAGCTAAAGCATTTGTCAGTCAGATGGAAGGAATAAAAATTCCTAATAGATTGGAAGAAGCTCTGTAAGACCCAACATGGTTGAAAGCAATGAATGTGGAGATGGAGGCTTTACAGAAGAATGGAACATGAGAGGTAGTTCCCGTAAACTGAAGGAAAGAAAATAGTTGGATGTCGATGGGTGTACATAAACACAAAGCTGATGGCACAATAGACATATATAAAGCAAGAGTTGTGGCCAAAGGGTATACGCAGACGTATGAAGTTGATTATTAGGATACATTTGCATCGGTGACAAAAATGAATACGATGCGAGTTATTGTCTTTAACAGCTAATTTAGATTGGTCTCTCAAGCAATTCGATGTGAAAAATGTCTTTCTATATGGAGATCCAGAAGAAGAAGTGTGCATGGACATACCACCTGGTTATAGGTTGTCTAATAACACTGGGAAGTTTTGTAGGTTTCGAAAGGCCCTTTATGGATTGAAGTAGTCTCTGCAAGCATGGTTTGGGCGATTCACTGAAGCAATGAAGAAGTATAGATATCATCAAGGTAACTTGGATCATACCCTATTTATCAAACGTAGGGATGGTAAGATTGCTTTGCTGATAATCTATGTCGATGATATGATAGTTACTGGTGATGATGTTGTTGAAATGGGTAAATTACAAAAGTATTTAGCATCAGAGTTGATATGAAGGACTTGGGGGCTTTTAAGTATTTTTTGAGAATCCATACATCATGTTACTTCACTTTCATTGGGGTTAATTTGGTTACATGACGAAGTAAGAAGTAGAATGTAGTGGCTCGATCTTGAGCGCGAATGGATAACACATGGAGTGAAACGACCTGACCCAAATTCCACTTTGGAATCGGGTCGAATCCCGCTTTAAACTAACACCGTATCTGTGGATCGTAAATGACCAAAATGCCCGTAGTTTATAACACAAACTCTGGGGCCCTATCTCGTGGCTGCGCTGTAATCGTAGGCTGCCTACCTCGAGGATCAAGCCACACGTAGTTCTTTCACCGCCTCGACTGTAGTTGGTTCAATTAAGTAAAACATACTCTAGTGTTGACGTTTTGAGCATCCGGGACTCCTTACGATCCGTCAAATACTATACGATCCTGGAATTACCTAGATCAACATACCTGAAAATTGTTACGATCCAACGGTGCAAAACTAGTGAACCCGGAAATCACACACTAGGCGAGATCCGTTCGGGGTTCAAACGGTATCCGAATTAAGATCCGCGAAATCCTATGCGCTCGTGAGGACTAGGAGATCACTCTAGAACTGACTGTGGTCCCCACCCTGCTGCCACGCGCCGCCACACGCGCTGGCAGCGCGTGGTGCCTAAAGCGATAACGCCTCGCCGGAAAATCTCAACAACTCGGCTCAAGACTCCTATCCTAGGTAAAACACCCTATTTGGAACCACTTTTGTTTTAGGACCCACCCCAAAAAGTGGCCGGAAGTGGCTGAAACCGTGAACTCAAAACCGGCCGAATCCTAGGTTCGAAATTAACCCTCTCACGCTAGAAATTCCTCAAATCCTACTCAACCACCAGCTAGATCATGAAAAATAGCTAGAAATTCATACCTCACACGACCGGATTGGTGGCCGGAGGAGGGAGAAACCGCTGGCCAAAGTTCTGTCAAAAACGGTCGGAAAACATGGTTTTCACGACGCGGAACAAGACTCGGGCGTGATGGCGAGCTAGGTCATTTTGTGACTTGTGACGGGCGGTGGCTTGGTGAAGCCACCGGGAGAGAAATATCGGGGTGGCTCGGTGCCCAGAGAGAGAAACCGAGGGTTTTAAAAATCTAGTTTCCAAAATTACCTTTTTGCCCTTGAGTGTATTTTGACCGTATTTTCTTCGTTATAATTCCGATTCGAGTCCACTACGTGTCTACGGACTCGTTTCGTCGCGCTCTACGCAACGGTATAAGTGAAATGGTCAAATTCTTTCTCGGTCAAAAAGTCAATCTTTTCCTCAATAAATTATTCTAAGGGCATTTTAGTCTTTTCTTCTAATAAATTAATAGTTAAATATTAATTTTAGGTTTGGGTTGTTACAATCTTCCCCCCTTATAAAATTTCGTCCTCGAAATTTACTTTCCCTCTAACGGAGGGGTAAGGGTACTAAGCCTACATTGGGTTCCCAAGCCTGTCCCTCTAGTATTGTACTCACTACTTGCATCTCAATAACTGTATCTATAGGGTAATCAATAAAATCTGAGGGTCATACATTTATATCTGACTACCAGTGGCTTAAGGAAATATAAAACTCAAAAGATCTGCTAATTTATGAATTTCTGTTAGACTTAAAACTCACGCTCTTAACTGATAATCGCCTAAAACCCTTTTTTCCCCGAGTATCGACACTGCTAATGTTGGGCACAAAGACTAATTTGCCCTTCTTAACGGAATTAATCGAAATGCAAGTACGACTTCTACCAAAATTCGCAGAGTCTCCCAACATTCCCAAAATTATTCATAAAACAAGGATATATATATATATAACTCATCTGCCAGCATGCATTAAATCATATCCAAATAATCAAGCATCATAATATTTTGGCCTCAGGCCACAACAATTCAAATAAATCAATCTGCTAATAAAATTCATCTCAACTTCTTGATCAACAACGATATTCTGGCAAGTCAACATGCTAATCTGTGCATTCTTATTCATGCATGACTTATCAAATAATAATTCTGCTGAAAAATATACGCTGGACTCGTGAGACATCCGTCAACCTGATCCATTCGCTCCCACGGTCTGGATAACTCTAAGACTCGTGGGGCAAAATATGCTAAAAATACTTGAGCTGCTTAATACCATATTTAATAATAAAAAGATGAATAACAACAACTTAAATAAAATAAAATAAGGTAAATTAAAGCAAACTTAATTAAAATAAAATAGACAAGCTCTTGTATTGGACTCATAAAAAAATTCGTAAGTAACCATGTGTATATGTATATATTTCCATATAGTACTTGTGATGCTGAAAGAAAATAATGATAACGGGATAAAATCCTTAATTTAGTTTAAAAGCATCCCAAACTGAAATCCTCTCCACCTAGGCATACCCCAATATCTGATCCACAATGCTCGATAACGTCAATTCTCGCAGGTCTCGGTGACACAAAGTCAACCCGAGCCGCAAATCGGCAGGATTCAGGGACCGTAGTCACCTGATCCAATCGCAGTCTCGGAGACACCTCTCAATCCGAGCCCAGAATCGCACCACACGGTCAAAGCGCCCCGAACTCGTGGGGCAAAATAATCGATCAGACATCGCACCACACGGTTCAGCGCCTCGAACTCGTGGGGCAAAATAATCTGTCTCAAGGCAACGGGGTATCCTATGGTGGGTTTGAAAACCATAATCTTTTATTTACATAAACTTTCAATAAACTGATTCTCAACTGAACTTAAAATATATTCATATATACATAAATATATACATATATTTATATATACCAAAGTCTGATGAAAACCAAAAATTAACTTTCTTCCTTTTCAACTCCTGAATATATGCATCAATTACTTTATATTCTGACAACACAATGAATCATAAGAACAAATATAGATAATTAAATACTGATCTTGCTAAACCTCAGTTCTCGACATATAAGCATATAATAACATGTAAAACAAGTTTTTCAACCTCAACAAATTTTTCAAATCCTTATGGATATCTGTTTTCTCCGTCACACCAATGCAATAAATAAAATAACAATCTAAAATAACAATTGGAAAAAAAACAACCTAATAATTGTCCAGCAATTCTGAAAATACGGATGCATAAGTAATGCAGGTCTCAGTGAAGTTAACCTAATGCTCGATACCAATTGAAACGACTGACCCAAATTCCACTTTGGAATCCGGTCGAATCCGTTAAACTAACACCGTATCCGTGGATCGTAAATGACCAAAATGCCCCGAAGCGATAACACAAACTCGGGCCTATCTCGTGGCTGCGCCTGTAATCGTAGGCTGCCTACGCACCTCTTCTCTGAGGGATCAAGCCACACGTAGTTCTTTCACCGCCCCGACTGTAGTTGGTTCAATTAACCGTGAAACATACTCTAGGGTTGACGTTTTGAGCATCCGACTCGCGTTTTACGATCCACAAATACTATACGATCCTGGAATTACCTAGATCAACATACCTGAAAATTGTTACGATCCAACGGTGCAAAACTAGTGAACCCGGAAATCACACACTAGGCGAGATCCGTTCGGGGTTCAAACGGTATCCGAATTAAGATCCGCGAAATCCTATGCGCTCGTGAGGACTAGGAGATCACTCTAGAACTGACTGTGGTCCCCACCCTGCTGCCCACGCGCCGCCACACGCGCTGGCAGCGCGTGGTGCCTAAAGCGATAACGCCTCGCCGGAAAATCTCAACAACTCGGCTCAAGACTCCTATCCTAGGTAAAACACCCTATTTGGAACCACTTTTGTTTTAGGACCCACCCCAAAAAGTGGCCGGAAGTGGCTGAAACCGTGAACTCAAAATCGGCCGAATCCTAGGTTCGAAATTAACCCTCTCACGCTAGAAATTCCTCAAATCCTACTCAACCACCAGCTAGATCATGAAAAATAGCTAGAAATTCATACCTCACACGACCGGATTGGTGGCCGGAGGAGGGTGAAACCGCGCCAAAGTTCTCAAAAACGGTCGGAAACATGGTTTTCCGACGCGGCCGCCACGATCGACGGCGGAACAAGACTTGGGCGTGATGGCGAGCTAGGCGGTCATTTTGTGACCGGTCTCGTGACTGCGGTGGTCGGAGGCGACGGGTGGCTTGGTGAAGCCACCTGGAGAGAAATATCGGGGTGGCTCGGGTGCCCAGCGAGAGAGAGAGAAACGAGGGTTTTAAAAAATCTAGTTTCCCCAAAATTACCTTTTTGCCCTTGAGTGTATTTTGACCGTATTTTCTTCGTTATAATTCCGATTCGAGTCCACTACGTGTCTACGGACTCGTTTCGTCGCGCTCTACGCAACGGTATAAGTGAAATGGTCAAATTCTTTCTCGGTCAAAAAGTCAATCTTTTCCTCAATAAATTATTCTAAGGGCATTTTAGTCTTTTCTTCTAATAAATTAATAGTTAAATATTAATTTTAGGTTTGGGTTGTTACATGGAGTTTGTTAGCTTATTTGGCCAACGATACTCCTGTCCGAAATTGGTTTTCTGTGAGAACCAGTAATATATATATATATATAATTATTCATACTACATATTAATTATTTATTAATATGAATTTTTCTTATTTAAATATTTATTGTGAAGACTTATATGTTATTAAATTTTAAGCCTGATATGAGATTATCCCTTTAGTTGAAAGGTGACACCATTCTTATTTTCCACGTGTAGAGACTTAGAATTGGTTTTAATCGAATCATCACTGTCATGCCACCTTGCATGCTAGTAATAAGTGGTGTTGTGATATCATTGGCCAAAAGTGGATGACTCACATTATTCCCTTACTTTTTTATCTTATCTTTTGGTGGTGGTGGTGTTATGATATCATTGGCCAAAGGGGGATGACTCGCATTATTCCCTTATTTTCTATCTTATCTTTTGGTGGTTTAAAATATATATATATATATATATTAATTGAATCATCATTGTCATGCCACTTTGCATGCTAGTAACAAGTGGTGTTGTGATATCATTGGCCAAAGGTAAATGACTCACATTATTTCCTTACTTTTCTATCTTATCTTTTGGTAGTAGTGTTGTGATATCATTGGCCAAAAGGGGATGACTCACATTATTCCCTTATTTCCTTATATGTATATATAAGGGAGAAAAGGAAACAAGATGAAGAGCGTGTGTGTTTGTCTTGCAATATTTCATACTTATCATGGTGAGTGGGTTATGTAATATGTTCTAAAAGTTCTTATTTTGTCATAAATGTGAAAATCATGGGTTTATTCTATTTACAAACCTCTCTATATTTTCAAGTCAAGTATGTCTAATTTGTGCAATATTTCACACAATATATATTATTTGGAGTTTTTGTGAAGTATGTATTATTCATGGAACATGAGAACTTCAGTGATGAGGTATCCGAAGGATAAATGTACCAGACGGGGACATGAGGCAGTGAGGCCGATAGGGTCACGTACTGGGTACAATTTGTAAAGGATAACAAAGATATGAAGTAATGATGTGATGATTTGGATTGTGTATCTTTTAATTATATTTTAATGATATTGCTTGACTGGCATATTACATAATCTACTCACTAAGCGGTGGTTTGCTCATCTCTCATCTATTTTGTTTTTCAGATCAATTAATGGGCAATACAAAACCGAAGCTTGAGAAGTTGGATTAGTTTAGAGTGATAAACTTTTATTTATATCTTGTACGCTTGTAAGATTATTATAATTATATATAATGGTAATGTATTTTAACCAATTTTTCAGTCTTTTTATTTATTTCTTTCAATTCACACACCCTGATTCTGGAATATTCTTGATTTCCGAATCAGGGCGTGACATTTTCCACGAAAGAAAGTCATGGAACTTTATTATGACAGCCAAGTTGCGAGAGAGATAGCAAATAATCCAGTTCAACATGACAAAACTAAGCATGTTGAAGTGGATAAGCATTATATCAAGGAGAAGCTGGTAGATAAGCTAATCGATATACCATTTATAAAGTTAGAAGAACAGCTGACAGATGTCTTAATGTATGCGTTATCAGCAAAGGTTTTTCATGACTCACTTGACAAGTTAGGCATATGAGATATCCATGCACCAACTTGAGGGGGAGTGTTGGCGTGAGCCATAATTCAGGGATCCCGTGATCCGTGATTTCCTGGTGTAATTCACACTATCTAATTAGAATCATTACCTAGTTAGGGTTCCTTGTAATTAGCTAATTACTTTTCCTTGTAAGAAAAGTCAACTTATACTTGTATGTATGTCCTCATCTTGGAGAAATATAATATCAATCACAATTATTCAATCATGTGTTTAGTTTGAATATTGTCATATGAAAATAAACAAATAAATACATCGAAGACCTACTATAACTAGGGGTGAAAACTTATAATTTGATGTCTTATCTCACACATTGTTTTATGGTTTGAGTTTTTCATTACTTAATTCGAATTCATATTTAACACGATCCACTTAGACAAAATAAATATGTTGAGTTGGTATTAAAAACGAATAACTAGATTAATTTTGATCAACCAAGCTTGAGACTTCTTCTAATATAAAGAAGAGTTTATTTTATTACAAACGTTTAATAAAAGCATCCTGATTGAAACCATCGTCAACATAACAAGTTAAATATATAACAAATATGAGAAATTTATGTATGCATTTTCCTGCATCCCTCCTTCACTTCTTTAATGTCTAGTCTCTGTCACCCTCTGTCCTCTCTCTTTAATTAAAAACCAAAAGCAGAAAAGGCGAATATTACCAAATAAGATAAAGATCTTTCTAGTTGTTGATATAAAAAACGTTGATTAAAGATGACTTAATTATTGGACCTAGCTGTGTTCCACTGATGTTCATCACTTTAACCTCCATTGACCTTCTTACAATCCAACCTAATCTCCCCATTACTTCCCACCAATGGACTAATATTTCCCATGTTGATCATTGACTGAGCAAAGCTCTGAAAGAAGGCACTCTGGTTGCTGCTAAAGCTATTAACAATAGAAACTGTAGCAGCCCCGGTCGTCGAAAACAACTCCTGATCTGATTGCAGAAGACCTTGATTGTTCTGCAAGTTGCTGAAGTAGTTATTGTCAAAGCTATCCGGAGTTGTGGGGTCTAAGTTGGCCAAAGCTGTTCCACTACCATTCTGTGGACATGTTTGCTGGAGAGTGGTCAAGTAGGAAGAGTTCAAAGTTGGGTCAGGATTGCCTGTGCCATTGAAATTGTACAATCGGTTGCTAAATGTTCGACATTGAGCTCGCCCAAATGTATGTGCACCTGCAACATCGGATAATAACATGATGGATTATAAAAGAGTTGAATTAAAATATAAATTAGAATATAAAATAGTAATACAAGCTGCATAGTTACCAGATAATGCAACAAGATCGTTGGTGTTTAGGCCAAGAGCAGAAAACTTGGAGGTAATGTTGGCTAAGCCTTCAACAGGAGAGGGAATAGAGGTGTTGGCTCCAGCTTGGTTTGCAGTTAGACTGTCTCTTCTCCCCAGTAATACATTCCATGAAATACCTCCTGACTGCCAATTTAGGTCAATTAAAGTCTATGCCATGAGCCCTTCATAAGATTCCACTATATATCAAATCCGAGCCTTTCTGGATTGGCTCGAAGGGCTTCGGTTGTGAAATCAAAGCCCATTTGGTTTGGCCCAATGGGCTTCAGTTTGGACTTCATTATTTGATTTCATAATCGAAACTCTTTCTAGTTAACTGGACATGCTTAGATTTCATAGCCAAAACTCTTTCAATCTATATTGAAGCGGTTTTAATTCGATTTCCTTGATTTCAAAATCGAAACACCATTTGAGTCAACTAAATGAGCTTTGATTTCACAGCCGAAAATTTCAAAATTTTGAAATATTTGTGGACATATGCTTAAGAGTTATACACAAACACATGATTGGTAACTAAAAATTGGATACCATGCCTTGTTGACTCACCAAAGAAACAGAAGCTTCAGCAGCAAGGGCCAGAATGTCAGCACAAGATACTACAGCAGGGCAAGAATTTTCCACAGCAGTCTTGATGTTGTCAACAACATCAAAGCCTCGAGTGGAGTTGGTGTTTGGGGCTGCATCTTTCTCACTCAGCTGTATGCTTCCACCCTTGTCTAGCAAGATTGAAGCATCACATCCCTGAAATACCACTAACAAACTTGAGTTCTAGCTGCATCAAAAAAATGATAATAATTAAGACAAGTGTGAGAAAAAATAACATAAAGCTAATTGTGTTTACATTGACAAAGCAATCGTGGAAATGAAGACGAATAAGGCTAGCTCCAATCCTCGAGTCAGATTGCAAAGCTTGTTGAACCACACTGCGGACAATAGTGGTCACATTTGGGCATGTGGAAGAGTAAAATGTAGTGTTCAATTGAGCATTGGAAACATACAGCATTAAGAGTACAAATGTGGTTGCCAATGGCAAGGAATAAGTTGTTGAAGAAGAAGAAGACATTGATTTGTATGTTAATCAGTGAAATGAGTTGCAATTAGTTCGGGGCTCATCATGGAACCATTTATAGAAGAATGTCACATCTCATTCAGCTTTAATAATAGACATAAAAGTCAAAAGGTGGGTGATTATTATGAGGCTCAACGTAGCAAGTAAGAAAAGCTACTTTCACAGTATAAGATTCTTGCAAATTTTTTTTTATTGTAGGAGTTAGGCTGTACGAAGTTTCCAACATAAAAAGACTACACGTTATTTCCTTTTGCTATATACATTAAAGGGTTATAGAATCATACACTAGGAGCCTAGTATGTATGTTAATAAAATAGTGGTGAGTTTATGCCATATATGTTCTCCTAAGCTTGGGATTCTTTTGTGTTGATATTGGTCTGATATAATAGAAGTATTGTTAGAGCATCTTTAAGGGAGATATCAAATACCAAACATCAAATTTAAATTTGATGACTGATGTGGTAATTTGACATCTTATACAGCTTTACACTCCACTCGATATGTCAAATTAAATTATTATTTTATTACATTTTAGTGTTGATTCATTTTTAATTAATAAGAAAATAAAATAATAAATAATAAAATATTCATTTGACATCTTGTTTTTGGGATGTCAAAAATAACATCTCAACCTCTAGCCTTCATTCCACATCAGTTTTGACACATCAGTTGGAGTGATGTAAGATGTTAATTATAGCTGTTAAATGTTTATGTGGCACATTTGACACATCGGTTGGAGATGCTCTTAAAGTGTCAAATCACTTCCAATATTACTAAAACTTACAACCGTTGATAGCGTTGATAGCTACAAATTTTCTTGTAATGTGAATGACTAAAGACTGTTGAGTAATGTATTTCCGCATTGTAAAACTCAGACAATTGAGAATCGAGAATTTGTATGAGCGATTGTTTTAGCATTTTCCTAACTACTAGCTATTGATTACAATTGAATTGTTTGCCGACACTGATTTGAAACCTACAAAATTTTATGCGTAGTTTGTGAAACACATTTTGATGCGATTTTTGAGAAAGAAAGCTAAACTAATAAAAGACCTTCTCCCCTAGTGTACTGTCGATTGATGTATATGTTTGCCAACTGAGGGTGGAGCCACTTCACTGCCGAATGACCCTAGTAATTCTGCGCAATTAGAGGAAGGTCTGTCTGGTGAGTTCATTCTTACCAAATTCCCCAGAATTTTGATACTTTTACTTTTGCACACCCGAAGTAATAAATAATCTCAGAATTTGTTTCTGTGAGAAGCAACGCAGGCTAGAGCATTGCCACCATTTTTCTTCTTTCAAAACAAGAAGCAAGAAAGAGGGAAAATAAATTTGATAGGTTTGAATGATTCTTCAGTTCAACCAAGCCCTACTGGATTCTTTTGGCAGTATGTATATATACACGTGGGTTGGTGAGACTTGTTGGCATTTTACAACCAATAATATATTCGATGAGATTAATTCATAATATAATTTCCCAAATCAAAGGATTTTAGTATATATATAAACATCTGCATGTCAATGTCTACAAAAGAACTTTGAATTTCATGAAATTTCTTCGAAACACAGCTTCAAATTTGAATTTGGTTAACACAAAATTTAACCAAAACAGGTAATATAGTCAATAAATTTGAGCTGATTGCTGGTGTGCTTCTGGCTTATTAGTAGACTTACACCGACATTCCATGACAAAGATGTCCGAATGAACTGTGCGCATTTGATAAAGTTTCCACCCTATTATTAATTCATGTTCATCTTTTATCTTTCCACATCTACAATATGCTTTGGTCCTGGCCACAGCTTCCCGATGATTGTGACAAATGGGAAAAATAACGGGTGCTGGTATATTTGTTTACAACAAGAAATTTATAGTTCAAGTAGTCGAGGAGAGTTAGACTTCGTTGGCCACATATGATTACATTGAACGGAGGAAATATCATATTAGCACAACAAAAATGACCTTATGGCATTATGCGTTGAAAGTTGTCTAGTCATTTGCCAAGTCCAGCCAAAAACGATTGTTTACAAATTTAACCAATTATTAGCTTAATGGGCGGGACATTGTGTTGGTGCAACCTTGAATCTAACATGGACACAGTTTGGGTATGTAGGTTTCTTGGCTTGGTGTTCAAGAATTAAATAGGGCGATTTTAAAAGAAGGCACACGGATAAACCATGAAGAAATGAAAAGTTTGACAGCACCACAAAGAATTGCAGTTGCTGTCAAGCCTAAAGTGAAAAAGAAAACGCTTATTTGGTATATCTCTCTCACAGAAAAATTAATAAAAAGTATGCATTGTTTTTGAGAAAGTTTCGTATTCCATTCATAATTCAACCAAAAAATTTACTAGCCACAAATAGTCAATACAAACTAATTACAAAGAACCATTATAATTACGGAAAAAATTAACATTAAGACAATCTGGTACGCCTAATAGAGGCTTTGGGTTGTGCAAGACCCTTGCACAGGGCCTGATTTTTTCTTTTCTCGTTTCACCATATATATTATCTTATTATTATGTGCCATATATTTGTTCTAACTTAATAAATGATATATCCACTACTTTTAAGTTGATCCCACATAGGAGCTCTTGATCAATACTAAATCCAATGGCCATAGGTTTATTTTATTTTACTTGGTTATTTATGATGATCCATGAGTTTTTGATTTTATGTTCCTTGCTGAATTATTTGTTTGATAATCTTTTATAATGTTTAAAAAATAGATATTGATGAGTAATTTTAAGTTTACTATCAATATATATGGTCCAATATATATATATATATATATATATTTATTCAAGGCTTTGTTTTAGGAGACCCTATTACTAATTTTGTGACCGTTAAAATCTCAAAGTCATCCCTAAGTGCGCCTCAACTAATGATCACATTGGATCGAATAAACTCTCTAACATAGGCATCCTAACTAAAATTGCAACGTTGGACCAAATAAAATGTATATTATGCATCTATGGTGTAAATAAATACACTATTCAAGGCTATGCATAAGTGGTATGATATACATCATTGAACAAAATGAAAAGTAGAAGTTAAAGTGAGTTCGAGAGAGAGGCTCCTCCTTCTCTCTAAAACTTCTCTCACACCCCTCCCTCCCCCCAAATCACCTTCTCTTCTGAGCATCATCTGGTGGTTTTCTTGTCGCCCTTTGGGGCGGCTCCTCTACCACCTATGGTATGGCTTTTCCTTTTCCTTTTTGTTTGTTTTACTTAGGGGTGGGCACGGTCCAGATTGGATCGATTTCACCTCAAACCCAAGACAGAACCAATTACAATATAACGGTTTGATTCCGTTTGGTTTGGATAAAAGTTATAAAGGAAACCGAACCAAACCAAACCAATTTAAGACGGTTTGGTTTGGTTTGGTTTATTTGGCCTAAGCCCAATTTTTTTTTTTTTTTTTTTTTTGCATTTTTCAATATTGTTAGCTCAATTATAACCAACAAATTCACAACTTACTTTATACATAAATCATTTTTTAGAGTACGAAACCATCCTAAAGCTCAAAATGTCATAAAACTTTATATTTCACTAACTAATATAGCTCAATTCAAATATTCATATATAGTTATTAACTAATTAGAGTATTGCACATGTAAAATAAATAAATAAATAAATATACACATAAACGGTCTGGTTTGGTTTAGACCGGTTTACAAAAGCTCAAAACCAAACTAAATCAAACCATATACGGTCCGGTTCAATTTTTAAACAATTTGACTTTTTCTTAATTAAAACCAAACAAAACCAGTAATTATGGTTCGATTCGGCCGTTTTCATCAGTTCGGCCGGATTGATGCCCACCCCTAGTTTTACTTTGTCCTTTTCTCCTTGCTTTTCCATATTTTGGCCTATATCAAATTCCATATGCATCTCCTTTCCATTTTCACTTCAGCCATCACTCCTCTCTCACCTCCTTCTCATCTCCTCCCCTCACCCACACTTTAGTTCCTTCCTCTACCCCTTCCATCATATATGATTAAATTCTATTCTCTACCTATGATTTTCTTTGTTGTTTACTAGATTATTGCAGCTATTTCTCCCCTACAACCCATCCTCAAATTTGAGCTTTTGCCATGGAGGTGTGGGCTCTGTAGATTAATGGTAAATTTTGACCCCTACTTGGATCGATTGAGTATGATAAATATCGGTGGCATGCTCCCCAAAATCCATGCTCTACAGATCCCCCTTGTTGGTTCCTCTAAACCTTCTTCTTCTGATGGCGGCGCCGACGGATTCGGTGACGGCAGTGACGACTTGTTGTTTGTATAGGGTCTGATTTTAGGGTTTTTGTATTTTTTTGGGCTGTTTGTTGGTTTGGGCCTATATTTTGTTCTTGGAATTGGGCTTTTATTTATTTATTTTTTTTTGTTGAGACCTTGTTTTTATTCTTGACTTTGTATTGGGCCTTTTGTAATATATATTTGGTACTGACATGTTCATTCCTTCTCACAAAAACAAAATACAAAAAAAAAAGGTATTGTGGAAAATTGGAGAGCAAACTAATAATCCGTTAAAAGAAGAGAAACATGAATCATGATTAATGATTATAGCAGGAACACGAGGAGTATTATGGAAGATAAACTTCAAATTAATAAAGTAATTAGCATCTACACAATTAGAAAGTAATGATAGAGTAATTAACACCTATATGTATTATTTGAAATTTAAGAAACGTATATATATAAAAAATTGCTCACAGAAGGGGAAATTTATTTATTTTGTTACATAGGAAGCCAAAGGCCCAAGCAAAGCGACAAACAGAAAAGACCATCAGCGGCCCATAAGACTCACTGGCCTGGTAGTTCCAACTATATTATTCATCATCAAATACAACATTTCGCAAAATCACTTGTAAGAGAAACTTTTTGAGACAATGCATTTAATGGTGGATTTGACGCAAATGTTTAATGCAGTGAATCAAGCCTTCCAATGCATTTGTTCTCAATGATTGTTTATTTTTATTTTTAAAAACAAAGCGATAGTCTAAATTACAATAAGGAAGATGATTTCTACAAATCTGTCAAGGTACTATGGAAGTTTGAATTTAAGACTAATGATCTACAAATCAAGGTCCTTTTCAACTGAGTTAGACTCATTGTCCAATAACTCTCTTGTTTGATGAGCACTTCAATAAATAATAGATAAAAAAAAAGTCATTCCCCAACTTTGTATCCAAAAAATTTTTTCATAATCAATGTGGCACTATCGTGTTGGGTTCTACAACATGGTTTTTTGTTTTTTGTTTTCTTTCAATGCAAAATGTTTAACACCACAACTTTTTTCTCAACTCTTTTCCTAATCTATATAACACATTATATCCATGGTATTTCATTGAATTGAAAAAAATAACCATATTATAGATCTAATCTGACAGTGCTTGCCAAATTGGTTGGGATAAAAAGTTGGAAGTATAACATTACCTCACACCAACGTTATTTTCAACTCTCTCACATAATGTGGAACTCATAAAATTATGAAACTATGTAGGGCCTATTTGATATCGGAGAACTGAAATAATAGTTGGACATTACTCATTAACAATATGGGTAGCTCAAAACCCTTTTATTATTTCCTCCTAAATGTGATTAAGGTATGAGGTTGGGGCTCAAATCCCAAGACTGATCGTGGAAGTAGGAGTGGGTTGCAATCCTCCTAGAACAAGTACCAGTGACTACAACCAAGTGTGTACCACAAATATGCAAGTATGTGGCTTAAAAAAGGAACAAAAGTTTGCATTATAATGAGCAAAAGAGCTTGTGGATCCGTTGCAAGCCTTGGAAAAACACCACATCCAAAACGTTTTAAAATTTAGAAAATCACCATCTTCCTTAGTCTATTCTCTATTGTAACACTCCACTCTCACAAATTGCACCCAATAAGATTGCATAGTTGATCGATAGTGGTGGGGATGGTTGGCAAAAAGAGTAAAAAAGAAAATTAAAAAAAAGAAAAGAAAAGAAAAACAAAGAAAGGCATCTAGGTCTCAAGGGTGAGTGGGACCCACCATGCGGTCTTAAAAGTATAAACGATAAAACTACCCGCTCCCATCATTTTGTATTCTCCCTTCTTCCCCTTCCACCCTGGCAATTATCGTCCGTACCCTGTCCCCACCCTCCCCTGCTTCTCCGATTCTCTTCCCTTTGCTCCTTTCACCGGCTACCCATCCAGCCGGTTCCCACACCTGTGCCACCACCTCTCATTTGACCGTCCACACGTGCCACCCCCTATTACACTATTCCCCTTCTCTTCTTTGGTGCAACAAATAAAAGTTTGAGAGAGAAAGAGAGAGAAAATATTAAAGCCAACAACAAATTTTAATTTCTTGGTCTTCTTCTTCTCTCTCTTGGGTTGTAGTTTTTTCTTCATATGGGTTTTGGGTTTGCTTTGCACCCCCCTCTCTCTGTCTCTCCAGCTACGCATATGTGTTTGTTTTTGTGTGATTAAAATCGTCAAAATCTGACCTGAAACTGAGAGATCATCCACTTCTTGGGTCTCTCAGTGTGTGAGAGAGATTGGATTGGTCTATTCTTTTCTTTTCTCTTGCTTTGTTTGTTTGAGGAACCCAAATAATATCTTATCTTAAAACCGATGAGGATCCGGAAAAGACAGGTGCCCTTCCCTCTCTCATCTCTCTCTCCGGTGCCTTTATCAGATCCCCTCCTCCACAACCTCAACTACTCACCACCACCACCACCACCCATGGTGCAACTTCACACCCACCATGATCCTGCCCCCACCCAACCAAAACCCTCCA
Organism: Prunus mume; assembly: GCF_029339155.1. Classification (NCBI taxonomy): domain Eukaryota; kingdom Viridiplantae; phylum Streptophyta; class Magnoliopsida; order Rosales; family Rosaceae; genus Prunus; species Prunus mume. Next base: position 12,322,849 of record NC_142705.1, read on the forward strand.
ACCCAGTTGAGAAAACTGCCCGGGTGGGCCATCCCCATCCTCAGCCGTCTGATCATCATCTCAATCAAGGTCTCTCGCCGATCGGGCGGGCAGGGAAAGGCTGGGGGTTTTCTGATGCTGCTGGTGGGGATAAACACAAGGAGCACAACAAGCAAGATTGTGGTTTGGTTAGTTGAATTTAATGCTCACATCACAAACCTTTTTCTTTTCTTGTCATTTTTAGTTTTGTTTTTGGGTGCACCTTTGTTCAATGTAACCCAAAGAGGAAGTGTGTGTGTGTGTTGTTTAATTTTCATTTGGTTCTTGCTTCTTCTTCATTTGCACCCATCATGGGGGTCTCAACACAAGGCCAGGCATAGCATGTGAGAGTGGATCATGTATATATTTGGTGTCTGATTTTTGCAGGAGCTCTTGATATTGAAAGGGGAAGAAGAAGAAGATGAGAGAGGATCAAGAGATGGAGAGAATAATGATATCAGGTAAGAGAGAGAGAGATGGAGAAAAATAAAAAGAAATAAAAAGTTAATTCACTTCATGTTCTCTCTTCTCATCTTTCATGAAATCTCTTGTAGTAAAAAGGGTCAAAAGAGAAGGGAGACCCCTTCCTAAATTGAGTTATTTACTTTCCCAGCTCACCAAAAAGAAAAATACAAAGAAAGAAAAATAATATATATATATATATATATTTATATACTGTAAGTGGAAATACTGTTTTTATGTGTTTTTATATCAGCTTTGCCTAGCCACCAGACCTTCCCATCTAATCTAATCCTCCAGCCGCTCCTTTTTCTTCTTTTCTTTTCTTTTTTTCTTCTCTCCATATTGGGTAACAAATGTACCCATGCGGTGCACGTTAGCATGGCATAATCTGGTCCCCAATGTACTTATAAATTTAATTGTTGCACTTTATTTTCTGGGTTACTTTTATTTCATCCGGGCTGTAAATTCTGAGGTGCATGTGTATGTGGTTGTCGATCGATGGGTGTGGTGTGGTTGGTTTTTTTAGGAAGGAAAGCATATTGGGTGCAGAAACGTTGATGGGTTTTGCTTCAGGATCATCAAGTTTTTCTCACCGAGGTGATTATTAATACAATTATTTATGAAATATAATCTCTACCATTTCTGGCTTGCATTGAATTATTGGTTTTCATGTTGCGGCTGTTGTTGGGTTGCATTTCAAACAGCCGTTGGGAGATGGTGTGAAGGAGAGAAAGCGTTCCCGTTGAAGAAGCGAAGAGGGAGCTTCGGAAGAGGAGCGAATATGGAGGAGAAAGACAGGAAATCAATGAAGACCAAGATGAACAAAAAATGTGCAACTCAACAGCAAAACGATGATGATCAGAAGCAAGAGGATGAAGAGGCCAAACAAGGCCTTGATCATGCCAATATTATTGTTCGTAGTAATTCGAGTGCAACAAAGAAGAGGGCAAGAGGCAGCGGTGCACTCATGGAGGGGTCGCGGTGCAGTCGAGTTAATGGAAGAGGATGGAGGTGTTGCCAGCAAACTCTTGTTGGCTACTCTCTTTGCGAGCATCACTTGGGCAAGGGAAGGTTGAGGAGCATGACCAGCGTCAGAAGCCGGTCTATGGCAACGACCACTACAAGTACTGCGTCCATTGAGAAGGAGCTCAAGCGGTTATCAGCATCTAGATCTTCTGAGGATTCGCCATGGAAAGAAGACACCAAAGCTGCTGTGCTTCTAGATGACCATGATGTTGATGAAGCTAAAGGTGATCGTGATGAAAATGGAGGTGAAGAGGAAGGGAAGCCATTGATGGTTAAAAGGAAGAGGATGAAGCTTGGGATTGTTAAAGCGCGATCCATGAGCAGCTTGCTTGGCCAAACCAACAGTGCAATTGCAGCTGTGGCTGATGAGGATGAAGATAATAATAACAAGTAAGTAGGTCGAAGTATGTGAGAAAATGGGGGATTATTCCGTGTAGTTGGGACTTCAGGGAGAGAGAGAGAGAGAGAGAGAGAGAGAGAGGAAAATGTCTTGAAGGTGTGAACTTGGTGCAACTTTGCTTCAACTTGCAATATGTGTGGGATTATTCTTATACATATATATATATATATATTATGGTATATGAGATATGATGATATAAATAGATGCTTGATAAAGTGTTGGATTTATCATTGTCTTGCTCATCTTTTTTAATCTTTTTGTTTAGTGCTTTCGTTTCGTGAGTGATGGGTTTTTTATTTATTTATAATAATAATTATATTAAACAAATAGATGAGATCGGGTCTATTTATTTACTGTTTAATATTGACGAGAATTTTACTTTAATTACTAATTTATATATATTGAATGCGGGGGGAACTTCCCCAGGAGACCCTAGTTCAGTTGTTACTGTATATCTTTTGACCACAAGCTTAACTATTTGTTTTATACCATGTCTCTATCTCAATTGAAAAATATGGTTTTATCAGTTGTGGTGATGGGATATAATTCGGTTGGTGTTTAATACATCAAATTTTAAAAGGAGGTATTGAAAACAAATAACTAATTCTAAAAATTATGCACAAATGTAGTTATTATGAAAGGAACATTGTGCACACGAAAATCGGACTATAAGTATAGTTATTATGAGAGGAATATTGTACACACTCGTTTCATATCCATTACATGCAAATTCATATTCAACAGCAAGTACTCCTTATTCTACGAAGTTATGCAATTTAGTTTAGTTTTGAAAGGGATTTGTTTAATAATGGAGCTAGCTGCACATCTCTGTATGTCATTTGCTTGAGGGAGAACAAAGCACAAGTAAGAAGGCAAATTTCGAGACCGTAATGTTTAAGCACGTTTTAAAATTGGTTTTTTGATTGCCAACTTCTTGCTTAAAGTAGTCTTCCACTTGTTTCCTAGCTAGACGCAAATGTTGAAGAGGTTGCTTCTGACATTAATCATCCTTAAGATTCATGTTGACTAATATAATCATAATTTAGTCTTATAAACTTAAGTTAACATTAACGCAAAGATTTGCGTCCTACGGCATTCATCCTATGTACAAGTTGTGTGAAATTATGAAATAATGCATATTTATCAGTTTCAACCACAATATTGTTTGAACTTACATATATCTTATATGTGGGTTGAAGACAGTTTAATTCTTTTTCGAATAACGAGTAAAGTTATCTGGCATACTTAAGATACTTGTAATCACTTGCAAATCATATGCATCAGATAAATTTCGATATATTCACAACTATTGTAGATATTCAAAGCTATAACTGTTGAGTATACAGCTTACCACTTGGGGTTTGAGACGGTCTTTAAATTTGTCACCTAAGTCTTGGCATTGTTAAATTGAAGTAGAAAATCAAAACGAATTTATCACCAATATTGGAAAGAGCTAGGTAACATCACAACATAATAAGTCAACATCAACAGCGCAAGAGGTCCCAGTGTTGCACAAAAGTTTGGTAGCACAAATGTGTAAGATTGAAATGAAAGGCCTTGCTGGCTTCAAACTAATTTTATTATAGGACATGTATGAAGACAATGGGAGGTACAAGTTATCCCACTTTTTGTCCAAAGAAGGACTATGTGACTTTGAGTACGTACTTAATATTCGAAAAGGAAAAAAAAAAAGTGAAAAGAATGACAAGTACTAGACAGAATTCTATGTGCTTTTTTTGGAAGTGGAAATTATAGTGCATAAAATAATGTTCTTGTTAATATAAAAATGTACTCGTAAAAATTATATACAAACAATGCTTTGTTCTTTTAATTTTCTCGCACTCTCCCAGTCTTCTTATACTAATTTTGATTTTTTCTTGTATTTGGGTGGACCGTGGACTAGGCCCAACCTGCTTATACTATTTTAATTGAAAAAAACACACAAATTCAATATGTAAATATAATGCTAAATTGTCTCATAACAATCTCTCTTTCATGTGAATATAATCCTAATTTGCTAATCCAACATTTGTTTAAGAACGTGACATGCATGCCAACGAGGTCTATAGCCCAATGAATGATCTTAGGTTCAAACATCTATCTCTATGACACCTCGATAGTATGTGTTTGTATTAAAAAAAATAGAATGCGACATGCATGAGTCCAATAATGGAGGAGCAAACCGGCAATATTCCCCACCAATTAGAGGATGCCACGTCATTAGGTAATTTTTTTTTTCTTTGTGAAATTGAAAAGTCTCATGGTCTTCCATTATTGGTCCCTGGTATGGTAAATGAGTACCCCATGCCCCCATTCAAAAGTTCAAATGTAGTACGGACCACGGGTTGTGTGTGCTCCAGCCCACCCGAGAAGAGAAGTGTTTGTTTTTACCAAGTTCATGTTCATCCTGGTTCTTATCCCCTTCGTATATTTTCCAACCTTGTGGATTAATTATGAGATATTTATATGAACTTTTAAAAGAAAGTTCTTATTGGAACAATGGTTATGTTTTGACTAGACTAAACAGATTTCTTTCCCAACTCTTATTCAATACAATGGACCCTGCATGCATCCTATATGATTCCATATACTTTCATTTCATATATTGTAAATGATGTGAGAGAGTAGAAAATAGTTGGGGTTTCCCGTGCTACTAATTTGACTAAAACATAATAACAAGATCAGAACAATGTTCAATTATAGTAATCCTTATAATTTGACCTAATAACATCATAATACGCAAATGTGGATTATATCAGTTGGCCGAGATAGTGTGCTCGTCTTTTCACCAGAATTCAATCTCCCTCCCACACATTAGAATGGTTTAGCATATTGCATTGTTAAAATAAAAAAAAAAAAAAAAAAAAACATAACACAGGTGCAATTTATTTTGACCAAATTTATGCACTTAGTGATAGTCTTCCAAAATTGGACGATAAACCAAACATTATTCAGGAGTACTTATTATTTTGGTTTAGAGGCTTTCTTAGGGTTCTGAAATTACAACCAATTTGCGTCTGGACCATTAGAGATGTGTGGCAAAAGAGATTCTTGGGCCAACGATGGAGACCCCTATAGCCAAATCCTTTTCAACAGAGCCAGAGAAGACTCAATTATCTCCGTAACCTGGTTTTGACATCTGAGTCAAGCAATTTAACCTAAAAGTTACAGACAAGAAGACAAGATAAAATACCAAAATTTCAAATTAGTGAGTTCCGGTTTACAACATTTAGCTCAGCAGGAATTTTCTTCACAGCCCGAGTCACCAACACGCTGTGCCGTGCTAGAATAAGAAATAAGTGGTCCTATATTTTATTTTTATGGTAGGCCTAACGTATTTGCTAGTTATTAAAAGAATGTTCACATAATGATGTGACAATATTTATTTACTCAATTTTTTGGAGACAAAATTGGATTTCATTAGATAATCATAGTATTACATGGAGAAGAGCATGTAAGGAGTGGCTTCATTAAAACCTCTATGAGGAAAACCCAATGGGGAAAAAATCCAGAGGAGGAAAGAGTACTACACATGCCTAGGACTACAAGAGAGTCAAACATCATAGCAAGCAGAGGAGTCCGCAAGTAGACAATCCACAGTAACCAAGGAGGGGGATCAGAGAGCCAAAATGCTAAATCCTCCTGACCAAGACCGAACCGAGCAAGGCGATCTGCAACCCCATTAGTCGGGACGAGGAACAAAGTGGGCGAGTATGAGGGAAATGAGGCTAGGAGCAGTCTAATGTCGTCAACGAGAGGCCCTTCTGTAGCATAACAAGGGTCATCTTGGAGGAGCAGTTGGATGAGAATCAATGAATCAGACTCAATAATGATAGGCGTAAAGGATGCATCCACCGCAAAAGAAATGCAAATCTTAAGAGCATACAACTCAGTAGCCAGGACTGAAAATAAACTAGAAGAGCGCATCGCTATCGCCCCACAAAGGCTGCCATAGGAGTCTCTGACTACTACACCAACTCCACATAAGCCAGAGTTCGAACTAAGAGCACCATCAACATTAAGCTTAAAGTGACCAGGAGGAGGAGGTTGCCATCATTTATCAGAAAAGGGCAAAGAAGATTGCCTATGATGGATTAATAAAATCTTCTGATACTCAACATCATAGTTTTTTGCACTAAAGACTATTTGTTTAGGGGGCAAAATAGGAGAATCAAACAGTGCTGCATTACGAGCATTCCATAAGGACCAGAAAATAATAGTAAACAAAGAATGCTGGGAGCTAGGAAGTATATCCCATACTCAGTGGCGGAGCTAGGAATCGAAACACAAGGAGTCTTAGTGCAAAAGTCCCAAAAAAAAAAAATTTAGGATGGGATCAACATATATATTCTACATATGCAAAAAAATGAAAATAAAAACTCACATTGTTACTGGAAATTAGTGCGATAAACATCTCTAAGAATCTCATACTTCACTTACGCACTAAACACATAAACTTGAGACATCATTTTATTCGAGATCACATAGAAAAGGGAGGGAGGAGAGAGGAGAGAGGAGATTATATAGTTACCCTAAATTCCTTAATTAAACTGCTGCCTAAGTTTTAATTTAAAAAAATAATAAAAATTAGAATGGCATGCACAGGCTGAGGCGCAAGAGTGGCAGAAGTTGCAGCTTGGGATAGATATTAAGTGTAAAATTTGTTATTACTGAGGGAAAGAATGCTTTGTGATGGTCCAGAGGCCAATAGATAGCAATTTGCCATTTTGCTTTGACTTCAATTATAGTGTCTCATAGGCGGACTCAGAAATTTTGAGCGGAGGTGCAATATTGACTAAGAGCATCCACGATGGGCTCCCTAAACCACTTCCTTAGACAAATTTTAGGGAGGAATCATAAAAATACAACTTCAACCACGCTCCTTATCCACTTCCTAAAATAGCGAGTCCTCTAGGAGCTCCTAAATCTGAGGAGAAAGAAAGAACTCCTAGTGACTCCCTATAATTTAATGCTACTTTATTTAATGAGTATTTCAAATCTTTATTTAATGCTAACTATTTTTTATTTTATTTTTTTAATAGAGATGGACCAATCAAAATAAAGTTATAGCATTTATGACTCTCCAAATTAGGGAGTATAGTTGGAGTTGAAATTTTTTAGAGAGCTCCTAAAATAGCTTTCTTATATTTTTAGCTAAAATTTAGCTAAGAAATAGAGAGCATCATTGTGGATGCTCTAAGTATGAAAAATGGTTTTTCGGTAATCATTTTCTCAAGATAATTTTTGGCGGCTTTTATTCCCTATACATCAAATAAGAAAACTTGATTTTATGGGATTTTAGTATGAAGTATATATTGACTTAATGAGCCATCATTTTTAGCCTAAATCGTATTTTGCACTAAAATCGAATTTTCATATTTTGATTTGGTGGGAATTTGATTTTCTTGTATTTTTATTTGAGGGTTTGGGGGGGATTGAGTTTGGAACTTAGGGTTGGAGGAGAAGAAAACAAAAGAAAATTCGGGGTTTTGGAATGGAAGAATCAGATCTGTGGAGAAGGAGAGGCTGGAGGATACGCCGGGCATTTTTTTCGTTTTGGCCAGTCATTTAAAAAATTCCTGGGCCAAAGCGACGTCGCTTGCCTAGGTTGTTTTAAAAAAAAAACACATCGCGCGCCAGCAACCTTCTTCTTCTTCAATCTGCGAGCGAACTCTTCCTCTTCTTTCAAACATTTCGTTGACCACGTGGCGTGCAGCTCCAATGGTCCTCTAAGCTTATTTCCATGGCTTCCAAGAGGTCGTGCGACTTCATTGACTCCACTGTGGCTCCGCCTCTGCCCATACTGCCAACATCCAATTGGCGGAATCATAGCTATGTAGAGCAACGAAGCAGAGTCCAACCCAATATGCTCAAAACTACGGAGCTTACCGTACAATCGTGAAGGGCATGCTAAGCAATTTCAACTTGGCAAATGCAATGAAAAAAAAGGTTGTCTTGGGAAATTTTCCGCCTATAGAGCACTTCACGGGTAGGACTAGCATTGTGGGCCAGACACCATAAAAAGTGTTGCATTTTGGGTGAAAGTTAAAGCTTCCACAAATGTTTCCATAGCTTTTGAGATGAAGAAGAGGAAGACCCAGAGGTAGACAAAGAGGCTGTCTGAGATTGAAGTTCCAAGCCGCCCAATATCCACGGTTAACCATATACTCATCATTACGAGTAAAGTACCAAATACGACGGTCCCCAGTATCACAACTCAGAGGAATATACATAATAAGCTCAGCTTCAGGGAATGTAAGACTTCAAAAACATTCAAATGACTTGTAGCAGTAATAAAGGCACTAACTTTAGAGTACATAGAGAGACAGGGAAGAGACTGAACAATAAAAGTGAGGTAATGAGGGACCCACGTGTCGCCGTAGATTTTGACTAGCTGACCATCTTCGATTAGCCACCGAAGATTGCTACATAGACACTGAGCATAGAGAGCAAGATTAGCCATAAGAGATTCCCTACATTGCCGCCTCTCTTGAATTATTTTTTCATAATCTTCATTAGAGCCATTCCAGCCGTGCAGCCCAGCCCGGGGGAAAAAACAAAAACTCGTTCCAGCGGAGAAGCCCGGCCAGGGGTGTGGGACCCACCAACGGCTGGCCCAAGGCAACTTCCGCCCTGTGTCCAAAAGCGCGGTGGGGTGGCGTCATGACGACGTCGGTCGCGTCGTCACGCGGATTCAAATTTTTACCGTTAGCGCGTGCAATGCACGCCAACGTTAAAAATTAAACTCCCAGCGTCTTGTTGACGTCTGGCGACGCCAGCCCAACGGGTGGAAGCCACGTGGCACTCCCCAGCGCTCCGATTTGATTCCAAATGTTCATCCAACGGCTGGCGATTTTTGGACAATAAAATTATGAAAAAAAATTTTAAATTTTTTTAAAAAACTAAAAACTAAAAAATTCTGATTTTTTTTCCTATAAATACCTATAAATACCCTTCACTTCAACACCAATTCTCATACATTTTATTCTATTTCTACAATTACTCAACATTTTTTCACTCTTCACTCAACATTTTCTTCACTCTTCACTCAACATTTTCATCTCTTTCACCTTGTAATTTTAGTTTTTATTTTTATGGCTTCTTCTATTGAAACCGGAGGGGCGTGGAGCACCATGGAAGATGTTTCTTTGTGTGAGGCTTGGCTTGAGTTTGTCATTGTCCCTTGTCAGGCAATGAGATGAATTTTTCCATATGTGGAAAAATTCATGCAATTTTAAAAATTCGGACTCGCCTCGACGGAAATGACATTGTCGAGTAGGTGGAAACTTCTCAACAAAGAGATGGCAAAATGGAGAGATGCCTTGGCAAAAACGATGAACTTGTATAGAAGTGGGGAAAATCGTACTAACGAGGTAAGTATTTTGTAATTTTCGTTTTATTAAGTTTAATGTCCTAATATATATATGTTGTTAATATTTATTGCATTGTCAATATTTTGTTAATATTTCTTGCATTTCAAATATTTTGTTAATATGTCTTGCATTTCAAATATTTTGTTAATATTTCTTGCATTTTCAATATGTTGTTAATATTTATTGCATTTCAAATATTTTGTTAATATTTCTTGCATTTTCAATATGTTGTTAATATTTATTGCATTTCCAATTGTTTCTTCATATTTCTTGCACTTCCAATTTATTTGTAAGGTTAATTGCATTTCCATTATTTTTATTTTGTTACTTGCATATCCAATATATTTTAAATAGTTATTGCATTTCCATTTTTTTGTTAAATAGCTCATTCAAGCACAGATGTGGTTCGGTGCAACCGGGGGTGGCAAAAAAAAATTCACCTATCATGAATGTTGGGAGGTGGTGAAATACTGTAAACGCTTCAATATTATTCCCACGGGTCCCGACGTTGTGTTAAACGAGACGCCTCTCCGTGATGCAACAACATCGGATTCACCTTCGATTCCCCTATGAGTGAAGACTCACCCATCCAAAAGGAACCGAGGCCCATTGGCGAAAGGCTGCGAAGGCAAAGAAAACGGGTAATTCAAGCAATCATAATTCAAAGTTTTTGGAGGAAATTGCAAGGCAAAACGGCATAAGAATTGAAATAGAGCAAAAACGCCAAGATATGGAGGTGGCAATTCAAGCCGAGTGTGCACGAGAAAAGGAGTATTTGCGCAAAAAAGATATGGAGAAGACGGATCGGGAAACTATGGTGATGGATACAAGCTATATGTCCCCTGATACAAAACAATATTGGAAGCTAGAACGAAGGGATGTTATGAGAAGAAGACTTTTCCAGGATGATGGGCCTAGCAACACGGATTGGTTAAATGATCAAAACCATTAAATTAGTTGACATACCTTTTATGTATTTTTAATTTTCTTGTTTTCTATTAAAGTTGGTGTACTTCATGTTTTTTATTTTAGTAGTAGTAATTCTTAATGACTTGTATTGGATTTCTTTATTTAATAAACAAAGCCTTCAATAAAAGACAATTTTATTCAACATATTCCATACATCAAACAAAACATAATTAAAATCAAAACAAAAACTACAAACAAGGCAAAATAATAAATAAAAAAACAACACAACCAAACCATAAGCAATACTAAACAACACAACCAAAACATAAGGCCTAAAACATAACCAAAGCATCTATGCTCCATCATTCATCTTCATTCCCTTTCACCATGCTCTATCAAGTCAAGTTGACGGCTTTCATGAATATACGAAGATTGCATCTCTGTATATCGATCTATCATCCGGGTCATCATACGATCGTCCCTCACCAACGGTTCCGGCTCAAACGGTTCTCCATTTGGCCCCATGAGCCTTTCATAAATCCGGTCAAGGCCGTGTTTATTGGATCCGGTTCATAGACCTCTCCAGCATCATAATCGTACTCATCCTCCACAATCATATTATGGAGGATGATGCAAGTCATCATAATGCTCGGAGGATCTCCTCATCAAACATACGGGCTACACCTCGAACAATCAACCATCGAGCTTGAAGGATGCCAAAACACCTTTCGACATCTTTCCTGTATCCTTCTTGATAAGTAGCAAATAATTTTTGCTTATGGGATCGGGGATTCGGAATGGATTTGACAAATGTGGTCCACCTTGGGTAGATACCGTCAGCTAGATAATACCCCGTCTGGTAGACTGTATTGTTGACTTCATAGGTAATATTGGGGCCTTGGCCGCTCAAAACATCGTTGAAGACCGGAGATTGACCCAGGACGTTGAGGTCATTTTGGGCTCCGGCAACTCCAAAGAAAGCATGCCAAACCCATGTGTCGAAGCCAGCAACGGCTTCCAGGATGATACTTTTTGTGCCTTTCCTATTTCCGTAATCACCTTGCCAGGCAGTTGGGCAATTCTTCCATTGCCAATGCATGCAGTCGATGCTACCAATCATTCCTGGAAATCCTCGAGCTTCGGCTTTTTGTAGAAGCCGTTGGAGGTCCCTAGGAGTAGGTCTACGCAGGTAGTCCCTAGTATACAGATTTTCAACTACATCACAAAATCTTACCAAAGCCTCCAACGTAGTGGACTTTCCCATTCGGGCAACCTCATCCACCTGATCAGCAGATGCTCCATACGCCAACATGCGTATAAATGTAAGCTTTGCTCGTGAAGGCCCAAAACCCCAGTAGCATCACACTTTTGAACAAAGTATGAATCATAATTGCAAATATCATGCATGATTTTATTGAACAAGTGGGGTTGTATTCTAAATCGCCTTTGAAAATCAACATCAGAGTACAAAGCAGTTGGGATAAAATAATCTTCCAAAAGATTCTTACCCCGAGAATGCCTATGTCATCACATTCCGGCGACGGCCGACTTGTGAACCACGGTGGCGACCTTGGTTCTCTTCCTCTTCCATTGCCACTGCTATGAGAACTTGTTCATCAACTTGCCTCTGCAACTCATTGATTTCATCGGCTCTACGGTTTCTCTCCTTTCTTTCTCTCTCATGCCTCTCCAAGCATCTCCTATATTCTTCCATTGAGAATGAATGAAGTATGAATTCTAAACTCTAAGAAATGAAAATATTGAAAGATGTGGTGTGAGAGGTATGAGGTGAGCCTTTGGTTTTATAGAAAAATTTGGCAAGATAAAGATGCCACGTGGCTTGATTTGATTGGATGAAAATCTTATTTGAAATTTGAAATTCATCCGAAATTTGAACCCAAATGTATCTGAAATTTGATTTTTGAAATTCATCCGAAATTTGAATTTTGAAATTCATTCGAAATTTGAACCCAAAAATTTATTTGAAATTTGAATTTTGAAATTCATCCGAAATTTGAACCAAAAAATCTTATCCCGAAATTTTATCCGATTATGAATAGTCTTGACACGTAGGAACCCGTAAATCTTATCCGAAAATATTATCCAAATTAATTATTAAGGTAAATAAAATTGTGAATAAAACAAAAAAATGAATAGTAACTGCCCTTAGCTAGGGCAATGGGTGGAAACACAAAATCTGATTTTGCAAGGGCAACCACTATTCACGTGAATAGTGGCTGCCCTAGCTCCCCCCTTGCCATGGCTAAGGGCAAATGGGTGGAGTTGCTCTTAGATGTGCATTTTTCCTCAAAATAAAAACGATGTGGACTCCGATGATGCCAAACGTCATCTCCAGGCCGTGCATTAGGAATGATGAAGATTGGTTGATGATCATAAGAGTAGGCCGAGAGATGATATATGGTATAATTACCCCACTATTGAAGTAAGGCTATATTACAGAAACCCTTGTCTAAGCGCACTTAAACATTTGCATCATCTCTACGATTATTCGTCCAGGTAAATGGGTGACCCATAAAATCAAATGGTAACAGATTACAGTTATCAACCACCTATTGAAATTGTTCAAGTTGACCGACTGATCGAATGTGAGGACCCCTTTTTTCATTTTCATAACTAGAATCTCATTGAAGTCGCCACAACACAACCATGGACCAAAACCCACCTGACTAAATCGGCAGAGAAGCTCCCAAGAATGAATCCGATGGCTGGGGTCGAGATGACCATAGAATCCAGTTATCCAATTAACAAAGGAATTGGGGAAAGTAACACTAACGTCAATATGTCTCGGAGAGGAAGAAAGCAACACAACCTGCAAATCAACCTTCCAAAGAATACAAAGACCCCTAGATAGCCCTTCACGGGGAACACATAGGACGCCTCTCACACCAAGCCTTCAGAGTAAACCACCAATTTGGATAGCAGTCATAAGAGTCTCATAAAGGCAAACAATGTCTGGTTTCTTGTCCTGAAGAAGGTTTTTGAGGTCACAGAACGTACGACTGTTGCCAAGCCCCTACACGTTCCAGCTTAACATAGACATAGAAAGAACTAAAAGATAGATCCATTATAACCACCGATCTAAGCAGGAGAGAGTACGCCGCACCACTCGAGCAAGAAAACCATAACAACAGAACAAATCAATCATAGAAACATTATGGCACTGAGTCGCCTAGGAGATTACCAACATAAATCCAGAATCGAAACAAATAGCAACAAAGTAGGCGATGCGAGGAGGGCATGAGGGCAAAGAGCCCTAAACATAGCCTTGTGAGTGAGCAGGAATAGACCAAACTCGAGTCGAGACCCAATTGACCAAGACGATGGCTTTAGGCGACTAATCCGTAGGGAAAAAAAGGGGCGAGCAGCGGGGATGAAGCCAAGTTATCGGGGTTAGTAGCCAGATGACAAGAGAAGATGATGACGACGACAACCTAGGCGGAGAGAGAATGACGGCAATGGAGCATGAGATGATGGTGGCGAAACGCAAAGGGAAGCCTTAGATATGATGCAAGGCTCTCCTCGCGCAGCGAGAGAGTGACCCAACATTTATTTACTCAATTATGAACTCATTCTTCAAGCATGAGTTATGTGAGTTGGTTAGTGCCATATGTCCAACTGTTTCACTTGAATTCGATTTCCCTATCCTGTAGATTAGAGTACGCTAGACTGTTACTTATGCGTGTTACTAACATAAATTATGAACTTGAACTTTTATTATTCCTAAGAAGTAAAACACTCGAACATTGTTTGAGGAATAAATATATTTTGAATGACTTATATCTAAATAACAATCTCTTTTTTATTTTATTTTGTTTTATTCTGGCCTTAACGGTTTCATTAGATATTTTATTACTAGAAGCCCTCTATTTTTTCGATTCCAATTCTTTCACCACCGCGAACCCCAGTTACATTAAACATGATGCACTTTTTAGTTATTGGAAGAACCCAAGTACTCTATTTCGGATCCAAAAAACAGCTCTTAGAGATCTTTTCTTCCTTTTGGAAGACCAGCCACAAAGGATATCTTACTTCCTTACTTCTTTTGGTTTGTTAAGGTTCTGATCCTTGTAGATCAGTTGGTACCATGCACACAAATCCACACTGTTAGTTTCTTTCTTCTGGTATATACTAGAATTATTAATCATAAAACAGAAAAAATGTGAGACATATTTTTAAAAGCTCTATGGGTTGCATTTCTTGAGCACATGTATAACCTTGGCTCTTCAATTGATTCGCAAGAGAAAGGTTTGCTCTGGCTGGCCAGGGCAGAGCACGAGGTCAGTGTATCATTGTCAAAATACATATATACACATGTAGGACACACTGGAAGGCCCCAACACTTAGCCATTTGGCGGGCTGTTTACGCACTGAGATGATAAAATTCAATTCAATATATCATGGAGGGGCTTTGAGGGCCTGCCAATCAGCTATCAAACTCGTGCAAAATCATATATTAAAAGCCTGAGGCCAATAATATTATTGGGTTTCTTTTTTCTTTCTGGCTAACATTTATATATGCAACCTTCTCCTTAGCTAGAGTAGTATATAATTCAAGTATTTAATATTTCATATGAAGCTAAAGCTACCATCCGGCAGAAGGTACAAATATTATTAATTACAAATTGGGAGCTTCCGAAAGGTTGGCTTACAGCCAGGCTGTGGTGCACATCACAAACAGTAGCTGAGAGATTGAAACCAAAACCTGTCAATGGTGAAAACCACAATGATTCGAGACAAATTTCAGCTTTGGCTATAGATTATGGAGCCTATAAAAAAAATTAAAAAAATAACACAAGCAGTATTGGGAGAGAAGAAACGGGAATCGAACATAGGACCTTGAATGTAGGGATAAATACTCTTAATCACTTGAGCCTTCAAACTAAGAATAGATTGCTGCGTTGAAAGTGTTTGATTTTGATTTTAGATTTCTGAGAACCAAATATTGAATAATTTTTTGAAACAAGATGATGATGAGCATGATGAAGCCATTTGATGAACAAACAAGATGATATTGACGTGTACAATTTTTATGCATCTGATTGGAGATTGCGGCTTACAGTCTGACTTTCATGCTCATGCAAAGCAAGATAAATGAATGAGGCAAAATGGGAATAAAGATAAAGTAGGTGGTGTGTTAAATGCTTTAAATTAGTTGAGAGAGAGAGAGAGAGAGAGAGAGCTTCTATCTTCACTGGTTGAGTCATGAACCACAAAAGAAAAGTTAGAGCAGTGCCTGTCCAACAAATTTCTTAGTTTTTCTTTTTAAGGCCAGCTGGTTTAGTTAATGGTAGGATATAAAAACTGCTATATCAGCAAGAAAATGAAATCTGAACAAACTTTCATAGGGCAACACTATATGTAGCTATCTACTGCTTTCAAGAAAATTGGGCCATTTCTACCATCCAATAAAATATTGTCAACTGTTCGGATTTCTTGCATCTTTAATCCAATTGCAAAATGATCAAAACCCAATCCAAGAAGTATATGCAATGCAAGTCCCATGTACTTTCTGCTAACCTGCATAAACCAGACGATGCAAAAGTCAAATGGTAATGCTAGTGCAGTATCATTATTTATTTATAATAGCTTTTGTTTGCAATGTTAACTTGGAATTTGTTTCATCCTAACAATATGAACATCCAAGATCCAACTAAGAGAAAATTTTAGATAATATTATTCCCTGCCGTCCTCTTTTGCCTTTGATTTAATTATGTGTTATCTTCTCATCCACATCAGCAGAAAGATATGGAATTGAACACATTGGATGGCAAAAAGTTCTTGTCTAATTTCTTGACTTTCACCGTTGAGTGGTCCTGAGTCTATACATAAGTTCTAAAATATAGTTTTTATTGAGGGATCTTTCAAATAAGCTTATTTGAGGGAACACCTTTATAGGGCCTACTACACATTGTATTTCACTAATCCAAACCGTCTATTTTGTAGATATTCATTCAAAGGTCATCTCTACAAAAAATCACTTGAATATGATATCATTTGACCACTCAATTGAATTATTGAAATTTTAGTATTTTTTTGAAGCATGTACATTGATTTTGTAGGACACAATTAGATGTCGAAACGGTTTTCGATTTGTCTGATTTTTTGCAAGAATTATCTATGAATGTAGACTTGAAAATAAGGTTATATAGTTATTCTCTCATTCGGATGTCCGCATGTTATTATCGTGTATGGATTGTAAATAAAGAGAAAAGCAGGATGGGAAGTAGAAAGTACATGGTGTCCGCGCACGATAATTTCAAAATGAAAGCTGGGAGGAGGAGTATAGGAGAAGAAGACATTAAGCATAATTAACTATTGTGAGGCTTAGCACTGTGGAAAGACAAGTTTGATGAAATTGTTTACAATGTTTGGTAAATAAAGTAGGACAAGAATTTGCTCAGAGTGGTAACTTATGATGTAAATAACAATATTTTTATGTGACAGCTACAATCATTGTGTCCACATTTCCCGTTTTCTACTGGTTATTGGTGCCTGCATCATGAGTGCTATAAATATATATATATGCAACTGTAACCTTCAGGCCTCGTTATCGGACCAAAAATTTGCTACAAACTAGAGGATTTTCTCAACAGAATATATGCCATTTCTGTTACTCTTGTGAAATCTTGGCATAAAAATAAATTACAAGAAGAAAAGACTTTTCAGGATCTGAAGTTTTCTTATGCTTCTGGCTTTCTAAAAACTTAAGTTGGTGCTTCTTTCATACCCTGGATTGCAGCAACCAAAGAGACTCTGCCAACATGAAGGGCTGGAAATTTCCTGCAAATGGTGAACACAATATTAATGGTGTATGCTCTGTTACAGGCTTACAGCAAAATAATAACACAACTCTCTTCAAAAGACCTTATAGAATGAACTTGCATGGTGTCACAAAATTGTGCACTCTATTGATGAATATCCCAAACTGGTTTAGAGCAAGGCGACAAGTTCCTATAACTAATCACAATTTAGAACTCTCTAAACCAAATTTCTTGATGGACAAGGAATAACCAAATTAGTATTTTCCTGTAATTATCTGAAATGATCAAGAAATTAAATCGTACTAAGAAGTTGGGACATTCTTAACCAGTAGTTGATCAAGTTATAAACTAAAAAGGTTTTTGAGTTCCTAAAGAGGACACTAAATTTGGAGATTCGTACACTATCTACAGCTGAAAAGTATGGCAGAGTGATAAACATATGATGAAAAATGAAAACATGAATGTATACAGATCTTGAAACAGAACAAAATAAACAAGGAGCAATTGATAGCATCAAATTTGGTTTAACTTACTGTCTCTGATTTAGTACTCTGATTTCCGACCGTCGATCTCACCATTGTTTCACCAGCTTTTCTCTTCTCCTTTGGGCCAAATTCCTTTCTTTTAAGAGTGTCACCTTCAATCAACAATGCTTCATTCAGCCTACTTTCTGGTCCAGTTTTATTGGAATAATTAGTACCAGGTCCACGAACAAAACTGGGTTGTTTTGCTGGTTTCGAATTGCTCGAAATCTTGTTGGGGACAGTAGTACTATCGCTGTAGCTAAATGTTCCTCGAACATCAGAAGTACCCTTTGGACCTTGTTCATCACTTTCTTTCTTTGCTTGAATATTCTGACCATAAGATGAATAAGACTTGGCCAAATCTATTGAAAAACATGCTTCGCTGAATTGATAACTTGGAGTCAAAGTCATGTCTTCAGAAATAGGAGTTGCTGGATCTTTTGGATTCGAAGAAGTGATGGCATGCCTGCATCTGTTTGATCTGGTCCACCATGTCCAAATTTGCCTAACTCTAACATTGAAATTTTGTTTAGGAGAATATAATCTCTCATCCCAGCCAATACTTTTAAAGTTGCCCTTAGAAACTTTCTGCCTTACCAACTGCAACAGTTCATTGCCTTCAATATTGTAATTTCTGCTACACTGATCCCAAAAGAAGATGCTGAAGAATGCTTAGTCTGCCTCGAAAACGTGCTGGTGGACAGCAGTGGAGTTCCATTTTGGGGAGTTTGAAGACCTGTCTGGTTAGAAATGGCACAAGAAATATGAGTATCAAACTCACAAATGAGACATCTATACAGCCACCCATCATAACCTGGCTCATTGCAGAGATCACAACATAAATCGAATGGGGGTGAAAATGACAATTTCAATGCATGAGGGTGGGATGGAATAGCAATGCAAATGGGCAGGCCTGAGCACAAGCCATGGAAGTAAATGCCGCAATCGGAGCAATCATAGTAAAATCCGGTGACATGATTTCCGCAAGCCTGACAATTCAGGGGCCCTTTGGTGCTTGAAGGTGGAGAAGGATGGAGGTTCAGGTAGTGGCTTGGATGAGCCGGGTGACGCGTTTTTGGGGGCATGTTGTAGCACACTTGGTGCAGGAAAAATGAGCATGTTGGGCAGCTGTAGTAGTCCTTACCAGGCAGTATCATGAGATTGCAACCAGCACAAGTCTTGTTCTGTTTGGGAGGTGAATTGGTATGCTCCAACGGATGTTCATGGCTAAAGTGGTGAAACTTTAGCCCCTGGTTTTCCATTCTTTCCCTTGTTAGTTTTGCTCCTTGAAGCTTGAAATTGAAATGTCCCTTTCTGTTTCTGGTATGAATTTAAGTTTGTGAGGCCTCAACAATTTCTTGAAATATCCGCAATTGGACCTCCTGATCTTGAAGAACACTGGCATATTACATTTGCCTTGACAAGTGCCAAGGCTAAAGTTTAATATAGGAGCAGGATTCTTCTTCACCGATTGGACTGTTTAAGCAGTATTTGGCCGGCACGTACAGTCCAATGCTTGTTTGCATAGGCAGCAATTTGCTTCACTTTAATTCTAATTGGAGCACTTTATTTATTTATTTGTATGCTTCTGCATATTTGGTTCATCTACACCAAGGATCCATCCACATTGATAAAAACTATTTAATATAAAAAATTAAAATCCTTCTTCAGAAATTATTCATGTTCACTCACCCGTAAGAATTTTTTTCTTTAACTATTATTCAATTTATGGCATGATTTACCCTTTAATATTTGTAAGCTAATCTAGAACATTTGCTTAATTGCTTAAGAAAGGAAATTGATGAACTAAATGATCAGGTCAGAAAATTGACCATAAACCTTAAAATTCACATATATTTTGGAACTCGGAATTTTTGGAATCTTGAGATACATTCTAATTCCAATATAATTTTATTTGAAATTTTCGTATTTCAGAACTTTCAAATATCAGAATTGATTTAGACTTATCAAAATTGGAAATTTTCGAATTGGAATCCGCCGGAATCTTAGAAAGATTGGGCGGAATTCATTTATGAAATTTCCAATCCAACTTGCAACCCTCGCTCAGCCTAATGGAAGATGGAAGGTTTCTTTACAGAATTCGTCGTATGAAAATAATTGTCTAATTACCAAGTTGAATACGTACTCTGGGCTTTATTAAAGAGATCCTATTTGGTATTGGGCTTGAACGAGGTTAATAATCCTATTCCCAGACTTTTCAATGGGGGCACATTGCGGGCTTCTCTCATATTTGGGCCAATGTTACTGTGTTTTCAACTTGGGTCATTTAAGCTATCTCAATGCCATGCATATCGCCTCGTCCCAAGGGCAATATAAAACAAAACAAATTACATAATCTCACTTGACCCGGTGCGATTGGTTCATGGGGTTGAATGGACGATATTGCCCCTGGTTATGTGCAATGCACTTGACGACTAGTTGTTAAGTATTGTAGCAGAAGTTATAATTTGTGCTTATAGGCAACTAATATCCCAAAGCTAAGAATCCAAAGAATGCCAATTTCTACTGAAAATAAATTAATATTCTTTTCTTGGCTCTCACTTAGACTGTATCTGTTTGCATGCTTGTGACTCTCCATTTCTATGATTTCTTGTACGTAGATATATATATATATATATATATATATGTATGTATGTATCCCTATCTATATCTTTTAAATTACATTTCCCTATTCTCATAACTTTATATTGATATTTCAGAGAGAGGAGAGAGAAGAAATGGAGATCACACATGACAGTCACAACCATCCATTGATGTTCAAGGAAGAAGTGCAGAACAATAGATACGGTGGAAGTCTTTTCTGCAATGCATGTGAGGACACAGTTGACGGCCCTTGCTATTCTTGCAATCAATATTCCGATCTGATCTGTACCGAGATGTTTGGTTTGGTTAACGGAAACAATATTCCTAACCTGGCGGAAACCCTACCGATCCGATATTTATACTTATTCTATTATTTAAATACAAAACAAGAAACCAAAGATAAATATAATTAGTATTTTGTATCACTCCTTTATCACTGCTGTATCACCATTTTATCGCCATTGTATCACTCTTTATCACCTGGGTACTGTAGCACTTTTTGGTCGGAGGGGAATTTATGAATTTCCTATGTTTCCAGTTTTGACCTTTGTCCTGTTTTTTATCTATAACTTTCCAACAATTGATCTAAATTTTATGTTCTTTATATGATTGGATTCATCATGAAAAACTAAAGAACCCTACGCGAAACAAATGTCAAAATCATTTACATAAATGTAGAGAATTTAGTAAAAATAGCACTCAAATGTTCAAACAACAAACAAAAGTGGCTCCCAATACATCTTGAGTATATATTGAATGATATAGTGACTAAGTTATTTGATTTCATACTTGGATGAATTAGACTATTGGATATTTATATTAGTCATCAACATCCCTTAACTCTGACCAGCAGTCATCATCATGAGGTAATTCAATACGACTGTGATGATAATAGATCAATTACTTGGGTACATTTATTGGAAAAACCAATTTTTGATTTCTTTATTTGACCTTTTAATCTTTACTTCCCTCATAAACAAAGAATCCAAAGAAGCTTGTGTATAAGGTACTGAAAAGAAATGGATCTTTTCCTTTCTTCGTTCACTAGACTATATATATCTGTTAGCTAAAGATAAAACAAATTCTATCTATTTATATGTGTGTGTATGTGTGTATCTCTATCTTTATCTTTTAGTATTACATTTCCATATTGTCAAAAATTTATATTGATATTTCTCAGAGAGAGAGAGAGAGAAGAAATGGAAATTACACATATTCACGACCATCCATTGATGTTCAAGGAAGAAGCGGAGAAAAACATTTATGGTGCAAGTCTTTTTTGCAATGTATGCGACGAGGCAGTCGTCCGCCCTTACTACTCTTGCAACCAATGTCCCCGCAGCAGCAGCAGCTTCATTATTCATAAATCATGCACCGAGCTACCCGTTCAGATGCATCATCACCCCTTGCATGCCGAGCATGCATCCACTCACTCTCATCAGAAATGCCCGAAATTATACTTGTAATGTATGCAAGGAAACGTTTTACGGCCCCACCTTGGCTCCCTTCGCTTACCGTTGTTCCAAATCTGGATGTGACTTCCTCCTCGACCTCAAGTGCACCTCCACATGGCGCAACATCACTGAAAATCATTTCGGTGATCATCCCCACCAATTCAGCCTCTATAAGAAACCAAAACTGAAATTCGAGTGTGGGGCATGTGGCGTGGAGGGACGTTACTCCGTCTATAGTTGTAGCATCTGTAAGCTCTGGGTCCATAAGGACTGCACTTCATTACCAGGCCACCTCAAAACAAGAGCGCACCCACACCTTCTCATGCTTAGATGGTCCCTTGAAGGCATTATTAAAATCAGCCAGGAGGTTTGTAAACTATGCTATGAGAACATGCATGGAAGCGACTGTTTCTATTATTGTGAGCCTTGCCATTACATTGCCCACAATAGATGCGCAGTTATGGTGGACATTGATGACCTTGATGATGACGACATGATCGAGGGGGCCTGAATGCTGATCATCCCATTAATCCTGATGTGCAGGCACAACAGATCACCAATGAAGATCTACATGAACAGATAAAGCACTTTAGTCATCAACATTTGTTAACCCTCATCAGCGGCCATCATGAGGTAATTAAATATGACGGTGATGATAATAGTACACTTAATTGTGACGGTTGCATCAGACCCATTTCCCCCACGGATGCCTTTTATAGCTGCATGCAAAAACAAGAAGAACAACAACGAAACTGTCATTTCTTTCTTCATACAAACTGTGCTCGATTACCCACAAAGATGCGTAATCGATTTCACCCAGAACACAGTCACACTTCTCTCAAAAGCGCCTTCTATTGATGGTGTGTTTAAGTGTGACATATGCAACACTTTTAGCCAAGGTTTCGTCTACAATTGTAAACAATGTTCTTTCAACCTTGACCTTTAATGCAATTTTCTTCCAGACTCGCTTAACCATGAGGCCCACGACCATTGCCTCATCCTCAACAGAGGATCGATGCATTGTGTTGGTTGTGGTTGTCGACCAGATTTCCGCTTCAGTTGCATGTATCTAGGATCATGTGTGTTCTCTATTTATTGTATTAAATGTGTCAAACTGCCTCTTATCGCTAGGCATAAATATGACAACCATCCTCTCAAGCTTACAGATGCTAGTGTTATAGACGATGATGAATATTATTGTGAAATTTGCGAAGGAGAACGAGATCCAGAATATTGGTTCTACAGCTGTGAAGACTGCGACTTCGATTTCCATCCTGACTGTGTTCTGGGGAGGTATCCTCAAATCAAGTTAGGAAGCACTTACAAGCATGATGCTCACCCACACCCTGTCACCTTTATTGATAAGATAAAGAGTGTCATTCCTAATGACAAGCGATACAAGGATATTAGTCCTTGCGAGGTGTGTCATGAACCTTGCGAAGGATTGGTGTATGAATGTTCAGAATGTAATATAAATATCCACTGAAACGGATGTTGCAACTAGCAAGAACAAGATTAGCGATGGACGGCGGCCGGCCAACAAGACTTTAGATTTGTGCGAAAATAAAAAGTGGGTCTTTGTAACCATCTGTGTCTCAAATATATATATAAATATATGTGATTAAAAAAATGTTATTTATACTTGTATATACTTCATTATATCATATAAATTCCTGAACTTTCGAAGTAATTTCAAATTAGTATTTGAAAACTCATGATTTTAAAAAGAATCATAGTTAGTTCACTTTTTTGAGTTGGATACCAAAAGAATCATAGTTTTTTATTTCATTTTTTTGAGTTGACAAGTGCCAAGGCTATAAAGTTTAATAGGAGCAGGATTTTTCTTGATCGATTGGACTGTTTAAGCAGTATTTGGCCGGCACATACAGTTCAATGCTTGTTTTCATTGGCAGTAATTTGCTTCACGTTATTCTTGTTGAAATTGGTATGTTTATTTTAAAATAAAATTATTCAATAATTACATTGAATTATCCTTTATAGTGGAAGTTAAATTTCTTTAATACTGGCTATTTTTTCTCAACGGCTTGTTTGCTGGTTTTAAAGTCTCCAACAGCTATTTTATTGAATATTGTGTGTGTGTATATATATATATATATATATTAGCTATAGCTTGCACAAGAAAAAAAAAAAGCTACATCCTTCTTCCTCTTCCTTCCTATGAAATTCTCTCTTCCGTTTATTTATTTTACTGAGATTTTGAGCAACATAGTCAGAAATGTGTTTGTATTTGGGTCCTTTCTCAGTGCAAAGAAGAACCTAGACAGAGGAGATTCTGGGGACGTAATGGCATTTTTTGAACTGCTTGCACAAATTGGGCAGAGCCACGAAACGTCTTAAAGAGAGCGACTTAGTCCGCGACTCATCCCAAGAATCGTTCATAGCTACATGTTGTATTTTCCGGGTAATATTGTTCTCTTAATTTAATTTCTGCACCAACAATTTTAAGACGTTCTATATGCCATAGATGTTGGGAACCAATTTTAAAAGTAGATTTTGGATGCTACTCAAATTATTTCCATAATCATTCATGTATTTTCCGGCGGGTAACTAATTCCTGCATATTGAAGGACATTGTGGTAGCATGACTAAATATTTATCTAATCTCATTGGCTAATGGTTTGATTTTGGCAATTTTGGCTTTGACAATACCCATGGTTGGTATGAACATGAGATAAGTGATTTCTACCTCGGTAACTCCTAATAAGCTTATTGGTTTGTTATATTTGATTTACTGCTTCTAGCTGCTGGCTTTTCCTTTGTGCTTTTGGAATTGAATTTTATGACGATTACAAAATGGGAGTTTTCTTTTTATGTTGGTTGGAGAGTTATATTTATATTTGTATCCTTTGAAGCATAATTAGCCAATTAGGTGTGTGAATCACACTACTTCTCCATTTTGGAAAGCATTGATAAATAGTCTGTCCTTACTTAACAAAGTTAAGCTTTTGAATAGAGAAAAGGTTTTATTTGCCTTGTGACTTCCTTATTAATGTCACAAATATGATGCTTCACAAAACTACTCAATAAATATAGGGTCATTATCATAAAGGTCTACTATACCAGCTTCATATCTAAATTGACGTATACGATCCTGATATGGCGTAAGCCAATCTGATGCAGTTATGGTTGCACATCTCAACCAACGCTCATTAACTGGTGGCATAGGGTGTTGACATTCCAAATAAACCTGTAAAGTGAAAAATAAAAAAATAAATCAAGTTATGTGAAAAGAATAGTAAACAAACATATATATATATATATATATGCATAAACATCTTAATTGTTTTATCTTAATTCAGTGGTTGTGGTTAACAAATCCAATCAAAATCTCACGGCGATAGATAGAATCCAATGGAGCAGTCTCATATGGAAAAAATGTAAGTGACTGATGCACTGACCAAGTCACAAGGATTATATCATAATAAGATGCAATGAGGTGTCCCATATCTGGTATAGTCAACCATCTATCTTGAAGTGGGAAGTCCTCAAAATAGTCTAACATATACTCAGTATGTTGTACCCGTTCCTTACCATTTAATATTAACTCGTATATGACAGATTCTTTCCTCAACTCCTTCAACAAGCCTCTGCGTACTTTGCGCCAAACATTGTCACCAAATCCCATCAATGATCCAATGGCTCTAAAACCACAACTACCATTACTCTTAACATCTTGTGCTCCTCTAATATGTACCAACATATGTTTAGGAAACCACTTGTTAAACTCTGGTGTTAAGCAAGAGTCATCTACAATGGGTTTAGGCCTATAGACCTGCATATTACAATTACACCCAAATTACAATATAAACGACAGTATACAAATTTAATATTGTCACAACTTATAGGGAGCTTCGAAGGCTGCTTCTTTGGATTCACAAATGGCAATGGTTAGATACATCTTCTAGATGCTTAAAAAAAATCAAAGTTAATACCTCTTTTGATGACTTCCTCGAAATGTATGAAGCATCCATTCCAAAATTTCAAAAGTAACCTAACTTGCAAATCTGCATAATTTCAAAAGTACAAAAGAGGCTTTGAAACTCCTTATGATAGGAATCTAAATACATTAATAAATAAATAAATAAGCAATTCAAATAGAACATTACTTTACAGTGGACAACTCTGAATGTCACATTACCTGAACCTCCTACACAATTGGAAGAGGCTTTGTCAACGAAACTGTGTGCAAGACAACAATGTATTGCAGAAGTCACAGAGATGATTCATGTTAGTATTATCTTTGTTGATGATCCTATTAATGTTGCTTTTATTTTGATATATGCTACATAAAACTGGAATAATATCTCTACAATGTACTAATAAGAGGCCAATTCATTTGTGTCATTCCAAAACTGTTTTCTAATGGCTTGTTCTAAGCCCTACATTGAGGTGGATGTGCACGAATAACAAGACTTTTTCCCCGAAAACTAGTGCTCTAAGGTGTACTTTTGGTTCACTAAAATTGATCAAGTTTCATGTTTTTCACTTATAAGAACATAAGAGAAAAACAATAAGAAAGGTGCATGAGTGGCAAAAGAAAGTCACTGCAAACTTCATCAAATTGGCCCTAGTAGTACTAGTTAAGATATTTTTAATCATACACACTCACAAGCCAGAAAAACTAAGTCCTAAAAGGGGGATGAAGATGGTGCCACCACAGTAGGGTCAAAGAGTTTTTCATTCATGTTGTTAGTGAACTAGGCAAAAGTAATATGCATAAATTCTATTTTTACAGTATATAAGTCAATTCACCATAATATTATTTTGACAACTTACTCGATTGAAATTATCGTGTCTCTTGTCAGGAATTCAATGATTAATCAGGCTTTCACATAATCTCTACCGCTGTGCTTCCTTTTGGACTGTGAGAAGAAGCAGATTTGAGCCCAAGTCTTCTTCTGCTTAGCAGGTTGTGCTTTAACTTCTCTTTTCACGACAAGCTCAGTCATGTATTGAACAACAGCCTAAGATTATATTTGCTCCAAGCCATTCCGACTCGCGAATCACAAAGATGGGAACCAAGTAATCTCTTGATTAGGGTTGAATACGGTTAGTAGAGTGTACTTATTAAAATTATATTTGTTTCACAATTCCATATATTCTTTTTGGTCATTTTATATTAGGATAAATCAGTAATTCAATATATACTTTTGTAGTAGGGTGTACTCAGTTAATTTTAGGATTCGTTTAGCAGCGCTAAAAAATAATTCAGGGTGTTACAACGATCAAATTGTATTTTGCCAACCAAATGGAGATAACCATAAAAACATCACCAAACTCAAGTAAGAAGGCCAGTGAAATTAAAACAAACTAATGAAGATCAAATACAATTTCGGATAAATTAATCAAAGCTTAAAAGGTTTCAGAATTGAAATACAATTCCGTCCGTCCGCATTGCCTGTCCCATCATTTTTGCTGCTAATGGAAGGCCACCACATTTTAGTTTGATTTCCAACTTCAGATCATCCAAGTTTGAGGCATTCAACAGAGCCGGATCATAGAAATTCAACAGAGCCCGGTCATCCTCAACCCGATCATCCTCATCCTCATCATCCTCATCCTCATCATCCTCAACCCGATCATCCTTATCCTCATCGTCCTCATCCTCGTCATCCTCAACCCGATCATCCTCATCCTCATCCTCATCATCCTCAACCCGACCATCCTCATCCTCAACCCGATCATCCTCAACCCGACTATCCTCAACCCGATCATCCTTAACCCGATCATCCTCAACCCGACTATCCTCAACCCGATCATCCTTAACCCGATCATCCTCAACCCGATTATCCTCAACAGTGTCCTTGAAAATTGCCCAGCAGATGTCGGGGTCTGAAAGTGGCAAAAGGTGGTGTATATTTTTCTCCCCAACCATCATCTTTGCTACTTCTTCATTCCTGCTTGTAGCTATGACTCTTCCCCCATGGCCTTTTGGAAATCCAAATGCAAACCCATCATCCCATTTCTTATCACGGCTCAAACAAGAATCCAACTGTCCGTACCATGAATCGGTCTCCCTAGCATCATCAAGCACAATCAGATACCTCTTGCCCACCAATTGCTGGTAGAGAGCACACAGCAGTCCTTCGAGGCCACGCTTCTCATCGAAAATGGACTTCACCGTCTCCTTTCCAACTCCAAGGTACACCAACATTCTTTTGACAATTGCTACTTTCAGATCTTCATCGTCGTGGCCATCCGGGTGTCTGGCCATGCACACCCAGATCCTTGGAAGGAATTTGTTTTTCACCTCTGGTTTGTTGAATACCAATTGGCAAAGTGTTGTTTTTCCTATCCCTTCCCTACCAACAACGCCTATTGCCTTGAATCGATCTCGACTTTCTTCTTGGACAAGCAACTTTTCCATTGACAACACATCATCGTCAAATCCATACACCTTGGATGCATCCACTGAACGAGTTGACCACCTGAAAGGCTCTATGTCCTTTGAGCTAATGGAAACAACATTCCTTACAACTTGTTCATCAATGTTCCGATTCGATCCTCTATTACTGTTTCCTAGGATAGTCTTGAGTTCCTTTTTGATTTGTTTTAACTCCATTCTGATTCTGTTGATGGTGAGTAGCTCCTCAGGAGAGTAGAAACCGTGTTTCCTTGATAGAATCCGGCACTCGGTCAAAGCATTGTTGAGGTTGTATAGCTTGTCCCTCAGTTGTTGATCTACAAGCGCGGAGGATGACCTGAAAATTTCTTTAAGCACTGTTTTTATTGCTTGAAATTGGCTGTACCTGGGAATCTTGGAGATACTTTTGTCATTCCCATCAAGAACATTCTCGAATTGTTCCATTTGATAATGTTCAATTTCTTGAGCCATAGTACTCTCTCTCTGCAACTCTCCTTTATCTGTACATTCAAATTCTCTCTGTACATTCAAATTCTAAGGGTTAGTTAAAAAAAATCAGCTAGGCCCTAGGATTTCTCTTTAAAAGCACAAAATGTAGATAACAAGAAAGAGGAAAACCTGATGAATTCGAAAACCAAGCTGAAAACAAGAAGGAGAGTCTCGTCACCACACCTAACAAGCAGAAGAGTTCGTTTTGTTGTTTCTAGACCATGGAATAGGGAAAGAATGAATTCTGAAAAAGCCAAACAATGTTCTTTTTAAAAGAGAATGTGTCATTGTTACACTAGTATATCATGCTCAAAGTGTAGTGAACAAAACAAGTCATCTCGTTTTTCTTTTTCTTTTTCTTTTTCTTTTTCTTTTTCTTTTCTTTTTCTTTTTCTTTTTCTTTTTCTTTTAAGATGATATCACTTTTGCTTGTAAATATTCATTACTTGTAAAATGTGTTGATCAGCTGAATATATACATATTACCAATAAAACCAGAGCTTGGAACACAGAGTTCTGTTCTTGGGACGTTGCTTATATTTTGGAAAATTGATGGTGGGGATTTGTGTCAGTTTGTAAGATATCTTGTAAATACTGTTACTTTTATTTTCAGACGAAAGGAAAGCACTGATCTCAATCAAAATTCATGAAATTGCGTTTTGACAGTATGTATTGCCCCTTTGAACTTGCATTGTGTTTCCTGGAAGAAAGAATCGAATCACTTGGTTAGAGAGTGCAAGAGAAGACAATAGGGAAGAGGAGAGAAGGGAAGGAGGAAGGAGCCTGAGGGTGGGGTAGTAGAGATGCCCTTGAAAAAATGGTGCACATTAGGACATGGCATTACTTTGCAAGATAAAAAAGGGCTCAACTTGCCCCCTTTTTTCTTACTTTGTACGTAGTTGTTGGTCTACATCCGAACTGAACCAGCTAGCCTGTTAGAAAAATTGATTCTCAGATTTTCCAAAATGAGTAATTTCAGATGAATTGGCGTTTTACAAACAAAAAGGAAGAACTGTACATTGAGAACTGTACGATGACTTCTTCAACAGATTGGGGTGTGTCAATAAAAGCTCCATTTTATTCACGTGTATAAAGTTTGCATACGAAGAACAATGAAAGGGCTGAAAAAACCAAAATCACATTTTTTGTTGGTGAAATCCCAATCACCAGACTCGAACCGAGGCACCAATTTGATTAAACCATATTGTTTACACATACGCGCTCGCGCAGACATGGTACGTGGAGTCCATCTTATATACATAATAAAGAGAAGAATAGTTTCCTCCAATAATAAAACATCACTCTTGCCAATAAGTTTCCATGAGATTTATTGTACACAAGTAAACCAAATCTCATGAGAAGACATATCACATAATTTTACAACCTCTTCTATGGAAAAGTAATTGAAAACAAAAAGAAAGACTGAACAAAAAATTAGTGTAAATTACTGGACAAACCTAGTTCAATATTGTGAGCACTTGAGCTGAATGGTGTGAATGCATCATACCAAGATTTCCCGTAGCTTTGATTCCATTGTTCCATTTCAGGGCTTCAGCCATACTCCACTCTCATCGCATGGGAAGAAAGTGAGCCTAGGACATCTAAATTTCTCCAAGTAAATCAAGTCAGGAAATGAAACTGGGATTTCTTTCCAATCCATCTCTAGTTCACTCAAGAACTTCAATCGCAGTGTCTCAACTGCCCACCTGTCGTTCTCCTCAACTGCGCCAAGATTTCGGAGTTGTCCTCCTCTAATGTAGAGTTTCTTTAGGCTCTTTAGATTTCCAGGCCTCAACCAACTGGGTGCTGTCTTCTGAGGGTAGCACTGCAGGTCCAGTTTCTCTAGATCTAATTCCTGATTCAAGGTAGCAGTCGACCTAAGCGCCCCTCTGAATGTTGGTAGTTTACTGAAAAAATGATTTTTTGTGATAGTTGGTGGTGTTGCTGGCTGTGGTGCAGCATTGTGTTGAGTGCTTGTTGTCGTGGGTTGAGCAGCAACATTATCTGGCTGGCCTTTATCCTGAGTGGTGGCCGGGGGGTATAACCGTCCCCATTCTATCGTTAGCTTTCGAAGCCGTCCAAATTTTTGTAAAACAATGAGCTCATCTTCTACGGGAAAATCCACCCTACTTGTGTGGATTGACAATTTCCTCAACTTCTTCAGTGCTGACAAATCATGAAAAGTACATGAAGTATCATTCTTATCATGAACACCAACTACGAATCCTTTAAGAACTTGGAGTTCTGAAAGGAAGGCAATCCCCTTAGGCATGCGCTCCAGCAAGTAACACTCAGACATATCCAAGTGTGTGAGATTCTTAAGTGAGCCTATTGTCTCTGGAAGTAGCTCTAAATTCGGACATGCTCCAAGATCCAAGATCCTCAAACTAAGAAGTTTGCATACTTCAGCAGGAAGGTCCATAATCCTAGATATTCCTTGCAGACTTAAAATTCTCAAATGTGTCAAATGGATCAACCCTCTTAAGAATTCAATGTCATCTACTTCAATGTGATGCTTAGCCCTGCTGTGCCACCTTCCAAGATGAAGAACCTTCAGATTCCTCAACTTAGACCAGTCCACATTGGAAAAATCTGGATAAGACTCATTCACATTGAATACGGTGTGCAGCATTTTTGGATCTAAATCATGTGGTCTATTTGCCACATTTTGATCCAAATCATGTGGTATATTTGCCCTATTTTGATCCAAATCATTTGGTTTATTTGCCACCTTCTCCATCAGATGACGAGAGCCCTTCACCCGATACACCAAACACGCCCGATAAGAATGCGATGAAAAATTGGCTGTGGGACTACCTTTATTATCAAAATTAAAGAATCTCACCTCTTCGGCAATCACAATTACAGCAGAACGAATAAGATGGTGCATTTTAAAACTGTGCACAACCGATCTCCGTTTCTTATAAACAGGTTCAATGCAGCCCTTCTTGGTTAACTCTTGAAATATACCATCAGCAATTTCCTCCACTGTCTTTTCTCCATCAACAGGAGGGTTCACAAACCCTTCTCCAACCCACCAATGTACCAAAACCCTCTTCTTTATAGCCTCATTGGCAGGAATAGCAGCGAAACACAACAAACAGAGCTTTGTAATAACACTAAGACTGTTATAAACAACCCGAAATTCTTTAAGAGCTGGGCTATCCTTAAACACCTTACTTAAATGTAACTCAGGCATGCTATCAGGCTCTTTGCCAATGTCGGCCAGAACCAAAGGATTGTCCTTGTTGAACAGCAATTTGTCAGGAGACGGAATTAGGAGCTTTAGTTTCATGATTACCTTACTGTGCACCCGGAGCTTCTCCTCCAGAAATTTCTTAGCTTTGGACTCATGGATGGGAGTCTGTGTTGGGGCAGCCAAGAGACTGTGTTGCGGTTTTAGGAGAATCTTGAAAAGATCACAAGCGCTTTCTTCAAAATTCTTGAGTCCGGTGAAAGTCTGCGCAATGTAAATGAGGTCTTTGCGTAGCTTTTCAATTTGAGTAGCCATGTCCTTGTCATCGTCTTTGGCTTTGTTGAGGTGGTCAATCAGAGCGGGAATGATGTCTACTCTGATGCTCTCAAAGCAGATTTTGTCGGATTTGAGAGTAGACTCAGACATGCTTCAAGTAAACAAACGAAATCCAGAGTAAACATATGTCAAATGGAATTGAAATTTCGATTTATATAGGCCTGTTGCTTTGTACCTTGTCTCCTCCATTCAAATAAAATTACTCTGTTACTCTTTCAAAAGTTTTCTATTCATAGTTAAGCTATTGTCCTATACATTAAAACCGACCATTTCCTAAACCTCGTCATCCATAAATTAACAATGATACTGTCAACAAGGTAACGAGATATTTGCTTGTACAAACAGAAATAAATAATTCACTCATAGGGCATTTAGCACAAAAATTATCCACAAATAATAACAGAATGATGTATTTTCCGTACATTGCAAGAAATGATAAGCAGTTAGCTTTAGCTAACACAGGAATTATATAATTGAAAATAATTTCAACAAAAGAAACAGAAGCAAACAACTTACTCTTGAGTTCAGGAGGCCTTGATGTTCTTCAAATTGTAACAGAATGTTCCAAATGCAAACACAGTGATTTAGAACCAACAAAATTAATAAATATATATATAAAAAAACCCATTACCTTTAAAAGTACGAAAGCATCTATTCTTTGCTGAGAGAGTGAGTTTTACTCCCTCTTTGTTGAGGCTGCTTTTCATGTGGGGCTTAGGACTGGTGGGGGCCTTCACCAATGACTGGATGAATGGATACTTGGGGAGGAAGATGTACATCCCCTTTAAAGGACAATCATTGGAATATCATATAGAAGATATGCATCACTTTGTGGAAGATCCTTAATTTCAAAACTCCCTCACCCATGAGTGAGTAAAAAAGGAATGAACGAGAGAAGGCGTGTTACCTGTGAGATGAATATCGCATGAACGTATATGAGAAGAATCATAACTTGAGAATCTCGGTGAAAGGTGAACCTGAAAGCATCGGGCTTGCTTTCAATAAAACCATAGGTGATGATGAAAGAGCTAAAGCGGTGAAACCATGTACGCGGTGCTTGCTTTAAGCTGTAAGTGGCTTTGTGGAGTTTACAAATATATGAGGATGTACGATAAGGGTCAACAGGGTCGAGTCATATACACTTCTTCACGATTCACGTGAGTGATCCAGGGAGGAAGCCATTTGTTGTTGATTTATAAACTCTTAAGCTGATTTATTAGGTAGTTAAATACATTTTCGTTTTAACTCTGTTTTGTAAGCCAAATGTAAACTTTCTATTGGATGACTAAAGGAATGGCTGACATCTCTTTGATGTACAAAGGATCCAGCTATTAAGCCTAACAGTCATATATTCCCTCACACTATGTGCGTGAGGTTGTAAGGAAGAGAGAGTGACTGAATGGAATAGAACATTGTATAGCACAGAAATCTTTGCTCTAAATTTTTTTCTTTCTTCTTCATCACTCTGCCTTCCAAAATCTTAGAAAACACTAACATTTTTGACCTCTAACTAATGAGAAGGCCAACCACATGAGACTGAAATGGGGAGAACCATGGGAATGGATTTTGTCTCATGTAATGGTGAGGCATTGTAATGTTCTCACCTGTGAGGATTTATCAGTTATGTGCTGTGCAAAGTATGGAAGCTGGAGGTGTTGACTGTAGAAAGTCCATGAAGACATGTCGAAAATAGATACTTTTTCCTATATGCAATTCACGGGTACAGACCTTATATACAGGCATAGGAGGTAGCTAAATGGTTTACAACGGTAGTGTAGTAATTACAATACAATAAAGCTATAATTAAGATACAATAACAATGTAACGGAAATACTCCTTGAATAGGTATAACTATGATTGAATGTCATGATGGTGGTGGTAACTCCCTAACAGTTGACAAAGATTGCAGTATATGATCAGGAACCCATCCTACATTCCAAACCAACTCTACCAGTAGCATGGAAAAGAGAGTTAAACACTTAAACTTGTTCAAAGGAGTTGGCATGCGTAAGATACCTTCCCTTTCAAGCATTTCCCAAGATTCTCAATTTATTATTTGAGTTTTACCCTTTAAATCAACTTAGAATTTGTCTAATTTCAACATTTGAAGCAAAACAAAAAACCAAAAAAATAATGCTATATAAGGATCACAACCTACTGCTTTCAGTATGGAAGCAGAGCAATCAGTGTCAGGCAAATTAAGGTCTTTTTGGTGCTTTGTTTGAAGTCGCCAAAAGGGTTCAGCTTTTCAGTTTCCATATAAATCAGGTAAATTTTGCAAAGTACATGCTTTTCAACATTGGATATAAGTTAACTATGAAAAATTACAAACTCATTTAACATGAGTGCAGGATCAAAGTTGATCTCTTAATTATTATGATATATTTCTAGATTAATAGATCAAAACCTGATAGATTTCGAAAGCAAAATACAATTGGGAAGCATTAGATTACTATTATTGATACCTATGGATTCCACTGCGTGGATTACTTTGGAACTTGTTCATGTATTGCCCGTCCCATCATTTTTGATTGATTTCCAACTTCAGAGCTTCCAAGTCTGAGGGATAGGATAGAATCGGATCATTCTCAACTGCGTCTTTGAATATTTTCCAGCAGCTTTCAGGGTCTGAAAGCGGCAAAAGGCGATGTATATTTTCTTCTCCGACCATCATCTTTGTTAGTTCTTCATTCCTACTTGTGACTATGACTCTACCCCCATTCCCTTTTGGCAATCCAAATGCGAACCCATCGTCCCATTTCTTATCACAGCTCAAACAAGAATCCAACTGTCCGTACCATGAATCGGTCTCCCTAGCATCATCAAGCACAATCAGATACCTCTTGCCCACCAATTGCTGGTAGAGAGCACACAGCAGTCCTTCGAGGCCGCGCTTCTCATCGAAAATGGACTTCACCGTCTCCTTTCCAACTCCAAGGTACACCAACATTCTTTTGACAATTGCTACTTTCAGATCTTCATCTTCGTGGCCATTCGGGTCTCTGGCCATGCACACCCAGATCCTTGGAAGGAAGTTGTTTTTCACCTCTGGTTTGTTGAATATCAATTGGCAAAGTGTTGTTTTTCCTATCCCTTCCCTACCAACAATGCCTACTGCCTTGAACCAATCATGACTTTCTTTTTCAAGAAGCAACTTTTCCATTGACACCACATTATCATCAAATCCATAAACCTTGGAATCATCTACTACACCAGTAGTCCACCTCGAAATCTCTGTGTCCCGTGAGCTTGTCTCTGTGTCCTGTGAGCTTGAAACACCATTGTTAGGTTGTAGTTTATCTTTCGTAGCCTTGAGTTCCCTCTTGATCTTATTTAACTCCCTCCTGATTCTGTTAATGGTGAGTAGCTCCTCAGGAGAATTGAAACCGTGTGTTCTTGTTAGCATCTGGCACTCAGTGACAACATTGTTGAGGTAGTAAAGCTTGTCCCTGATGGATGAATCTACAGGGGAGGATGAGCTGAAAATGTCTACAAGCAAAGACTTTATTTCTTGAAATTGGTTGTACCTGGGAATTTTGGAGATACTTTGGTCTTTCCCATCAAGAACTTTCTCGAATTGTTCCTTTAGATAATATTCAATTTCTTGAGCCATAGTACTCTCTCTCTGCAACTCTCTGTTGTTTATTCAAACTTGTAACAGCAACTGGAGCTCTCTGCTGCACAAAACCCAGAGGTGAGGATGTAATAAGTACACAATTCTGAAGGATAAAGAAGAAAGACAGAGAAAAAAACCTGATGGCTTCGGTGGACTGGAAACTGAAGAACCAAGCTGTGCAAAAAGGACTAGTGAGAGTCTGCTTTCCTGTTGATTGATTTCATCTGGAACGACCACTTTTCAGCCATTCCAGGAGTCAACTGTGAAGTCTATGTAAAATATCCCATAAATGAAATAAACTTTCTGAGGAAATATAATTGCAGCAGTGTTGTAAAATATCTTATAAATGAAATTGATTTTATTGTCATAAGTAAAAAAAATATATATATATTCAAAGATCATTATGATTATTAAATTTTTTTCTTTAGAAAGCTATTAAATTAAATTTAATATATGATAAAAGAATGAAACAGACACTTGGGTTCACCTGCTAAACCGGTAACTGGTTCTCGTTCTTGTTGCTATAGCATCATCAACGACTTCTACATTATCTCTCTCTCTCTCTCTCTCTCATCTTTTACTTTGAGTTCTGCAGTCTGCAGCCATGGCGCCAAGTACTTAACATCTATTGCTGGTCCTTTTTTTCTGGTATGAAAACTCTACTCTGTTCTGTATATATTTTATTTGGCTTTTTTTTGTCTCTCTAAGGTATAGATGAAGACTTTGGAAAATTAAATGAAATTACTTAATTTAACTATAAAAGTCTGTCCTGTTTAATTATACAATATAACTTCTTGTTTGTTTGTTTGTTGCACCCATTGATGGAAAAATGACATAAAAATGGAAACTGAAAACTAAATTGCTTACTAATTTCTTGATAGTAAATGATTTACCTGTTAGATTTATCTCTTGTCCTTTTGTGTAACTGCTTTCTATTGTAATAGCTTGAGCTCATATGCCAAGTGCAGGGTCTTAGATCAGTTCTCATCTTCAATGGCTCACATGCCTTGTAAGTGCCATGTGTCATAATCACAATGGCTCATGTATTTGAATGGCTGTGATGACTGATGTAAGCAAATGAGCTATATGAATGAAATGCATGATTCTGCAACAGTGAGAATGTTGCAGTGATTATTCTCCTTCCTGCTCTCTCGCTCTTCTCTTCATTCTCTGTAGCTCCCTTCGTAATCCAAAACTTTAACATGGTATCGAGCCGTTTTATTTGGAATCGTGGCATCGATCGTGAGTACCGTGCTTGGAAATCCAACGTGAAATTTCATCTCGATTCAGTCTCAAATGGCCGGGTCAGGTGGTAGTGATCTTCGAGCTCCAATATTCAATGGTGACAACTATGAATTTTGGAAGATCCGAATGATAACTATTTTCAAATCACATGGAATCTGGGATATAGTTGAAAAAGGTCTTGAAATTCTAGAATCGAAGGGGAAGAAGGTTGATGCGAAAGAGTAATCAGAATCAGAGAAAGTATCTCTGCTAATAAAGGATGCTAAGGCACTAGGCATTATCCAAGGAGCTGTCTCAGATGACATTTTCCCCAGAATCTTGAATGAGGAGACCTCAAAGGGTGCTTGGGACATCCTACACCAAGAATTTCATGGAGATAAGCAAGTGAGATCCATCAAGCCGCAGGATCTACGCCGTGATTTCGAGTACACAAGGATGAGGGATGGTGAAACCCTGTCTGGGCATCTCACTCGCATTCTTGAGTTGGTGAACCTGATGAAGGGTTATGGGGAAGAATTATCCAGAGCAAGTTTGGTTCAGAAATTGCTCATAAGCTTGACGAAAGATTTTGATCCTATTTGCTATGTGATCGAGAAGACTAAGGATATTGAAACTATTAAGGTGCAAGAAGTTATTGTTGCATTAAGGGGATTTGCACAGCGCCTTGATAGGCACGCTGAGAGTACCACTGAGAGAGCCTTCAGTCGTATGAATGTGAATCCAAAAAGAAATCAGTCAAATCCAAAGAAGAACTGGAAATTGAAGGGAAATAAATGGGATCCTAAGCCTCAGAACTCTGTCAATCATGGTGAAAAGAGTGATCAAGAGAGAAAATTTGATCAGGCTAAGGGAAAATGCAAACACTGTGATAAACTACACTATGGTGAGTGTTGGTTTAAAGGGAAGCCAAAATGTCATGGCTGCAATCGATTTGGTCATTTCATTAAGGACTGTGATAAACCAAACAAGGCTAGAAAGCTTGCAAACTTTGCTAATCAGGTAACAGAACCTGCAACCGTGTTTTATGCTTGTCATTCTGCTACTATCGGAAGGAATATGGACATATGGTATGTAGACAGCGCATGTAGTAATCATATGACCTCTCATGAATCTTTGCTTATTAATGTTGATAAAAATGTGAAGTGTAGAGTTAAAATGGGCACTGGAGATTTAGTGCAGTCAATAGGCAAAGGTACTTTGGTTAGAGAAATGAAGGGTGTGACTAGATACATTAAAGAGGTTATGATTGTACCTGGTTTGGATGAGAATTTGTTGAGTGTAGGGCAGATGGTTGAACATGGTTATTGGCTTGTGTTTGGTGATCACATGGTTGATATATATGGAGATCGGCAGATGGAAGATCTGATTGCAAGTGTTCCAATGAAAGGAAACAAATGCTTTCCCTTAAGTCTGGAATATGTCAACCCTCTTATGGCTAATAGAGCAACTGTTGAAGAGCCATCTTGGGTGTGGCAAAGAAGATATGGACATCTAAACTACATCAGTTCGATGCTCCTGCAAGAAAAGGAAATGGTGCAGGGCTTACCGAGACTACAAGGCACTGGACAGGTTTGCTCTAGATGTACTACAGGAAAGGGTCACAGAGAACCATTCGATAAAGGAAAAACTTAGAGAGCATCGCAACCCCTAGAACTGATTCACTCTGATATTTGTGGTCCAATGCAGATCACTATACTTGGAAGAAACAAATTCTTTCTTACCTTTATTGATGATCACACTAGAATGTGTTAGGTGTTCTTTCTACAACACAAGTCGCAAGTCTTCAACATTTTCAAACGGTTCAAGTCTATGGTTGAGCTTCAGAGTGGCTATCAAATTAAGACATAAGTGATAAGGGTGGGGAATACACATCTCTAGAATTTTCAAAGTTCTGTGATGATATGGGATTAGAAAGGCAGTTGACTGTGGCCTACTCTCCACAACATAATGGTATTGCAAAGAGAAAGAATGGTACTGTGATTGAAATGGCTAGAACTATGATATTTGAAAAGAAGATTCCCAAGCTGTGAATACAGCTGTGTATTTGCAGAATCGATGTCCAACAAGTGCTTTGAACAATATAACTCCATTTGATGCTTTTAGTGAAAGGAAATCAGGTGTCAAACACTTAAAAATATTTGGTTCTCTGTGTTACATTCACATTCCTTTACAGAAAAGACACAAATTGGAGGAAACTGGTGAGGATGGAGTATTTGTTGGATATGGGAATTGTGAAAAAGGATATAGAGTTTTCAACTTGAGAACTCAAAAGGTTGAACTATCAAGAAGTGTATTCTTTGATGAGAAAGCAATGTGGAATTGGGAATCTAATGAGGCAGTGCATGTCTCTATTCCTTGGAATGACGAAGGAAACTCAAGGATATCTGAAGTTGATTCAGAATCAAGTCTATGCAATCTCCTTAAAGATCACAAACAACTAGAGACCTGCAAGCATCTCAGGAATCTGGTTTGCTTGATTCTTCACTCTCAATCTCAGAAACCTATGACCATACTCCGCATAAATGGAAAAGTTTAAGTGATGTATATGCTCAATGCAAGATGAGCATTATTGATCCTGAAGATTTCAGTGAGGCAATCAAAGATGAAGCTTGGAAAAAGGCTATGACAGAAGATATGTTAATGATAGAGAAGAATTCAACTTGGGAGTTAGTTGACAGGCCATGCAACGAACCAATTGTGGGAGTAAAGTGGGTTTATAAAACAAAGCCGAACCTTGATGGTTCCATTCAAAAACACAAAGCCAGACTTGTAGCCAAGGGCTACACACAGAAACCAGGGGTTGACTACAATGAAACCTTTGCCCTTGTGGCAAGGTTAGATACCATTAGGATACTCATTGCACTAGCTGCACAGAAAGGTTGGAAACTGTGGCAATTGGATGTTAAATCAGCATTCCTGAATGGTGTTCTTGAAGATGAGGTATATGTGGATCAACCTGATGGTTTTGTGGTAAAGACAAAGTGTATAGGCTAAGAAAGGCTCTATATGGTCTAAAACAGGCACCAAGGGCCTGGTATAGTGAAATAGACACATACTTAATTCACTGTGGCTTTCATAGAAGCTCAAGTGAAGCAACTTTATACGTGAGGAACAAGGAAGGTGTTGGTACCTTGATTGTGTCAATCTATATTGATGACATAGTCTACACAGGAAGTAGTGCAAAAATGATGGAAGAGTTCAAGGTTGAGATGATGTGCAAATATGAGATGTCAGATTTAGGTTTACTCCATCACTTTCTTGGAATTGGGGTAACTCAAACTGAAGGGAGTATATTTATACACCAAAGAAAATTTGTTCTAACTCTCTTGGACAAATTTAGGCTCAAAGACTGCAAGCCAGTAAGCACTCCATTAGTTGCCACTGACAATTGAAAGGATGAAAGTGAACCTGCAGATGAGAGTTTGTACAGAAAAATTGTTGGAAGCCTTCTATATCTAACATCAACTAGACCAAACATTATGTTCTCTGCTAGTTTGCTTGCACGGTTTATGCACAAGCCTTCTAAGAAGCATTATGGAGCTGCTAAAAGAAGATATATTCAAGGAACAATTGATTTTGGGATTGAATATGTGGTTGGAAACTCTGCTCTATTGATTGGTTACTATGGTAGTGACTGGAGTGGATTCAAGAAGGACATGAAAAACACCTTAAGGTATGCTTTTTCATTTGGAAGTGGTGCATTTTCATCGGCTTTAGTTAAGCAGGATAGTGTAGCACTTTCAACTTCATAAGCAGAGTATGTTAGTGCAGCTAAAGCAACCTCTCAGGCCATTTAGCTTAGGTTTGTGCTAGAGGACTTTGGTGAAGAGCAAGCTGCTGCAACTACCCTATTCTGTGACAACACTTCAGTTATAGCAATGTCTAAGAATCATGTGTTCCACCAAAGAACCAAGCACATTGACAGGAAGTTTCACTTCATTAGATATGCAATTCAAGAAGGTGTGATTGACCTGGTTTACTGCAAAGGTGAAGAACAGATTGTTGATATCTTTACCAAGGCTCTTCCCAAGGACAGATTCAACTACTTGAGAAATCTTCTTCGTGTGAAATCAGCTAGCAATTTAGAAGGGAGTGTTGAAAAGTAAATTGCTTACTAATTTCTTGCTAGTAAATGATTTACCTGTTAGATTTATCCCTTGTCCTTTTGTGTAACTACTTTCTATTGTAATAGCTTGAGCTCATATGCCAAGTGTAGGGTCTTAGAACAGTTCTCATCTTCAATGGCTCACATGCCTTGTAAGTGCCATGTGTCATAATCACAATGGCTCATGTATTTGAATGGTTGTGATTACTAATGTACGCAAATGAGCTATATGAATGAAATGCATCATTCTGCAATGGTAAGAATGTTGCAGTAAATATTCTCCTTCCTTTTGCTCTCTCGCTCTTCTCTTTATTCTCTCTAGCTCCCTTCGTAATCCAAAACTTTAACAAACTGAACATTTGATCAGTCACAAGCATCCACTGATATTCAAGGAAGAGCAAAAAGAAAAACGTGGTGGGCTAGCTTTTTGCTCATGGTGTGCAAAACCTGCGATTGGCCCTAGCTACTGCTGCACCAAATACCCGGAATACGACTTCATTGTCCATAAATCATGTGTCGAGCTACTTGGTGAGATTAAGCACCCTATACACACCAAACACCCGCTTGTTCTTCTCACCATGGGAGATTACAGATGTTTTGCTTGTTTCCTGCGTTACAAAGATGGATTGGCTTACAATTGTTCCCTATGTAACTTCAACCTTGACCTTAAATGTGCTTCCAATTGGAGCAACATTTTGGAAAATGACTACCATGATCATGAATTCATCGTCCTTGCGAAACAAATGCAGCTTTGCTGCGATGCTTGTGGCCAAGGTGGGCATGAAGTCTCCTACCTCTGTAGCATCTGCCAGCTTGGTTCATAAGGAATGCATTTCATTGCCACGTCACATTAGAATAACTATACACCAACACCCTCTCAAGCTTCCAATTTTCCGAGAAGCCATTGTCAACTACAATGATCAAGTTTGTAAAGTTTGCTACACAACCATGACCAGCAATGGCCTTCTTTATTACTGTCAGTGTTTCAATTACATTGCTCACGCTAGTTGGGCCACACATAAGGACTTTCGGGATGAAACAACTTTGTTGGAAGAGGAAAATCATGATCCCACACACATAACCATCGAGACAGTTGATGATGAGTCCAAAAGTCTCATACTAGGTAATGCAAAGGAGATGAACATGGAGGTGGACCAGATAGAATTAGAATTAGGAGCTGCACAGATCAAGCACTTTAGTCATGATCATTTCTTAGTCCTCATTGATGAGGTTAAAGATCATGATGAAACGAAATCCAAAAGATTGGTTCTACTACTGCAAAAAATATGACTTCGACTGCCATCCTAATTGCATTTTAGGGAGGTATCCTCAAGTCAAGTTAGAGGGCCGTTACAAGCGTGATGCTCACCCATACCTTGTCACCCAAGTTGATAAAAGAAAGCGCGTCATTTGTTTTGATAAGAGAGATAACATTCTTCCTTGTGAGGCATGTGGCAAACCTTGTGAAGGATTGGTCTTTGAATGTTCTGACTTTAATGTAAACATCCACCAGTCAGGAATTAAACTGTGTAAGTAAATTCTTCCCAAACTACTCTTGCCCATAATTGGCCTATAATTTTTCATGTTATTTTTGTTTGATATGCTGTTTTGAGTTTAAGGATTTAGTGCACATAGAAACCTATTTGAACCATTAAAAACCTTCCAATCACTTCTCTCATAATAGGTTTCATTTCAATTAGAGAGGTGATCAATGAGCTGTTGTCATTTGTTGAAAAAAAAAAAAACCATACGTTTGGTGTTTTCTATAGAAGTAAAAAATTTCCAGGGCCTTATTTTTTCGTGTACTGAAATTAATTACTGATTGTTGACAGAGAGGGTGTTGGTGAATAAACCGAAAACTTCAGAGGGGTGTTAGTGTAAATAACTCAAATTTGAACCTTATAGAAACTCTATGTAGTACTAAGTCACTGAGGTATCTTACCATGCAATATATAAAGTGTAAAATATTGTAGTAAATCATTATAAATAAATGATTATGGTGTGTTTAATCTTCTTTCATTAATTACTACATATTTTCTACACCCGCAATGTTTGTTAGCTCACTATATAATCAACGTGAAATCAGTTAAACCCGTCATGCAATGCATTTTCTTCATTTTTTTTTTGTGAGAAAGTAATAGATAATTGACTAAATAAACATTTTTCATGGTTTTTATTTAGTTTTTATTGATATCTATAATTTCTCCATATTTCCATTGAAATTTCCATGTATTTTAACCACTGATATTTTCGAAACCATCGCTATTTTAGAGCTTGATAGTGACTAGTGAGACCATGAGGGTGGGAGCAAAAATATCATTTTTAGTTGAAATTTTTTTTACTGTTTTTCTTCTCATAAATTGGTGGTGAACATACACCTTAGATTAAAGTGGTGATAAAAAATATTTCCGTAAGAAACCCTCTCCCCTTTTGAATCTTACGTGACATCTTGATATTGTGTAAGAAAGTTTCCTCATCCCT
This sequence comes from Prunus mume, assembly GCF_029339155.1. Lineage (NCBI taxonomy): Eukaryota > Viridiplantae > Streptophyta > Magnoliopsida > Rosales > Rosaceae > Prunus > Prunus mume. The sequence goes on from NC_142705.1 coordinate 12,366,253, forward strand.
CAGTTTAGACTTATCACTTGTACTCATCAAAATATTAAAAGACTTTGCTAAATTCTTATTGTTCTTAATAAATTCGTAAGTTATTTTCAAATTTTTTTTTTAAACAATAAGAATTTAACACTTTTAGGATTTTATTGTGTACAAGCAATAGTCTAAACTACAAGAATGGCCTCTATTTTTAAACTACAAGGAGTCTATTTTTTAACACGCATCAAGATCCCATGTAGGGTTCAAAAGGGGAGAGGGTTTCTTACTAAATATTTTATCACCACTTTAATCAAAAGTGTATGTTCACCACCAATTTATGAGAAGAAAACCAGTATAAAAAAAATTCAATTAAAAATAATATTTTTGCTCCCAACTCCTCATGGTCTCACTAGTCACTACGCATCTACTGGTCTAAAATTTCTGAAATATTGGTGGTCCAAAAAAATGGAAATTCCGATTGAAATATTAGAAATTATCCATATTGATAAAAATTGAATAAAAACCATGAAAAGTGTAAGAAAAACTTGGAAATTTTTCTTGAAACTTTGGAGGATGTTTATTTAGTCAATTATCTATTACTTTCTCACAAAAAATTGGAAAGAATGCATTACATGATGGATTTAACTGATTTAAGTTGATTGTATAGCGAGCCGATAAACACTATGAGTGTAGAGAATATGTAGTAATTAATGAAAGAAGATAAAACACACCATAATCATTTATTTATAAAGATTTACTACAATAGTTTACACTTATTGCATGGTAAGATATATGAGTGACTTAGTACCTAAACATAGAGTTCCTATAAAGTTCAAATTTCAATTATCTACACTAACACCCCCTGAGGTTTTCAGCTTTTTCAAAAAAACTCCATGAGGTTTTAGAAATTACAAGAACACCCCTTGATGTTTTAAATTGTTTTTACAAAACTCATTTTCATTGATTTTTCGTCCAAAGATTGATGATTTTATACACACACAAAAATCTCCAAATGACAAAGTTTGCCTTTGAGATTAAATTGCATATACTTCATTGAGGTTAATTTTGCCATTTGCATAAGTTTTTTTTTCAATGAAATCATCAATTTCTGGACAAACAATCAACGAAAAGGGTTTTGTGAAAACAAACTAAAACCTATAGAGGGGTGTTCATGTAATTTTTGAGACCTAAGGAGGTTTTGTGAAAACACAAGAAACCTGAGAGGGGTTTTGGTGTAAATAATTCTTTAAATTTTTCATTGTGTTCATCATCTCGATATTATCGATATTATAGTGATATTTTGGCCAAATGTTGCGCTGAAGTGTGCGATATTTTGGTTTCAATGTTTCTCTTCTCATATTCTTCAATTAGGATTCACCACCTCTAAGTCCAATTCTTCACTCTTGATCTACATTCATGGTTTTGTTCGCAGTTATTTGTTGATTTACATCAGTCGATCATATCCTTGTCATTGGCTCCAATCTCGCTCGCATCACCACACTTATTTCTGATTTGGTCGTCAATTTTCTATGAAGGATCTTAGGCCCAATCATTATTTTTTGGGCAAGGAGCTTGCTCATACTTCATCCAGTATGTCTCTTACTCATAAGACCAAATATGTTGTGGATCTCCTCAAACATGCTAACATGCATGAAGCCAAACCCGAGCCTACACCTGGCTGTTGGTGGACGCCGTCTTAGCATGTCTAATGGCGACCTCTCTCTGATCCCACTGAGTACCGTATTATTTTTGGTGCTCTTCAGTACTTAACCCTTACTCACTCGGACATTGCATTTGCTATTAATCAAGTTTGTTAGTTTATGCATCAACCCACTACTGTTCATTGGCTCGATATTAAGTGCATTCTTCGTTAACTCAATGGCACGCTTACTCATGGGTTACTTTATTCGCCAAGCACTCTTCATCTCAGTGCCTATTCTGATGCCAATTATGGCGGGGATAGTGGCTATTGCGTTTATTTGGGTATTAACTTAATTTCTTGGAGCTCCAAAAAGCAACGCGTTGTCTCCGCTTCTATAGTATTACCATCAACTTGCCACACTGCTCTCCACTGGCCCGCCTTGGTTCTGGGCTTTGTTTCTTGATCTTCATTGTTGTCACCATAAGAGGTGTTTTTAAAATTTATAAACTCGCAAGCGTACGAATCGAATATAGCATAAGCGTGTAAGAGCGATGGTCGTACCCAAGGGATTGCGTGAAAAGATAGAAAACCAATTAAACCCAAGTTAATTTCATTGCCAACCTAGTTGATTCAAATGTTGATTTGTTTGTTTGATAAAGAAAGTTAAATAAAGCATAAAACAAATATGAAAATGACAATAAACTGAAATTAAGATTAAATTTATGAGAAAAAATAACTAAGGTATTAGAATCCACACCATTATTTCATAAGATCCTAATTATTTATCTTTCAATTCCCATGGAGTAGCAATCTAGAAATCAATCTACTGCTTTCTCAAGATTTGTCAATTAAGCTTGTAATTTAGATCATAAGTAAATTTTCAACCCTCCCTTCATAAGTACAAATTCTAAGCATCTATGTAAACAAAATTATTTAACTACAAAGGATCAAAGTTTCCTAAACATCCTATGTGAAAAAGTTTATTTGAATAACAAAATATCAAAGAAATTTGTAAACTAGAAATATAAACCAAGGATGAATTAATAGATTAATCGGCGACCTGCAAAGTCTTGACTACCACAAATACATGATAGAAGTGGTGAAAAGAAAATTAATCTATTAATCATGTCGAAGTGAAAATTATATATCATTGAACACCACAATATTTGAGAATTGAAAATAAAACTAGAACTTTATTTAATAATGGTGTTTCATCCAGTCTTAGTTAAATATTTTAGCTAGACATAATTAATATTTAAAACAAAACAAAGAAACTAAAATACATGAAATAAATGAGAACTAAGAAAGGTGAAGAATAGCTCTCAGTTCTTTCCTTTCCATCCTTGTTCTCTTTCTCTACACTTTCTCTTGCTTTCTCTCTTTCTTTCTTTTAGCGTCTTTCCTATCTATCTCCTCTTTGCTTCTTTGCTCCAAGCTTGAATTTATAGCCAAAGAAGAGAGCCTTGAATTATATAATAATCAAGTAGCTCACCATAAGTAGCCCATCATTTTCAAATATCTTCCTTATTTTTGGCCTACTTCCTTGACTTTGGCTTACTTCCTTGACTTTGGCTTCACTTTGTGTGTCTCTCCCTCATGTCTCCTAAGCTTTCTCCATTTATGGCTAGATAACAACTCAATCATCATTCTTCTTTGCATTCATTGTTTGCAAGTAGTCAATTTGAACTTCTCTTTCTTTGTTTATTCCTCCACAATTGCTATTGATGGAAGACACTTAATATCTACAAACAACCACTCATTAATTACAAAAACAAAGATTGGAAATAACCAATACAAATACTATAATAGATTTAAATAAAACAAAAGAAAATACTAACAAATATAAATTTAAGGATAAAACTTGTATGAATTATGTGCTCATCATTCATCTTCTAGTTCCTTTCCTTAAGCTTTGGTGTGACAAAATTAGTGCTCTCTCTCTCTCTCTTGCCTCTAATCTGGTGTTTCACTCTCACACTCGCCATGTTGAGGTTGATTATCATTTTTTTTTTCTTCATGAAATGGTGGTGCGCAATGAGTTACTTGTTGCTTATTGTTCTACCGTTGATCAAATTGCTGATATCTTTACTAAGGGTCTAGCTCCTGCTCGGTTTTGCCTTACTTCAGTCCAATCTGCCTGTATTCCCTCACGCCGTCTGCTTGTGGGTGGTGCAATGAGACTTGATCATTAAAGGATTTAGTTTCCTGTTTATTTGTATTTATTTCCTAGATTTGTTGTATATATTCCTTGTCTCTCAAGTTGCCTAGAATAGGAAATCCTTTGTGTAGACACCAAGCAAAGCATTGTAAATAATTATCACACGGATCCCGAGTCTCTACATTTAGCATCGGTGCATTTACATGCATTTAAGACAATCTTAACCATTTAATTGATCCAATGGAAATTAATTATTCCACCTCATCATAATTGTATTGTATTAAAACTCTCCTTTTGCACTGTATCAGTTATCCATCTCTTCCTCTCTCCTGCGGCTTTTCCGCCTTCTCTCCGTACTTGTATCATTTTCATAATTATCAAAATCTGGAATTTGATTCCAAAACTGACATTAATAAGATGATATAGTGTACATCAAAATTCCTTATTTCTATTTTGTTAGAGTAGTTCTTGATGGAAATGATTCTTTGGTCTAATCTCAAGCGTCAAGCTTTCATTCTTTTTTAAATAATAATAATAATCCTTTGGTTTCAGTTTGGGTGTTCGTCTCTTGCTTGATCTTCATGGGATATCCAAAATAGTTTATTTTTCAATTTCCTATGCTATCAGTACTCACACAGAACACAATCAAAATGAAATCATGGCGTTTGTAATTTCCCAACTTAAGGTTTTTTAAGTTTTAGACATAAAGAAAATTTCACTTTTGGAAAAAGCCAAAGCTTTTCCTTTTAAAAAAGACAAAAAAACCATTCAACTTTCAAATCAAAGACATGCAAATGTATTGGATTTCTTAGGAAATCTAAAAATAAATAAGGGCATTTTTGTCCATTTTTGCTTCTTTTAAAATTTTTCTCTCTCCTTTTGCTTTTTCCAAAATGTCCCTTTGACTTAAATCTGATATGTGAACTGGTTCTCATAAAAAGAAAATCCTACTAGGTAGAGAAAGAAGATGTTATAGTTCATGGTGGGTATTTATTTAATTTGGTTATTTTGTTATTGAAAGGTGAACAGTGTTAGGAGAGGATTTGATCCTATAAGAATAAGGTGCATTATAGTTTTATTCTAAATACAATTAAAACTCATTTGATTAATTTAAGGGTTAAGATTGTTTTAGATGCGGGTAAATGCACCGATGTAATTAAATGTAGAGGCTTAGTATCTTTATCAGACGATTGTTCAATAAAAATCATTGAGAATATTCAAAACCTTTCAGGTATGAATATTAATATTAAAGCTTAATTATTGATTTTTCCATTGAAACATAATTCTAGTTTCATTTTGCCCCTGAAACTTAGGCAATTATGCCTGGCAAAGTGAGACATGGAGTTCCAAGGGGTAAAGCGACACAATTTGAGTTTTAGGGGCAAAGTGAGACTACAACTGAGATTCAGGGGCAATTCAACAATTAAGCCTAATATTAATAAACATGGAAGCACAATCAGACAACACTATTTTGCAGCGAATATCTGTAGTGATGATGAGAAGCTTCTATAGATTCTGCAGCTAGCCTGAATGTAGAGCAAAGAATATACTACAACTCCTCAAGCAATCAACGCACCAAACAAAGGGCAAAGGTGCTTTTATTAAAGCAACAACCTTCCCTTTTTTTATCAGTTTATGATACCTTGAAATATTATGAAGCCATTCTTACATATCTTTTTCCTTTTTTTCTTTTTTCCTTTTTCTTTTTTCTTTAGCTTTTTCTTTTTTCTTTTTTTCTTTAAGAAATAAAAGATAGTGGAAGCTAATTGGATCCAAATTTGAGTTTCTAGTCCAATTTGCTCCTTCTCATACTCTATCGAGTTGTGTTTACCTTAAGCAAAAAATTCTACGTGTTTTTATTAATTACACAAACCTCCCATTACAGTATCCATGAAAAGGGGACGGATCTCGACTCTCTCCTGACTGACCTGGGCATCTCAGTCATCTTTATATCAGCTCCATCAATAGATATCTTTGGAATGAGAATTACAAGGATTTTGGATCAAGTTGGATTTATTTGAGACCTTTTGAGAGAGTGAACTTCAATAAAGAAAAAGAAAAAAAGAAAGAAAAATTGGATTCTTCCACTTTTCCTTTTCTTAACTTTTATGATGCTTTGACTGGCCCACCAGGTTCTCCAAAGTGATTGGCTTGCTTGCCATAAGAGAGGCTGCTATGATCAGTAAGTTGTGGACCTTGTGGTGAAGAGAGTACACAGTTGACTTGACTCTCCCAGTTGTAAAGCAAACTCTCGTTGCTCTTCTGCACCAAACCACTCATAAGGTTTGCTCTCCATCTATCTTTGATTTGATTATCTTCATTTTCCGCTTATTCATTTTCTTTGGTTTAACTTTAGGTGTTAATTTGTTGTTCAAAACACCATGTGTTTGAAACTTGCATAAGCTTGCTTTAAATTCATTTCTGCAATTTTTTTTTAAAAAATTCTGTTCTTGTGTTAGTATGGGTTGTTGCTATATAAGATAAGATTAATAAGTTTTGGAAAAATAAAATAACCTAACTTAAATGTTTGATAACGTGTCGTGTGTTAAGTCGTTAGATTGTTGAATGACTTAGATTTAACAAATATGGGTAAACACATAGGCTCAGAATCCCTTTTCTTGGTTAAAGAAGTAATGCATCATTGTCTATACTATGCTTGATATAAACAGTGGACACCATGTTGTGTGCAAACACCATGTTGAGCGCAAACACTCCAAGACCTTGTCGTTATAGACTACGCGATGACACACACACGAACTCCATTAAGAATAAAACACACGCACATTGAAAAGAGGAAGCAAACACACAAGAACACAAAGATTTATAGAGGTTTGGCCCCGTGCCTTACGTTCTCTTGGTGATCCACCCGAGAAATTCACTAGTATGTAAGAACAACTTTAGTTACAATCTTGAACCCCCTTAGCTCTCACAAGATTTCTAGCTCTCTTTTCTCTCGCCCTTGCCCCTACATTTAACAGAAAAGTAAACAAAATTGATGGCATGACCATTTGTCATAACGAAACTAAAGTTAAAGGATTATGGGAACTATTTTGGAAATTGAGGTATTCAAATGCAAATCATGTCTAAATTCAGGGACTAATAAAACGATTAACCCTTTTCAAATAGAAAAGAGTATTATTTCTTAAATTAATTTTCAAATAGAATAGAATGTCAATCTGTTCAAAATCTTTTGATAGTTAACAACTCAATCTTCAATACCGGAAGAAATTCAAAATAATTGGCAAAAGACAATAGATCAATACACTAATGAAGTTTCAGGAAATTGAAAATCAAATATCTACATGGGAAAGCAAGTAAATTATGATTTGAATAACTAATTTGCCTCTTGTCCCTAAGGGCTCGTTTGGGAGTGCTTCTTCTTGAAGCGCTTATGCTAGTAGCGCTTATGTCAGTAGTGCTTATGACATAAGTGCTTCTACAAAGAAGTAGTTTGTCATTTAAAAGTGTTTTCACACTATATAAAAGCGCTTTTGATATTTTGTTGAGTGTTTGGCTGACACAGTAAAAGCACTTTTAAAAGCACTTTAAAAAATGTAAAGAATCTCAAAATATTATAATAAATATAGGAAATATAAAAATTAAAAAAAAGAGGAAAAAAAAAAGAAAGGAAGGATATTTTGGCATTTTAAAAATTAAATATGAGTATTTTCGGTATTTTAAAAGTTTCATTAAAGAGAGCCAAGTGCTTCCCTTATTTTTATCCTGCAGCACTTTTAAGAAGAAGCACCTCACTGCAAGTAAAAGATAACTCACCAATTGCGTTTTCATTGACGAAAAAAGAATAATATGCAAAACTCAAGTTCTTTTCTTTTCTTTTCTCTTTTTATATAAAGTGTATACTTCACTCCCCAGCAAAGAATTCACTAAAGAGTGCTTGCTATATATACACACACACATATCTTGTTGCTACATATCCACTTTTATACGTCACTAGTCTATCTTTCAGCATCACACCATTTACTTATTCATTAGCTAGTGATCACCCCAAAAAAAAAATTTAATATAATTACTCTTGCTAGCTCTAGAGCCACGGTCGCATCCATGTCACGCAAGTCATCCTTAATTCAGGTATGAAAACCTCCACTCTATCCTATTTTGTGCTTTCAGATTTAGGAAAATATGTACAAGTATTACTTTGATAGAATTTTTAAACTTATTTGGTTTTACCAATATTCACCCACATTTTGATATTCATATGGTCATTGTCTAAATATCAAGACCAATGAAAATGAAACTTCAATCAAATTCTGAGAAGCTTATACAATTTATGTTTTATATATGATCTATTGGTGGTAGCAGTTGTTTTCTCTGTAAACATTTATTGCTGAGAGCAGAGAGAGAAATGCAGCTTCAACATTTCAGTCACAAGCATCCCTTGACGTACAAGGAAGAGCAGAAGAAAGAAGATGGTCGACTAGTTTTTTGCAATGCATGCGGGGATCCTGTGCTTGGCCCTAGCTACACTTGCAACAAGTATCCTCCTGGCTTCACTCTCCATAAATCATGTGCCGAGCTACCCCGTGAGATCAAACACCCTTTGCACCGCAAACACCCACTTGTTCTCCTCACACCTACAAAATACACTTGTGCTGCCTGTGACCAACGTTACAAAGCCAGCTTGGCTTATAATTGTTCCTTATGCCACTTCAACCTTGACCTCAAATGTGCTTCCAATTGGCAAAACATTATTGAAAATGATCGTCACGAGCACACATTCACCATCTTTCGGAAGCGAATAAAATTCAATTGTGATGCTTGTGGATCATATGGGAATGGTATCCCTTACTTTTGCAGCATCTGCCAGCTCCTAGTCCACAAGAGATGCACTCCTTCATTACCACGCGACATCAAAATAACCGGACACCAACACTCTCTCATGCTCACATGGTCCTTGAAGAAATTCGCCAAAGCAACCCATTTTGCAAAGTATGCTATACGAGCATGAAAAAGCATCGTGCCTTTTATTCTTGTCAATGCTGCGGTTATGTTGCCCACACTAAATGTGCAACACATGAGAGCTTCCGGGATGTTACAACCACCGACATTGTTGAGGATCAGTCGAAAGATATGATACTTGGAGCGTCCCAGCAGATCAACATGGTGGAGTACCAAAGAGAATTAGCTGAACATCAAATCAAACACTTTAGTCATCAACATCTCTTAGCCCTGAATGATGAGGTTAAAGATGAAGATGACAAATCCCGTACTTGCGATGGTTGCATCGGGCCCATCACTAACGCATATTATAGTTGTACAGAACAAGAACGTTGCCATTTCTTCCTCCACAAAACATGTGCTCAATTACCTACAAAGCGGCTTCACCCACTTCACCCACTTCCTCTTACACTGCTCCCATGGGCTCCTTCTACTGACCGTGTGTTCTGGTGTCACTTGTGCAGGAACCTTTGCCAAGGCTTTGCATACTACTGTAGCAAATTCGACTTATACTTTGACCTTGAGTGCATTTCGCTTTCAGAGTCCCTTACACATGAGTTTTATGAAGATCGCCTCTTTTTCAACAGAAGCTGGGAGAAGTACTACAACTATTGCCATGGTTGTGATACATCTATTGGAGAAACTTTTGCTCGCTTCAGTTCTCTGAAAAATAATGGCTATCATATCTTCAATTTTTGTATTCAATGTGTTAAGGTACCTTTGACTGCTAAGCACAGATACGACGATCATCCTCTCAGACTCATCTTTAAAAGGAGATGGTTATTGTGAAATATGTGAAGGAAAACAATATGAACGAGAATGGTTGTACTCATGCGAGGATTGTGACTTTGATTACCATACTTATTGCATTCTGGGGAGGTATCCCAAAGTCAAGTTAGGGAGTACTTTCAAGATTAGTGCTCACCCACACCTAGTCACCCTCATCGACAAGAGAAAGAGCGTCATTCCTTTTGATAAGAGAAGTAGCATTCTTCCTTGTCAATTGTGCGGTGGACCTTGTGAAGGATTGGTCTTTGAATGCTCTAAGTGTCATGTAAATATCCACCGATCAGAATTATATTGTGTGAGTAACTTATTCTCATGCCCTCTTTCCTACCATTTCCGTATGATTTTCTGAATCAGTTTTGTTGAAAATTAATATTGTTCATAGCCTGACTTATAGTTATATTCCATATAGATATATGTTTTTCCAATTGGATGCGTGACTATACAAAATGTGAGTAGAGAATTATTAGTGATTTCAAGGTGGCCAGTGAAATGCGGTTCATACACACACATATATATACAATATTCTTCTCTTTCCGGACGTCCGGACGTTATTACCATATGGACGTCATTATAAACAAAGGAGGAAAGCAAAGAGGATATAGTAGAAAATACATGAAGGCGTCCTGGACATGTCCGCATAGGATATATATAATAAACTATTTGGATCAGAATTATGTTCATATGTCTTTGATAGAGGTGACATAGGCAAGTCATAACTCGATTATAGACAGACCAGTTAATGTTGTCCAAGTAGCACCACCAGGCTAGCTAGATTGGAAAGGGTTCAAATAATAAAATCTAGACTGATTATAATTAATTATACAATACATGCTAATATATAATCTTTCAGTAGCAGTTTGCATATACTAAATTTGTGATTGTTGACAGAGAGGGAGAGAAAATGAGCTTAACAAATTGCAGCGTCCCTGCATATTCACGGAACTGCAACCTAATCAATATGGTCGACTGGTTTTTTGCAATATGTGCGGTGACCCGGTCGTTGGCCCTGGCTATAATGGAAACAAAGATCCTCCCAACCTCACTCTCCATAAATCATGTGCAAAGCTACCCCGTGAGATTCAACATCCAATGCATCAGAAGCACCCACTTATTCTTCGCAAACCTAGATACTACTCGATGACTAAGTGTGATGCATGTTCCCAACGCTGTAGAGACAACCATACTTACACTTGTTCCCGATGTGACTTCAACCTTGACCTCAAATGTGCTTCCAATTGGCGGAACATTGGAAATTATGACTGCCATGACCACCAATTCACCGTCCTTCGGAAGCGAATGAAATTCACTTGCGGTGCATGTAACAAACATGGGAATGGCGTCGCCTATCTCTGCAGCATCTGCCAGCTTTTGGTCCATGAGGAATGCACTTCGTTACCACGCCAGATCAAAATAACTGCGCACCAACACCCTCTTGTGCTCAAGTGGTCCTTTGGGGTGGTTCAGCCCCGGAATCAATTCTGCAGAGTCTGCCACAAACCCATGAAGAAAGAAAGAGCTGTATATTCTTGTCAACATTGCAGCTTGCATTGCTCATAATAGATGCGTAATGAAGGAGGACGTTCGAGATGAAATAATTGCGCTGGAGAAAGAAAGGCATGGCCATACAACTACCAAAATCGTTGACGATGAGTCCAAAGCTACGATGCTTGGTGAGGCCCAGCAGGGTGACGACCGGATAGAATTAGCTGCACACATCAAACACTTTAGTCATCAGCATTTGTTGGTCCTGAGAGATGAAGTGCAAAAAGATGATAGAATTACTTGTGACGGTTGCATCGAACCTATCACAGATGCCTTTTATAGCTGTACAAAACAAGAAGAAGATGATTGTCATTTCTTTCTCCACAAGACATGTGCTCAATTACCAACGGAGAGGCTTCACCCATTTCACCCACACTTGCTCAAACTCCTCCCAAAGGCACCGTCTATGGATGGCATGTTCGAGTGCCATGCATGCAGCAGCTTTAGCCACGGCTTCCTCTACAGCTGTGAAAGATGCCAGTTCTACCTTGACCTCCAATGCAATACTCTTTCCAACTCTCTTACACATCCGGCTCATAGACACCCCCTCACCTTCAACACAATGGATGACAAGGGACAGTCCTACATATCGTCAATCCGAGGCATATTAAGGAGGAGCAACCCTTCTTGTCGAGGTTGTGGTAATTATAGTCAACCAGCTGTCCGCTTCAGTTGTGTCAACTGCAATTTTCATCTGTGTATCCAATGCATTCAACTACCTCTTACTGCAAGTCACAGGTACGACAATCATCCTCTCAAGCTCACCCATCGTCGGGTTAAATATGAACTGGGAGAATGTTATTGTCAAATATGCGAAGGAGAACGAGACTCAACACATTGGTTTTATTGCTGCAAAGATTGTGACTTCGATTGTCATCCTCATTGCGTTGTTGGGAGGTATCGCCATGTCAAGTTAGGGAGCACTTACAAGCATGCTCACCAACACCTTGTCACCCTTGTTGAAAAGAAAAAGAGTGCCATTCCTTTTGATAAGAGAGATAACATTCTTCCTTGTGAGGCATGTGGTAAACCTTGTGAAGGATTGGTGTTTGAGTGTTTTCAGTGTAATATCAATATCCACCGAATAGGATACTGTTAAAAGAAAATTCTAAATTCTCAGAATGTCTAAGATTTGTTTCAAATTTACTGGTTCTGGTTCCATACATTCTTTCATACATAGTATGCATAATCATAGCTTAGCAGATCATTGTTGATTTTCCACTACTTGTCCCTTTCTATATAAGAAAGAGGGTTAAACACTTAACCTGTTCAAATTTTAATCAAGTTGGCATCCATATGATATGGCAGCAGAGTGTTATGGCCTTGTTGGTTTCTTGTTTGAGAAGCAGTCAAAAGGCTTCAGCTATATCAGTTTTCACTTTTGCTTTGTCAATAATCCTCACGAATATAATTTTCTGATCAGCATAACCAAGATCACACATTGAAAGCAGCAAATTGGTTCATGCACAATTTTATGCAGGGGATTGTGCCGGCAGAATTCCTGTAAAATATCTTATAAATGAAATTGCTAGATTTATTTAAAAAAATTTGTCTTGCTAAGTGATGCAGGAGCATGTACGAAGCTCTCTAAGATTACTTAGGCCCGTCAGTCAATTGGGCTAGGGTTACTTTAAATTATTATTTACTTCTTTTGTTTTCCTATTCTTACTAGGATTTGGTTTAATATCCTATTTAGGTTTCAATTTTCTATGTCAATTAGGTTTTTGTATTCTAGTATAAATAGGCAAGTTAGAAACTCTTGTATGAAGTTTTTGTTAATGAATATAATCTCATACGTAAGTCTATAGAGTTTCTGTTGGAATTTTGCCCTAGTACTCAATTATCTTTGTTCCAACTTCAATTCTATTGTTTTATCCTTCTATTCTCTGTATTTTGGGTATGTTTGGGTCATTAGACAGCAGCTTATAGCCGCTGCCCTGCATCACTAAGCCTACCAAATTTGATATAATAGAAAAGAATGAAACATATGGTAAAAACAAACCTAATAATTTGGGGAACATGGTGACCCAATCAAGGTATCATTAAGTAATGTAAAGGCAAAGGGATCCAAATAATTGTACAGGTATCAACTAAAGCACCTTTTCACTTCTGACTAACTTATCTACATTACTAAATCTTAAATTATCTACGATTCTGTTAATGTTCCACAATGCCAACAGAAGTTGTCAGCATAATATATCCAACAACCTTCCATTTAGTTCAACCCCAGAAGTCTTACCAGCCCTGTGACATCAACACACTCAATCCCTTGAAAGTATCCATGCTTCTTCTCCTTTGAGTTTAGGGTTTAGGCCCTAAACCCTTGGCCCATTCTCTGCCTTGTACATGCTCTTAAGAGCATCATCATTCAGAACACTAAATTTTACCACTGTTGCATCACCAGAGCTGCTCAAATTTGGATCTTCAAATCCAAGCCCTGATGACCTGCACCAAATCTGTAGAAAATACAAAGAAAGGAGCCTTAGGCCCTGTTTGGTGAGTCGGACTGGACTGGATATATTCAATTAAAATGAACACAAAGGACTGGACTTGATATTTTATTTTATTTTTCTCTGAAATTCAGATGTCGAAAGCTATGGTTTTTTACGCTATAAATTGAAGCCCATTTTCTGTTGTGTCTCAATGCTCTATTCTTTTATTTTTCTACTTGCTTTTCTGCTTTGTTCTTCTGCCCATTTCTTGATCTGCTTCACTTCTTTTGCTAAAGCAATTTTCGGCCAATTGTATGGTCCTGAGTTTTTATCTTCGTTTTCATGTATTCTCTTCAATCTTGTTTTTTGATTACTTTGAAAATTTTCAGATGTGGAACCCAGTTTTCGTTTGTGCTTTAATTTTTATTATTTTTTCAAAATGTTCATATGGGAATCTTTCAAATTTCATAGCTTCATACTATCGATTTTTTTCTTTTTTTTCAATTTATATTTTTGTACTTCTGTTTTGCTAGACTATAATTTTGTTCATTATGGGAAAAATAAATAGTTTTTAATCTCATAAAGAAAAGATACTTTAAAAAATCTGATAATAAAATTATTATGTTTTCCAGTCTAGTACAGAGTAAGTATAGCACCAAACAACAGACTTAAAGTATGGTCCAGTCTCAACCAATCCAGTCCAAATTATGAAATCCAATCCAGTCTTTTCTAGCCGGCCCACCAAACATGGCCTTAATGTATAAGTGCACACAGAACAAGAAAATGTGAGAAATGTAAACACACAACAGCAACTGGAAAAAATTATTACCCATAGGAACAAAAATTCTAAACCCATAAAAAATTTTAGATGAAAACCCTAGGACTTGATATTGACTCTTCAAGTGCAAACCCTGCAGTCTTCCGAAAGCCAAATATTTTAAATACCATTGTAAGCCCAGCCCTCTCCAATGGTTAAAATAGAACCCTTTGTTCCCATGTTCTCTTAAAGTTGGAGTAAACTTCCAAGTCCAAAGTAGTCCCAAAAACATATTGTTTTACCCTTTCTACTACATATTTTGGCCACTCAAAGTGACATGTGATTGTCTTCACAGAGAATTAAGTATCAGATTGTCTGTAATTTATAAATTCCCCTGATAATATTCAACAAAAGCATTTTCTCAATAGCTTGAATAAAATTGACACTCAACTTTTGAGTAAGATTAAATTTCACTGAACCTAAAGGCATGAGAAAAGTATTTTCTTAGTGTCTTCATTGAACTAAGCAAACTTCTCTCGCATTGCAGACGTGAAACATAATTAAATTTTCTGAGTAAAGAAGCAAAAAAAGGCTCACAACATTAGCCAAAAATGGACAACGTACTTCAATCGAGTAAACACTTGAATTTAACTGCTTGGATGTACATACCAAGAGTTCCACCTGTACGATTCCATTGTTCAAGTTCAGGGCTTCAGCCATAGGCCACTCGCATCGCATGGGAAGAAAGTGAGCTTAGGGCATCTATATTTCTCCAAATATATTAAGTACGGAAATGACACCTGGAGTTCATTCCAATCCAGGTTTAATTCACTCAAGAACTTCAGACGTAAAATCATAATTGTCCACTTGTCATTCTCGTGAACTTGACCTAGATTTTGGAGCTGTCCTCCTCTAATGTAGAGTTTCTTTAGACTCTTAAGCTTTCCAGGCATCAACCAACTGGGTGCTGTCATCTGAGGGTAGCACTGCAGATCCAGCTTCTCTAGTTCTTTAAAATGTTCCTGATTCCTGGTAGTAGTTTTAGTCATTCGCTTGAAGGCTGACAAACTTGAAGGGATTTTAGGGATATGGTTTCTTATGCCAGTTGGTGTTGCTGGCTCTGGTGCAGCATTGTCTTGTGTATGGTTACCTCCACGACTCTTCAAAGTGTTTGATGTTGTGGGTCGAGCAGCAATATTCTCCAGCTTAATACGTTTATCCAGCTGGATGGCTGGGAGGTATAACCCTCCCCATGCTATTGTTAGCTTTCGAAGCGATCCAAACTGTTGGAAAACAATTAGCTCTTCTTCTCTGGGAAAATCCTCCCTGCTTGTGTTGATTGCCAATTTCCTCAACTTCTTCAAAGCTGACAAATCATGAAGAGTACATGATCTATCATTCTTATGATCACAAATTATGAATCCTTTAAGAACTTGGAGTTCTGAGAGCAAGGCAATATCCCCTTAGGCATGTGCTCCAACAAGTAACACTCAGACATATCCAAATGAGTGAGCCTCTTAAGCGAGCCTATTGTCTCTGGAAGTATTTCTAAATTGTTGCATGCACTAAGATCCAAGATCCTCAGACTAGAAAGCTTGCACAGTGAATCAGGAAGCTCCATAATCCTAGATATCCCTCGTAGGCTGAAGAAAATCAAATGTCTCATATACCTCAACCCTTTAAAGAATTCAACGTCATCTACTTCAATGTGATGATTAGCTCTGTTGTGCCACCTTCCAAGATAAAGAACCTTCACATTCCTTAACCTAGACCAGTCAACTTCGGAAAAATCTGGATAAGCCTCATTCACATTGAATATAGTCTGCAGCTTCTCTGGATCCAAATCGGGTCTGTTTGCCAATGTCAGATGAGAAGAACCATTCATCAAGCAAGCCCGGTGAGACCATGAAAAGTTGGCAGTGGGATTTCCTTTACTATGAAAATCAACGAATCTCACATCTTTGGCAATCACAATCACTGCGGAACGGTTAAGACGGTGCATTTTAAAACTACGCAACAACTGATCTCCGTTTCTTGTAAACAGGTTCAATGCAGCCCTTCTTTGTTAACTCTTCAAATACACCATCCGCAATTTCCACGACCGTCTCTTTGCCATCAACAGGAGGGTTCAGGAACCCTTCTCCAATCCACCAATGTACCAAAAGCCTCTTCTTTATAACCTCATTTGCTGGAAACACAGCAAAACACAACAAGCAGAGCTTTGTAGTAACACAAAGACTGTTATATACAACCCGAAAATCTTTAAAAGTGGGGCTATCTCCAAAAACCTTACTGAAATGTAAGTCAGACAATTGATCAAGTACTTTGTTGGGATCGAACACAATGGTGCCAAGAGTTAACTGGAGTATAAGTTCTATCTAGTGAGGCGCCTTTTTTATAGTAACCACCTAGGTTGGAGGTTTGTTTTTACCCTGAAATTAGGCATTAGTAGTTCACGATATATGCTAAGGATCCTAGCTACAGTTGTAATTGGAAGTGGGAATTGAGCAAGTATGAAAATTATAATTTCATCTTAGGTGGGTGTAATTGGTGTCCTTTTTTTTTTTTTTTTTTTGAGGCAATTATATCCGTTAACTCGACAAATACAATTTGTATTCATGATGTTTAGTTGGAATTTGTTACCGAAGCGAGCTTATTTAGTCCAGCCATTGCCCCCAGTCTCTCCGCCCATGTCCAGCCAATCCAAAGGTACTTAATGCATTGAATAAATTGTATTCAAGAAGTGTAACTTCCTCCTACATTATTGATTTTAATCGCACCAAATTTCCCATTTTCATTTGGAATCATAGAATCAAACTTCTAATACAAAGTTTGAGCATTAAAATTCAACCTGTTTCTTGTTGAACTAGGACCACCAGACCCCAAATTCCAATTCAATCCATTTTGAATCTCCAATATTATTCTCGTCAATCATAGTAGATTTGTTAAATTGGATTGCATTTTCATACAATTTGTATTGATGATGTTTAGTTGGAAGTTGGTTCCGGCCTCCTTCTAGGGGGACACCTCTCGTAGGGGAAATTCATGGTGTATACGATGAGCTTATTCCGCATGGTCCTCACGATGGTCTACCCAAAAATGTATTTCACGGGACTTTAAATGGAAAAATTCTTGCGTCCCTATTCATTAATGTTGTAACAGAGGTTCGCGAACATCTTATCATCTTCCAAAACGGCACAAGCAAAGTGAGGCAGAGGGACATCCTAATAGAGTCCTCCCGTTATGAGGTATGGATGAGGAACGGAAGGGCTTTATTGGGATGTTCCGGTCTGCCTCACTCTGCTTGTGTCAATTTGGGAGATGATAAAATGTTTGTGGACCTCTGTTACAAAATTCATGGAAACAACTTTCCAAAGGAGTTGGACTTCTTATGGGTTTTGAAAGATGAGAAGTAAGTATATTTTTATATTGTTACATTATCATTTATGCTATGGTCGGTTGTATAACATTATTTTTGAATTGTAACAGGACATTGCGTGGGTTACTAAGTCATAGCCGCTATTTATGGTGCTAAGAGTTAAACTGGAGTATAGGTTCAATCTAGTGAGGCGCCTTTTTGATAGCAAGCACCCAAGTTAGAGGTTTGTTTTTACCCTGAAATTTAGGCGTTGGTGGTTCATGATATATGCTAAGAATCCTAGCTACATTTGTAATTGGAAGCGGGAATTGAGCAAGTATGAAAATTATAATTTCATCTTAGGCGGGTGTAATTGGTGTCCAATTGCATTTTTTTGAGGTAATTACATCCGGTACTCGACAAATGCAATTTGTATTAATGATGTTTAGTTGGAATTTGTTACCAAAGCGAGCTTATTTAGTCCAACCATCACCCCCAGTCTCTACGCCCATCTCCGCTAATGTGCAGCCAATCCAAAGGTACTTAGTGAATTTAAAACATTGTATTCAAGAAGTTTAACTTCCTCCTACACTGCTGATTTTAATCGCCCCAAATTTCCCATTTTCATTTGCTCGCACCAAATTCCTCATTTTCATTTGGAATCATAGAATCAAACTTCTAATACGTTTTAGGATTAAAATTCAACCTGTTTTTTGTTGAACTTGGACCACTAGACCCCAAATTCCAATTCGATCCACTTTGAATCTCCTATGTTATTCTCGTCAGTCAGAGCAGATCTGTTTAATTGGTTTGCATTTTCATACAATTTATATTGATGATGTTTAGTTGGAATTTGGTACCAGTCTCCTTCTAGGTGGACACCTCACGTTGGGAAATTCATGGTGTATACTATGAGGTTATTTCGGGTCATCCGTATGATGGTCAACCCGAAAACGTATTTCACAGGATTTTAAATGGAAAAAATCATGGGTTGCGATTCATGGAGCTCGTTGGAAAAATTAATGCGTCGCTATTCATGAATTTTGTAAAAGAGGTCCGCGAACATCTTATCATTTCCAAAATTGCACAAGCAGAGTGAGGCAGACTGGGACATCCCAATAGAGTCCTCCCATTATGGGATATGGATGAGGAACGAGAGAGCTCTATTAGGATGTTCCAGTTTGCCTCACTCTGCTTGTGTCCACTTGGGAAAAGATAAGATATTTGTGGACCTCTGTTACAAAATTCACGGGAACAACTTTCCAAAGGAGTTGGACTTCTTATGGGTTTTGAAATATGAGAAGTAAGTGTATTTTTATATTATTACATTGTCATTTATGGTATGGTCGGCTGTATAACATTATTTTTGAATTGTAATTGGACATTGCACGGGTTACTAAGTCATAGCCGCCATTTATGGTACCAAGAGTTGAACTAGAGTGTAGGTTCAATATAGTGAGGCGCCTTTTTGATAGCAAACACCTAGGTTATAGGTTTTATCCTGAAATTTAGGCGTCTATGGTTCATGCTATATGCTAAGGATCCTAGCTACATTTGTAAATGGAAGCGGGAATTGAGCAAGTATGAAAATGATAATTTCATCTTAGGCGGGTGTAATTGGTGTCCATTTGCATTTTTTTGAGGCAATTACATCCGTTAACTGGACAAATACAATTTGTATTCATGATGTTAGATGGAATTTGTTACCGAAGCGAGCTTATTTAGTCCAACCATCACCCCCAATCTCTCTGCCCATCTCCGCCAATGTTTTGTCAATCCAAATGTACTTAATGAATTGAATAAATTGTATTCAAGAAGTTTAACTTCCTCCTACACCGCTGATTTTAATCGCACCAAATTTCCCATTTTCATTTGCTCGCACCGAATTCCTCATTTTCATTTGCTCGCACCGAATTCCTCATTTTCATTTGGAATCATAAAATCGAACTTCTACTACGTTTAGGATTAAAATTCAACCTGTTTTTTGTTGAACTAGGACCACTCGACCCCAAATTCCAATTCGATCCAATTTGAATCTCCTATGTTATTCTCGTCAGTCATAGCAGATCTGTTTAATTAGTTTGCATTTTCATACAATTTATATTGATGATGTTTAGTTGGAATTTGGTACCGGTCTCCTTCTAGGTGGACACCTTACGTTGGGAAATTCGTGGTGTATACTATGAGGTTATTTCGGGTCGTCCTCATGATGGTCTACCCTAAAACGTATTTCACAGGACTTTAAATGGAAAAATTCATGGGTTGCTATTCATGGAACTCGTTGGAAAAATTAATGCATCACTATTCATGAATTTTGTAAAAGAGGTCCACGAATATCTTATCATTTTCCAAAATGGCACAGCAGAGTGAGGCATTGAGGTAAATGTAGTCCGAACCACAATTCCAAGGTTAGGATAAATGTTGGATCTGTTGGATAGGCTATACTTATTCAATGGAGCTCAAATTCGAATATGTTGTACCCATTGGAACAAATTTCATGAAGAACCACCTCATGCAAGCAACAGAGCATGGTGATCCACAGCCAAGAAGTTAACCAACGAAAATGAGTAAAAACATAATTTATATCCAGTAATGCATTTTTATCTCACTTTCATTCTAATCAAGGTAAAATCTATAAAAACACAAAAAAAAGAAGTAAAAGGCTATAAAATGTCAAGAACTAACTCAAAATATTGGGTGAATGACATGATAAATCATGTATAAAAATAAACACAACATAGGCCAAAGCCGTGCCTACACCAGTTGTGGTGGACGTCATCTTAGCATCTCTAATGGCGATCCTCTCTCTGGTCTCACTGAGTACCGTAGTATTGTTGGTGCTCTTCAGTACTTAACCCTTACTCGCCCGGACATTGCCTTTGATATTAATCAAGTTTGTCAGTTTTTGCATCAACCCACTACTGTTCATTGGCTTGTTGTTAAGTGCATTCTTTGTTATCACAATGGCATGCTTACTCATGGATTACTCTATTCGCCAAGCACTCTTCATCTCAGTGCCTATTATGATGCCGATTATGCAGAGGATCCCGATGATCGTCGCTTCACTAGTGGCTATTGCATTTATTTCGGTACTAACTTAATTTCTTAGAGCTCTAAAAAGCAACGCGGTGTCTCCTGCTATAGCATCTGAGCCGAGTACCGTCAGCTTGCCCACACTGCCGCCACTCTGTCTTGGTTTCGAGCTTTGGTTCTTGATCTTCATCTTCCAGTTCATTGTCCTAAGCTTTGGTGTGACAACATTAGTGCTCTCTCTTGCCTAAAATCTGGTGTTTCACTCTCACACTCGTCATGTTGAGGTTTATTATCATTTTGTTTGTGAAAAGATGGTGCGCAATGAGTTGCTTGTTGCTTATTATTCTACCGTTGATCAGATTGCTGATATCTTCACTAAGGGTCTATCTCCTGCTCGGTTTTCCTTACTTCAGTCCAATCTACATGTGCTCCCCTGCCCCGTCAACTTGCGGGGGTGTAATGAGACGTGATCCTTAAAGGATTTAGTTTTCTATTTATTTGTATTTATTTCCTAGATTTGTTGTATATATTCCTTGTCTCTCAAGGACTTGATTCTTGTCCAAAATAGGAAATCCTTGGTGTAGACACCAAGCAAAGCACTGTATATAATTATCACATTATTGTTGAATGAAAATCATTGAGAATATTCAAAACCCTACAGGTATGAACATTAATATTAAGACTTAATTATTGAATTTGCCCTTGAAGCACAATTCTAGTTTCATTTTGCCCCTGAAACTCAGGCAAACTATGCCTGGCAAAGTGCGACATGGAGTTCCAATGGGTAAAGTGACACAAATTGAGTTTTAGGAGCAAAGTGAGACTACAACTGAGGTTCAGGGGCAATTCAACAATTAAGCCTAATATTAATAAACATTAGGGGTGGTATTTTAAACCGAAAAACTGAAAAACCGCAAAAACCAATCGATAATTTACAGCAATAAAACCGCAATCGCGGTAAACCAAACCGCATTTGCAGTATTAAGAACCGAACCGCATTTGCGTTTGCGATTGTATTTGATTTTCAAAACTTGCGGTTACCGCAAACCGCAAAATATAGCCACACGGATGATGAAGTTGAATTTTACAAGGAAATGGAACATATGACAACTTGTAAGTAATTAGTTTATTTATGCTAATGTTATTTATGCTTCTTCTTATAATAAAATGTACTAAACTATGTTGTTTTATTTGTAGATAACATTGGTGCTCAAACAACACAACGGGGTTCTTCAAATCCACTCACCACCAACACTTGAGTTTGTAACTTTAGTTTGTAACATTAGTGCATTGCATTTTCCTTTTAGTTTGTAACTTTAATTAACTTTGAATTGGATTTTTCTTTTTGTTGTAACTTTAATTCATTTTGCTTTGCATTTTCCTTTTGGTTTATAACTTTAAAGGATTTGGAATTGGAATGCTTGAGAAGTTTAACTTTAATTGGAATGCTTGGAATTGTAACTTTAATTTTCTTAGGTTGTGAATGCTTGAGAAGTTGAGGAGATTGTGAATTTATATATGTTTGAGAAATTGAGGTTGTGTATTTATTTATTTAGGTTGTGAATTTATATTTTGTGAATGCTTGAGAACTCGCGGTTTAAACCGCTAATTATGATCATTTTGCGGTTTACCACAATAACCCGCAAACGCGATCGGCTTCGGTTTCAAAATCACTAAACCACAAATAGTTGGTCGGTTTGCGTATACCGCAAACGGGTCGTGTTAACGGGTTTGGTCGTGAGTCGTGTTAAGCGGGTTTCGGTCGTGTTCGTGTCAACCCGTTAACTTAACGGGTGAAAGATACCAGACCCAAACACGACCCATTACAATTCGCGAATATCCGACACGACCCGTTAAGAATAAACCTAGAAAAAAAAAAAGGAAAAAAAACACACAGCCAGCAACCACTGTCTCTGTCCTTTTTCTCTCAATTTCCATCTCATAAACACCATCCAGAAAACTTACATAAAGAAAAGCAAGAAGAGAAAAAAATGGTTGATTAGATTAGATTAGATTATTATATATAAAAGAAGACAGAGAGGAAGAGACGAGAGATGTAGATAAAAGGGAAGAAGAAAAAAAAGGAGAGATGGAGAATGACGAAAAGAGGAAGAAGACAAGGGAAGAAAAAAAAAAGATGGAGAGAAGAAGAAGAAGAAGAGAGTGGGAGGTCACAAGAAGAGAAAAAAATGGTTGATTAGATTAGATTAGATTATTTATCACAAAAAAAAGACAGAGGAAAAGACGAATAAGAAGAGAAGAAAACAAAGGAGAGATGGAGAATGACAGAATGAGGTAGAAGAAAAGGAAAAATAAAAAAGAGATGGAGAGAAGGAGAAGAAGAAAAGGGAGAGTGGGAGGTGAGAGACAGTAAACGGAGAGAGAAAGAGGAAAGATGGAAAAGGAATATAAAAAAAAGAGGAATGGTGTTGGAGTTGGAGACTTGGGATATTTTTTTAAAAACACATTTAGCAAAACTACCAAATTACCCTCCTTAACGGGTGGATGCGAATATTTGCGAATTGACCCAACCCAACCCGTTAGCTTAACGGGTGGCTAACGGGTTCACCCGTTTTCAACACGACCCATTAAGCTCAACCTAAATACGATAATTTCGTGCGAATCGTGTTAGCAGGCGTGTGCAATATTGTCAGTCTAGGTTTGCGGTTTGAGTAAAAATTCGCGGTTACCAAACCGCAACCACCCCTAATAAACATGGAAGCACAATCAGACAGCACTATTTTGCAGCGAATATCTTTAGTGATGATGAGAAGCTTCTATAGATTCTGCAGCTAGCCTGAATGTAGAGCAAAGAATATACTACAACTCCTCAAGCAATCAACGCACCAAACAAAGGGCAAAGGTGTTTTATTAAAGCAACAACCTTCCCCTTTTTTTATCAGTTTATGATACCTTGAAATATTATGAAGCCATTCTTATATTTCTTTTTTCTTTTTTCTTTAGCTTTTTTCTTCTTCTTTTTTCCCTTTTTTTTTAAAAAAGAAATAAAAGATAGTGGAAGTTAATTGGATCCAAATTCATACTCTATACCTTCAAAAAAATTCTATTTTTATTAATTAATTAAAAATGACAGATTCAAACTTGAGAGCTCTATCCATATTTGGAAGAGAATTACAAGGATGATCAAGTTGGATTTATTTGAGACTTTTTGAGAGAGTGAACTTCAATAAAGAAAAAGAAAAAAAAGAAAGAAAAAATGGATTCTTTCACTTTTCCTTTTAACTTTTATGATGCTTTGACTGGCCCACCAGGTTCTCCAAAGTGATGGTTTGCTTGCTATAAGAGAGGCTGCTATGATTAGTAAGTTGTGGACTTCGTGGGGAAGAGATTACACAGTTGACTTGACTCTCCCAGTTGTAAAGCAAACTCTCATTGCTCTTCTGCACCAAACCACTCATCAGGTTTGCTCTCTATCTATCTTTGATTTGATTATCTTCATTTTCTGCTTTATTCATTTTCTTTGGTTTAACTTTAGGTGTTAATTTGGTGTTCAAAACACTACGCCATGAACTGAATATATTCTGATTGTTTGAGACTTGCATAAGCTTGCTTTAAATTCGTTTCTGTATTTTTTTTTTTTTAATTCTGTTCTTGTGTTAGTATGGGTTGTTGCTATAAATATTGCTGTTCCCAGACTTCAATTCTCCCCAACATTCTTTGTTTCTTCTAATCTTAGTTCGTAATTTTGTAGTTTTTGTTCCTGAAAAGTTTAGATAATTTTTAAAGCCATTTCTTTGAGTGCCTTTTGAGCTCTGAAGTCTGAACCATATAATGCATTTTACGGAAGCTTTAATTTTCATCCAAATGGGGCAGTTTTTGCTGTAATTTTGGCATTCCTAAACCAAGCAATTACAAGATAAATAATTAAATATTTTTCACCACTTTTGTTTTATTTTATTTTATTTTATTTTATTTTGGTTAACAATTGCAGACTAATGGTTCTGACCTATAAAATGGAAGATACCCTCTTTCATTGATTTTAATTAAGCTACAAAATCTAGTTCTTTAGCGACACCAAGGATTTAAACAACTAGGCTAGCAAATGATTAATTTCAATCCAAGCACTAAAAAAAACAGCATAAACTGGCACCTTTCCAGTTTTAGCTACTCACCGGTGAGGAAAAACCGAGTTTCTTTTAACCTCTTTAAGGAAGTTTTAGCAACTGAAGAATTTGGTGATAGTTCTAATTACATTGCCCCAAAGTCAAGTAGGCATGTGAAGATT
Organism: Prunus mume; assembly: GCF_029339155.1. Lineage (NCBI taxonomy): Eukaryota > Viridiplantae > Streptophyta > Magnoliopsida > Rosales > Rosaceae > Prunus > Prunus mume. The sequence continues at coordinate 12,391,133 of NC_142705.1, forward strand.
TGAATGGATTTAGTTTAATTTGATCTTATCCTTTATGCTATGAGTGCAAAAAACAACAGTTTTTTTTCCCCTTTGCTGAAAAATCTACTATTTTATTTTATTCTTATGAACGTTTCATGTATATGTTGATCTTTTTTATTTTTTTGGGAGTCAGCAATGGCTTCAGGCACAGAGGAACGGATAAAAAAGATATTGGAGTCGCTGAAGAAAGATGATGTCACAACAGTCGTTCTTGATGGGAAGCGTGGAGTAGGGAAAACGTGGACGGCAAGAGAAATAAGCATGCAGAAAGACTCAATATTCCATGACAGTCTATGGCTATATCTGAATAACAAATATGACAGCAAGTCTCTTCATGAGAACCTTGCCAGGCAGATGTCTCTATTCTCTATTCACGAGGAATGCGAAGATGATGATGTTGAGGAGGAGGAGAAGGAGATCTTGGAAAATTTGAAGCTGAAAATATCCAAGAAGCTTCAAGATGTGATATCTGCAGCACGTAAAAACAATAAACTTTTTCTACTAATTCTGGATGATGTTCCTCATGAGCAGGATGCAGAAGAGATTATGACAGAACTGAAGAAACTGCTGAATCCAAATGACCTCAGTTGTTTAAAGGTCTTAATCACTAGAGATCAAAGTGATGGCAAACTTACAGCAAAGGGGAGGAGTGAAGAGATTCGGACCAGCAATACAAGGTTGTGCAACATATATGTAGATCAATTGTCTACAGAAGAGTCCAAGATCTTATTGAAAGAAAAAGTCAAGAAAGAAATTTCTGACTCTCCAAGCTTTGAAATACTATCAAATTTTATTGTGGAGAGGAGAAAGTCCATGCCTAATGAAATCATCACAATAGCCAAAGCATTGAATTACATTGGGCATATTGATTCTGGGGTTTGGTCCTTGGACAGTGTTTTCGAAGCAGCAGCTAATGATGCAGAAGTTGCAATCAATCTGCTACTTCCGCTCCTGGTATGACACGTTGCTAAGTGATGTTACAATAAACTGTTTCTGGCATAGCGTGCAACTTTTCTGCAAACATGTTGGTGTGCATTACAATGAGTTGATCACTCATTGGATAATGGAAGGATATGTTGGATGCATTGATCATATTGAGAAAGCCTATGAAAAAGGACATGATGATCTGATGAAGCTTATAGATCGTGGCATGCTAAGAAAGCAAGAGGATAATATGGTTATCATGGGAGGAATGGTTTCGAGTATCACTGATCAACGCCGTCGAGAATTTAATGGGACTGCAAACCTTGGATTGGCTAATGTGTTTGAAGATGACAAGTGGGAAGGTCTTGGGAGGCTCGCACATGCGGATGGTATGATAAAATCACCATGCAGTCCTAAAACCTGGGAGAAAGTCTTGACACTTCTGATGGATGGACGTTCCCTTGGCAGAGAAGTCCCTGAAAGATACTTTCGGCCCATGCAGAAGCTCCAGGTTTTTACTATATTTAATCCCAGGTTTAAATCCCTGCCTTTGTCCTTGACTAGCATAAAGAGTCTTTCTATTCTTGTGCTTAGATGTTGTGATCTCTTGGAGAAAATTGATCATATCCGAGAACTCGAAAACTTAAATGTTCTTGAAATATCTGGTGCTACTTGCTTGAAGTTTATTCCTAATAACCTCTTTGCAAAGATGCCTCACCTTCGAAGCCTTAACCTTTCTGAATCCAAGGTCACATCACTTCCTAGTTCTCTCTTCGATAAAAGTGAACTACGGTGGCTTATCCTTAGAGGATGTGCTCAATTAGAAACACTTCCAAGCTTAAAATCTTTTAAGAACCTCAAGGTGCTTGATCTATCTGGTGCTCTCTCTTTCAAAAATTCCAAGACAAAACCTTCAACCCACTTGTGAAACTTCAAACAATTGATCTTTCCAATTCCCAAATTAATCGCTTACCTTTTCTTCACAATCTTGGTGGGCTCACTCGGCTCCTTTTAGGTGGCTGTGCACACTTAACAAGATTGCCCACTTTGAACACTCTACCTCGGCTTCAGATTCTTGATCTTTCAGGTGCTACAGGTTTGAAAGAAATGCAGAACGAGCCATTAGATGGCCTTAATGTCCTTGATTTATCCAGCACTCAAATTAGTAGTATACCTTCAAGCACAAGCAACCTTTCTGATCTCTACTTAAGAGATTGTTCTAAGCTTGTGAAACTGCCAGTCATAAAAGCAATGAAAAAGCTTGAACTACTTAACCTTTCCGGTTCTAGCAATTTGGCTGAAATTGAAGATAAATCCTTAGAAGATATGAGGTTCCTTCGAGTTCTCAACTTTTCGAAAGTCAAAGTAAAAGCACTGCCGTCCCTGTCCAACCTAGTTAACCTTCGCCAACTCTTGCTAATGGATTGTTCATGCTTAGAAAAATTGCCAGAGATGGCAGGCCTTAAAAGACTCCAGGAGCTTAATCTTTCTGGTTGTGTGGCATTGGTTGGTTTGCCAGACCTCAAAGCCTTTGACAAATTAGAGATTCTTGATGCTTCAGGTTGCAGGGATTTGAAAGAAATACAAGATAAATCCTTTGAGAACATGTCTCATATTCAGACACTCAACCTCTCAGACACTAGGATTGAGATCCTTCCATCTGTTCCCAAAGCCAGCAACCTCCGTCACCTCGTACTCAGAAATTGCCAAAACTTAAAAGACCTTCCTCCTCTTGACCATCTGTCAAAACTTGAGGAACTCAACCTATGTGGTGCCATTAATTTAAATGGCATTAAAGCTGAATTCCTGGAGCAGATGGTTCACCTCAGAATTCTTGACCTATCTGGAACCCCACTTACAAAGCTACCCTCCATGTCCAGACTTACTAACCTCAGACAGCTCTCCCTAAAAGGTTGTTCATCCTTAGAAACAGTGCCAAATCTGGAAGCAATAACTTTGCTTGAGATTCTTGATCTTTCTGGAACATCAATTGGGAGTCTGCCACCTCTAAACATTTTTAGCAACCTCTGCCAGCTCTTGCTAAAAGATTGTTCAAGGATAAAAGAGTTGCAGAATCTGAGTTCTCTTTGTTGTCTAGAGGTTCTTAATTTGTCAGGAACCAGAATAGAAAAATTTCCCTATGAGATATCTCAGTTGACTGATTTAAAGCACCTTGATCTGCCAGACTTGAAGAGTATGCATGCTATTGACTTGGGAAAGATAAAGCGTATACCACAAGAGGTGAACTGTGACAAAGGTGGCATCTTTGAGTGCGCTGATATTGGTGGTGACAAGCCTTCCATATCTGTGAGTGGTTCTACAATTTTTCAGTTTTTGGATGAAAATCCACAGTTGTGGGAAACAAAGTTCAAAAGATTTCATTTCTCTGTGATCGAGAAGCAAGGCGAAGATGGAGATATCAACGGTTGCAAAGACGAACTTTTCTTCAGAGATCTGTACTCCTACACCAGGCATTTTCCTAAAGAGCACGATCGGTCTTTGGAAATCCATGGATCATATAGTCTTCCTAAAGGTTTTGAAAGTGTCCTGCAGCATGCCGATTATACATCCTTGGTTGATAATGACCGTATAAGTTGCCTATCTGAAATAGGTGCAGATAATGTGAAGGTAATGAAAGGCTGTTGGATTGAGAGATGCAGTGAAATTAAGAGCATTCTTCATGGAGAAGAGGCAGATGTCAGACTGGGGAGCAGTTTAGAGATTCTTTGGATTTCAAACCTTCCAAAGTTGAGCAGTCTATACAATGGGAAAGAGGATCTGGAGTGCTTTAAGAACCTTAAACATTTGTATCTAGATTGCTGTCCAATGATTGTGAGCGCCTTTCCCTCATCCCAGCTGCTAGAAAACCTCGAAATTTTCCATGTTCAATTTTGTGAGAGATTGACAACTTTGTTTGAAAGTGATTCACCATCTGGATCTACATTGAAAAAGTTGAGGACATTGTATCTGTTGGAACTGCCAGAGTTGACGCGCATTGGGATAAAATTGCAAGCTCAAGTGACTTTGGAAGTTATGGAATGCCCTAAGTTGTCCAAGGACCATCTTGATGTGGATGACCGTTTCTCCAAGTAATTCTATTGGTAAGTTTCCAGCTGTAGTTTATGTTTTGGTGATGGAACCCACTTTAGTCTAGTTAATATGAACATGTGTTGTTTTCAGTTCTTTGAAACATCAGTGTGCAACAGAAACTAGGTTAAAACTTAACATCAAAGACCAAATATAAATATATATATATATATATATAATTACCTAAATTGCTGCAATAATGCCTGATATTGATACAAAGGATTTCAACATAGCAAACATTCCAACGTCTACGTTGAGAAAATCTGGCGAAAGGTGGTGGACATTTATTTCAGCATTGTTGTATTTCATATTAGGCTTTATTTGTAAATGAATTTATTGATGTTTATTTTTACTTGTTATCTTTTCCCTTTTTTGTTAGATTACTGCCCATGAAGATGTTTCTGAAGTTTCTCAAGCTCAGCTATGGGAATTGGTTTCTGGTCATGTTGTTGGCTCACTCACAATACAGGTAACAACTAACACCAGAATAATCAATCATTCAGTAGTTTTGTTTAAAGCTGTGATAATAATAGTACTTTAAGTAAGACTAATCAATAGTTGTATTCGAGGTAAATCGTTAGTACCTTGAATTTGAAAATCAAATAATTTGAGAATTCTTATACTCCCAATTGAAGTTCCAATTCCAATTCTCCTCAAGGTTTTTTTTTATGTGAAATTTTTTAAAGTGTGAAAGATATGAAATTTTTGAAGTACAGGGCTTGATGAACTTAATCTGAATGAAACTCCCAAAGTTATCTGCAGGCCACCCGTAGCAAGATCACTGTAAGAACCTGTGCCCAATTACCTATGAAGAGAGTTCATCTACTTCACCTACACCAGCTCACTCTTCACAAGGGCTCCTTTAAATAGCTTGTTTGAGTATATATGCTTGCTGGACATGTAGTTGGGCTTGGTCTATTGTTTTAGAGGCTTCTACCTTGACATTAATGCAGTACTCTTTCCGACTCTCTTACACACGAGGCTCGTGAACACCCCCCTCTCCTTGAACACAGATCCGGACCACCAATGTCGCGGTTGTGGTGCTTTTGATCTTACAAAAACCTGCTTCAGTTGTAGAGAGTGCAACTTCCATCTGTGTATTTCAGGTGTTAAACTACTGTTGAAGAATGTATCGGAAACTGACAAAGTAAAAATACAATATATATTGAGTGATCCCACTACTAATAGTTTTAACTTTTCTTTTTCTCGTGGCGTTGATTTCTCCCGTTGAAGCAATTTTTTTATCTTATTTTTCGGTACATACCTCCATGGCAAATTTCACTTATTCAAAGACTGGCCTCAGCTGCTAGTGATTATCTAACCACATTGTTGAACAGAAAAAATTCACACCAAAAAAAAAAATTACTTGGGTTGTGTTTGTCTAAGCTCACGTCCAGCAGCAACCCTTATCTAATATAGATGATAAGTGTTGCAAAGAAACAAAAGTGAAAAAAGCAAGTATATCCAATTATCCCATATGCTTTTCAAATTTCAAAGCTAAAGGATAAAACAATTCAAAAGTGGGTTGATCCCACGTGCAAGTCCCCTCATTTTCCTGGAAGCTTGGTATTTAGGTGCAAGAAAGGAGTTCAGAACAAATGGGAGTTTGACCAGCCAATCTCAAGAGGTTGGGGGTTCCAATTTTTGTGGGGCTCAGCTGATCTTTAGGGGAAAAAGAATTGAAAGTCCTCTAATTGGTTCTGATCCAAAGTAAGCCTATAAAAAGTAATGAGGAGGACAGGGGAAGGGGGAGGCAGCCGTGAGGTTGCAGAGACAAAAATAAAAAAAAATTCTATTTAAATCCCAAACTTCTCTTAGTTCACCCAAATATTTAATTATTAAGATGTAAGTTTTATTATTGTGTAAAAAGACAAAAAAGATCATCCAACTTAATACTTAACCCTAATATATCTATATACACCCCACACACCCCACAACTCTTCAAATTAAGTTTTAAAAATATACAAACTCTTCTAGATGGCAATGCGCTGATAGAGTTCCGAGGTGAGATTTTTGTAACAGAAGGATGAGAAGAACCAGAGTTACTTATAGAATCCATCAAAGATATATTATTTTCTTTGAACTGAAATTCATTCCTTTTAAAGATAGGAAGCAACAACAATTTATAAAATACACGAGCAGAAACAGAATCAGTCAAGATTCATTTATCGATTAATGAAAAAATAGAAAAAAGAATAAAGGTTGAAACTCCTTAGAAGATTACTTGCTCTGTTTTATATGATCAGGTACCTTCTCTTTTCGGAACATGGGGTTTTTGTACAACGCTTGTGCACCTCATTCTTAGATACCTACAGTTCCAAAGATAAACTCTTTAACAGTAAGCACTGTTGGAAAAATTGCAAATCTTTGGAGATGCTTTTAGAAAAAATTCAAAGAAATTGGGAGGCACACCGTAGTTGGAGTTCTTAGAGGAGTCATGCAGTCTTTTGATGTCTTGGAAGAACTAGCACCAACTCTTGAATTTTCAATCTTCCTGATGACTGTTGAAGTCAATCTGGAAAGTTCCCTGATGGGTGTGAAACTGACTGACTTGTGAAGTGATTTGGGAGTTGATCGTTTCTTGTCCTCCAATTCTGTTGCCGGCTTCTTTCGCAATGGGGTGAGAATATCATCCTTTCTGGAACAACTAGAAACTACGGGTTTGGCTGGAAAAGATGGGACCTTGGGTGCTTTATGATACGCTAATGATGATTTCGAGGAAGTAAAGAGCCTTGTTTTCTTCCTTTTTATGGGTGTCGAAGCTTCTTGATTTGAGCTGTAGCTCTGCTGAAACAACACTTTGTGCAGGTATTATAATAAATTTTTTCTATGTACCCATTGGTATTACCAGTGAAAGCTTCTTCTTTTTTAGTTGGCTATTCGACCCCCTTTTCCTCTTCCTTTTCTACTTGTTCATTGATGACCACTTCAGAGGTTGGAACCACTTTAGAGGTTGGAACCAATGCACTGCAAAACTCAAGGAAGAATAGGAAGCAACAACAATTTATATCAGTTTGAAACTTGAAGGAATTCTTTTAAGGACAATTATTCAAATGTCAAACAAGCCACATGAAGTTTTTCAGTGTAAACATGAATGGGCTAAGCTTGCGGACTTAAGAGTTAAATTGTATGTTTATGCACTTGAAAATAGACAATGAAAAAGACTCTGAAATATCATCAAAAAATTATTTTAATACTTACTATTTCTCATGCTCAGAACGTATTTTCTCCTCTAAAGGTAGCTTGTGGGGTTTAAATAGAAAATCTCTTTTATTTCTTATTTTTTTAGCTTGGGGTGTATTTAAGGGTAGTTTGGGAAAATAGTGGGGTTTACTTAGAAATTGTGAAAATTTAAATTAAAAGTTGGGATGAACTTAGAACATGGGGTGAACTAAGAGAAGTGTGGGGTTTAAATAGAAAATCTCAAGATAAAAGGTGAGGCTCCAGAAAAAATTAAAAGCCTGTAAGGCCGCAAGTCTTGAGGAGAGTTGCAGGAACGAAGAGGAAGAGCAAGCACATAAGAGGATTCTTGGTTATGGTGACTTCTATCATCGTAAATACAGCGAGCAATCTCTCTACAGCAAGGCTTCACTCAAAGACTTCCAAGGATGCATTCAACATCCAGTACGATTAACCCATGGGGGTTCTTGGCTATGATGATTGAAATTATCACATATTAAGTCAAGAAACTACTCTAAAGCGTACCTCTTCTCAAGTACCTCCAGGACAGCCAGCTATGGATTGACAGCCAAGATGATTTCAATCATCATATATTCTATTTCAACAGGCAGCTCTGATCAAATGCTTTCAAAGATGTGTCCAACCTCCAATTCAACATCAATTCGTGTGGGCTGATTGTCATGGTGGGCAAATCACCAAAAAAAATCAGAACTGGTGCACAACGCTCTTGAAAAGGGCGTAGAGGATGTCACACGCTTTGGGCCCCCCTCTCGCCTTCACGGTTTTGTTTCGAGCTCACGAGCAACACGCTTTGGGCCCCCTCTCGCCTCACGGTTTTGTTTCGAGCTCACGAGCAACAATTTCGCTTAACTCGAGTTCCATGACTCAAGCCAATGAGGCTCCCAAAAGGCCCTCGATTTTATCTAGATGGATGAAATCTGAGTTGTGCACATATAAGGCACATCACCCTCTCCGCAATGGTCGATGGGATCTTACTTATGAATCCACCCCTTAGGGCCCGACGTCCTCGCCGGCACACTCACACCACACCGCAGATGTGACTCGATACCAAATTGTCACATTAAGGGCCCGCCATGAAGAGCGATATGTTCGCTTTGGGCCCCTCTCTGTTCACGGCATCAAATTTTGTTTCCTAATGGGAGCTCATGAGCAATTTTAAACACAGTGATTAATAATTCAGGCATCACATCATAAAACTTGGGATTGCTTTAGCCTCCAACTCACTTAACTTAGTTCCCATGATCCAATAAAATATCCGAATGAATAAGAAGAAAACACCTGAAAGTGAGCGAAAATCCAAAACCCTAGGCTCCCTCTTGCTAGATGGATGCGGGTGTGTACATATAAGGCACATCACCCCCTCCCCATTGGTCGATGTGGGATCTTACATAGGAAATCCTAGAGTTCTCTAGGTTTCTCTTATTGTGGCGCCACAAAAGCCAAAGCTTGTTCAATGATGTTCGTCATGAGATGGACAACAGACAAAAAAATAAATCAAACTGAAAGAATCAAAGGCAGCAAGACAGTGAGATTTCTCTCACAGATGCCTTGAGCATCCAAACCCACAGACAAACAGCAAAGGTTGTGCATCGTCAACAAAGTTCCTCCCTGGAAGTCTCTTAGCTTGGGTATGAAACCCACAAAACAAATCTTGGATACAAAATCCATCATGGGTGTGTAACCCTCAATCAAACACTCTGTGACCAATCCAATCTGGGTATAAAACCCACAAACAAAACCATGGGGTCTGGTGCATACAGAGGCGATGAACTGAAAAAAAAGGAAGTTGAAGACAGTCACCTTTTTTTTTGGCAGCAAAGGTCAAGCAAAGTCTATGAGAAGTGCTTTGCCTTAGTTTGCTGTCATGCAAACGTACCTATTTAAAAATAGATGCATGCGTGGTCTAATCCTGTATGGAGAGGGGCTGCTGTTCTTCTTATCGCTCCAAGGCCTTCCAATTCAACAAGGGACATTTGGCTTATTCAAAACCCACTGGGAGAAGGATTTCCATTTTGGGGTGCCTTAATCAAATTTGAGACCATGTGATTTCGGCACCAAGTCTGAAATGAATGGGATATGAGAAAAGAAGAGGATAGCCACGTTTGTTGGCAGCGTAGTGTTGTGCAGCAAACCAAAAACAAGGAAAAAAAAGTCAACAAAGAAGACAACAACAAAAACATAAGGAAAAGAAACGCTTTTGGCTGCTGTTTTGGCTTCAATTCGCTGCTCGGTACCAACGCTTTTCTAACATGGACTCCTTGTTCATGGGTCAGTCAAAATATCAAAGGCCCGGAGACAAATTATCTGGGTCATCAAAAATTGCCCATTAATTCCTAAAAGCCCAAAGTATTTAATGAGTGATCAAATAAATACTCATTAAATTTATGGAGGCCCAAATTGCCAATTATATGTGCAATTGTCAATTTTAGAAAATTAGTGGGTTAATCAAAATTGCTCATTATTTTTCTTGGACTTTGACAATAAGAAAAATGGTACAAAACCATCCTTTTTATTTTTGTTTGGATCAGGTGAGAACGCTTATGTGCGAACGACCTTGCATGAGAACACCGTTGAATCTTATCTAACGGCTGCATCAAAAGTAATTGTAAGTGTAAGTGTTGTATTAGAACGAGGCATTCTTCTCTCTCCTCCCTCCAAAACGTCAATCGAAAACAAACGTCCCCTCCAATCCATTGCTCGGTTTGTTCAACTACATGGCCAAGTTCTCTAGGTTTTTTATTAGCTTTGATTGAGCAAGACCAATAACAAACTGAAAGAGAGCGCCCATGTTATTCCTTATTCGATTCCAGGAAGAACACAAAAGTATAGCCCTCATTTTTCTGGTCTCTTTTTCATTCAGGCAAAAGAAAGTGTTCGTGTATTTTATATTATCATCTTTGTGGTTCGGTCTTTCTGGTTCGGTCTTTCTAGTAGGAACATTAGTCAATCCTTGAGCAACGTCTTGAGTTGAAAAGAACATTCGTCATGCAATCGTATCTATTTGAGCAACGTCTAATCCTGAGTTGGAAAGGGGCTGCTGTTCTTTGTGATCGCTCCGACCGAAATTGTGTCTGTTGTATTGGACATTTTGAAATCGTTGAGCATCGGTCGAAACAGGGGTTGAGGAAGAAGAAAAGTGTTTGGGGTTGACGTCCAGATCTAAAAGGCGACATTGTCATATGTGTAGAAATTTTGAAGTTGGAAATGACTCACGAGGTAAGTGATATACTGTATTTGTCAAGTTTATTATTAGGCATAAGCATGAGTTACATTAGTTTGTACGTAGATCTTTAATATTTCACCAGAGAATCATTTTCATATCATATGTCAGTTAACGTATATATTTTAAAGCTCTTTATACTGTATTTGTCAAGTTTATTATTAGGCATAAGCATGAGTTACATCATTTTGTATGTTGGTCTTTAATATTTTACCAGAGAGTCATTTTCATATCATATGTTAGTTAATATATATATATATATATTGAAGCTCTTTATATTGTATTTGTCAAGTTTATTATTAGGCATAAGCATGAGTTACATTAGTTTGTATGTAAGTGTTTAATATTTCACCAGGGAATCATTTTCATGTCATATGTTAGTTAATATATATATTTTAAAGCTCTTTGAAAGCATGTGCCAATGTTGGTATGATGGTGGTGAATTCAGGGTTAAATTGCAAGAACTGTGAAATGAAATGTGAAAGACAGGTGACACCGAAAGTAAGGTCGGAGTTGAAACTAAAATTGGGACTTGAATTTTATTGCTGTGACAATGTGTTCAATTTCTATAATATGTATGCTGCGAAAGTCGGATTTGGCATTCGGTGTTCTACAATGAAGACGTGCACACTGACAGGAGAGGTAACAAGGAAGGAATATGTATGTTGTAAACAGGGGTATGCGTTGACAAGCACTATTAGTCGTAAGAGAAGACGACGAGGTTGTACTCGAACTGGTTGCAAGGCTAAACTTGCGATATTGAAGGTGAAAGACAAGAATAAGTACATTGTTGTAGGATTCAATGAAGTACACAATCATGACATGACCACAGTTGATAAAGTCCATCTATTGAGATCTCACCGTAACTTAACAGAGTCTACAAAGGTCTATAGTGCATTTGGTACATAAAAATTTAAGCCTTCTTGAGGTGCAAATAGGGGGATTGAAAAATCTTGGGATTGTTAAGAGAGATGTCTAACTAGTGAAACCACGGATTCATTTGTATGGTTGTTAGAGGAATTCAAGAAAGCCATGTAGGGTGAGCCACCCAAAATGATCATCAATGATCAAGATGCAGCCATGTCAAAGGCAATTGCTATAACTCTCTCGACAACATTCCATAAATATTGCATATGGCATATCTTGAATAAGATTACAGAGAAACCCGGTATTGGAGAATGTTTTTCGGAAATGTGCAAATGCATATGGGGTATGGACAAGAAAGAAGAATTTGATGTGAAATAGGAGGAAATCATCACAAACAATGGGCTGCAAGACCACGCATGGCTGAGCATAATTCATGCTATGCGGGAGAATTTTGTTCCATCATATGTAAAACATGTGTTTTCGGCTGGGATGTCAAGTAGTCAACGGGCCGAAAGCTGTCATTCATTTTTCAAACAATATATTAACCGGAAAAACACATTGATGGAATTCATTGTACGTTTTGAGAGAGCTCTTGTTTCACAAAAACACAAGGAGTTAATGGCTGATCATGTTGATAACAATGAAAAACCTCCACTGTCATTTCAAACACCAATGCAACATCAAATAGGACGCATTTACACTCTAGAAATTCTAGAAATGTTTTAGAGGGAAGACTTCATAAGTCTTTTATGCTTGTTCGAACTTGTAGAGCAAGATGAGACGTACTGCATATACAAAGTAAGTGAGCGGGTAAATCCAGGGGTGACACGGATGAAGGAGCTTGTGCATGATAAAGTTGCCAATAAAGCTTATTGCAGCTGCAAAGGATTTGAATTTTGGGGTATTCCATGCCGACACATCTTAACATTCTTAAGAATAAAGCAGGTTGAGCACTTGCCAGACAAGTACATATTGAAACGATGGCTTCAAAGTGCAAAAAGCGGTGTAATATATGATAAGAATCACAAAGAAGTTAACGATTGCATTGATGGTTTGCTTTTGGTTAAGGGATCGAAAGTTTGCAAAGTTGCAAGTGATTTGATTGATTCGGCTTTGTTGTGTGATGAAGGTTTTGAGTTGCTGGAAAATTCTTTTGAGGATAGTCGTGGGAAGCTTACAAGTTTGGTGTCATCAAGAGCTCATGTTGAAGAACCCAATGCAGATGTCGAAACTAGTTATCCCCAACTCAGAATCAAAGATCCACATCGAGTGAAAGTAAGAGGGCATGCGAAAAGAGTTAAAGGAGAAAAAGATAAGGCAACAAAACGACATAAATATCGGTGCACTGAATGTAGGAAGGCTGATCATGATAGACGGAGTTGTCCAAAACTTGCGAGCCCATAAATGAATATGTGTTATATTGTGCTTTGAAATTTATGTTGTTGATGTTTATTTTATTTTATTTTTTCCGACGTGGCAGCTCTTCATCTTCCTACACAGAACTTGGTGGTCCAGTTGGTGAGAATTTGCAGCCCATTCAGAGCACGCAGGACAGTGAAACTACTATGACAGAGTCATTTATGCAAGAGTTTGATTTCATGTATAGTCCCGGAGTTTGAACACTTATTGATACTTATTTACATCGTTTTTGAAAGTATCTGGAAGCGTTAGTGAATATTAGGTAAATGCCTCATGTCCATTGATACTGAACTATGGTTTATTAAACACATAACTATTTGGAAGAGTTTGATTTCATTTATGGTCCCGGAGTTTTAACATTTATTGATACCTATTTACATCTTTTTTGGTCGTGAACGGCACTATGCTTTCAATGTGTAACTTGAAGTTTCGGATCCATCTTTTGTTGAAGGTGGATGTCCCGGATGTCCTCTGGGGCTTTGGGATTTTCAGAACTTGAAGCCCTTGTTTGAAGGAGAATGAGTTTGGAGGAATCATGCAAGGGGTTTTCTACACAAATTTGCAATGGTTGCAATGAATATGAAAATATCCAAGGGAATCTTGAAACCATGACTATGTGTCAGTAAGAGAATCTTGAAACAATCACTATGTCTCTGTAAAGTCTCAACCAACGAATATCTATGTCAGAAAATCTTGAAACAAATTGTCTCCCCACCGACAATGAATTAAACAAAAAATTGTGAGCACTATTACGAAATGAACGCTTATAATCCGGAAGTTAGTGATCGAACTGTGATTGAACTCTAGGTTTGATAGCAGTGTAAAATGAAATAATAAGCTGCACGTAAGCAAGATTGGGCATTAACATTAAAACAGTAACCCAGATCGGGCATTCACATTTAAACACTAACCCAAATCGGGCATTCACATTTAAACACTAACCCAGATCGGGCATTAACAAAAACAAACAACTGCTAAGGAATTGCCTACGAATTGATATGGTTATCACCACTCATTATCGTTGCCTTTTGCTGGTTTGTGGCCTTGCTCTGCTAGGTGTGCATCGTTGGATATGATTTCCTATGCAAGCAGATCGTTATGGCGTCCCGTTAATATCTTCGTGGACATCTGCAGCGAACTGTCGGAATTTCTCAAAACCTTCGTTGAAAGCCACGACATTGCCTAGCCTTGGTTGTAGCCTCCTTTGTGGATGCTCAAAGATTCGTATGTAGCATCCTCCTCTCATATGCAAATCCTCTGATGTGTGCTTTCTTCTTTGGGCACAAATTCTCTGCTTCTCTTTTCTATAACGGGCTTTGTTAACTTGCCGAGTCAAATAAGCCAACTTCTGCTCAGCTCCGACACGAAGTAGACCGTCGCCAATATATCCAGATTTCTTTAACAACCGAGGCAGCATTTTCGCCACCGGCTGCACGGCCCGTTGGATGGCTTGTGTTCTGCACAGATCTACTTTTGAATCATATACCCTTATCACACACTCTTTTAAATCGACAACAAGTAAGATCTAATGCTTCTGCCTTTGTAGGTTGAAGGGAAAACAAACGCGATTCACAGACGACCATGATCTAGCCAACTTAGGCCATTTTCCCTTTACCATTCCCAGTAGACCCTTGCTTGTAATCCAAGGCAGCACATTTCTGCATAGTGGCACACGAGTTATGCATCATAACAGATACCAAATTTGAAAATAAACAATGCTTAAGAAATAATACAGACCTAAAAAGTGGTGTCCAGTATCGTCCAGTCAGAACCTACCCAGTTGCTAGAGTTCTTGTGCCACTCCCGTAGCAAAAGCAAGGTCATGTCTATGTTCTACATAAAAGGGTTGTTTCCATTATTAAATCAATAAATCACTACATATCATGGGCATTTCGACAAAATCCCAAATCAATCAATGCTTACCGAGTCATCCAACCAACCATCCTTGGTCAGCAATCGAACAAAGAAGTTATGCGAACCTTCCATACCGTCTTCTCCACATAACCGCGCATGTGAACTATATTTGTGAATCATTATTATTATCAATTTCGTTTCATCATTGACTCAATAATTAATCATAATAAACCATTTACATTTCACTAAGGACGGCAGTGGGAACTTACTTTTCTTCTTGTCCCCATTCCCAGCAGAATTTCGCAACCTCCAAAAGGGAATCACGAGGAACAGGCCTTATGGGGTCAGCAATTGTGTCCTCCTAAATATTGGGAATCTTCCGACTTGTCCATGGAGTTTCCTTCACCACTGCCCTTCGCCTATTCATCGTAGGGCCAAGAATCTCACTCTTTCCCCAACTCCTCTTTTGCCGGACCCCAACTATAACATCTTCGCCACATTCACCCTCATCAGTGGACACGTCAATCTTTCGAGGAGGATTCATAAGAAATTTAATAAGGGTGACACACACCACACCCAGATCATCCCAATTTATATCTAGAGGTGTATATTGCACTTTTTTTTTAGCATTTGTACACGCCGCTCTCTCGATTCGGCTACTCCACCATCCTCGCTTTATCACTCTCCTCTCCAAAGATCCTTAGTCTTCTGACTCTCCTCTCCAAAGATCCTCATCCTCGTCTTCTGACTCTCCTCTCTAGCATCCTTAGTCTTATTCCTTTCCTCTCCAGCATCCCCAGTCTTCCTCACGTCTGCATGATTGGTACACTTTTCCAAGCATAAAACTCTCTCCTTTAGCTGACCCTTCTCACGGTGCAATACTGCAACCTCATTCCTTAACTGCTGCACAACAAAGTTTAACTCATCAAGGTCCTTACATACTCGCGGAGCTACACTACGTGCATCACATTCAAGAACATCTGATCCCCAACTCCAATACAGTTGACTCATTTCCAATTGACTTAGTCGTAAGAGGCGCAGTATAACAGGCTATCAAACACATAGAGTTAACAGGTCATACATAGTACTAAACAGCTTTCCTCATGAAATGAACATAGTACTAAAATAAATTATTCATTACACACCTGATTGCTTTGAAATATATAAGCATTCAGCTTTCTAAACTCAGGCACTTTATCCATGGATTCCCACCGGCAAATTCGAGGGACTAATGCAGGTTCTTTGATCCGCTTACAGTATCTAAGGTGGAGAATTTCCAATTCGGCAATTAATTCATACACCCAAATCTACAAACAAAAAAAAAACAAAAAAAAAAAAGATTATCAAAGTCAGTACTTAATTACGAACTAAAATTTTACAAACACTAATTTTGAACTACATCGTACCTGGAGAGCATAGCTCAATCCCTTTATACTTCATCCAGGTCTGTTAATTCTTTTAGGCTTCTCATCTAACACGCTTTTCTTCCCTTTTCTCACCAACTCGCACCGCCTTTTTTTCCTTTTTCTGTCCTTTTCCCTTCCCATCATTCTCTTCATCACTCTCTTTCTTCCCGGGAGCAAGCAACAGAGAATCTTGCAGAAACTCAAAAGATATAGATCCCCACGGATAATTGTTGAATTCATCCATTTTATGAACCAAATGTAAGTACTCCTCATTTATCTTCGCATTTTGGGGTTTACCCATTATCACAAACTCCACAAAATACAGCAATCCCAATTTGAACGAGTCCTCGCTTCCTCTTTCGAACTTTAGGAATGCATTTTCTAAGTCATTGCAAGTAATGTGACCCCTGTTGGTAAAATGCGCTTTCATAAATAGATTATGAGCATTCCCCCCCGGACGTTATGTCAAGCTCTATTACACATTTCATACCACTTATCAAACAAAAATCCTTTACACTGAATTGAGCAACATTGGACCATATTGCATAACTAAGGCCCAGCATGTCCTTAATACCCAGTCCTCCGACTAGCTGGAGTGCCAGAGCATGCACAATTTGACCACTAAATGCAATTTTATGGAGGCCCAACAGGTGCCCAAAACAGCTCTCTCTAAATCTTTTCATAAGCGAACTCACTGAAATGTGCCCCAAAATTACACATGACTGAATTCGCCGCACACAAATTATTCATCCGCGTAGCATAGACCTCTGACTCTAGGAAACAAAGTTCAAACCCAAATTCCATTTTATAACTTCAACAAACACCTTTTGCTTAAGAAACAGAAGTGATACCTGCTCACAAAATTATGAACACATTAACATACAGAAGTGATACCTACTCACAATATTATCTACACATCTTCATCACATTAAGATACATAATGAATATCTACAAACACTATTTTCAACACATTCACATACATAATGGATACCTACTAACACTATTTTCAACATATTAAGATGCAAACTGATACATTATTTTCAATTCATTAACATACATAATTAATACCTACAAACACTATTTTCAAACATTCAGAGACATAATGGATACCTACTAACACTATTTTTAACATATTAAGATGCAAAACTGGTACACTATTTTCAACTCATTAAGATGCATAATTTTCACCTACAAACACTATTTTCAACACATTCACGTACAGAACTGATACCTACCAACACTATTTTCAACACATTAACATACAGAATTGATACCTACTACAAGATGCATTGATCCTTCTGCATCCCAAATCATCTCATATTCACAGTTAAGATTCAATTTTCTCTTATGCGTTCTACTTCTAATGGTACTTATTCTTTGTTTTCCAAAGCCCATTAAATCCCTAAAATGATGTCATACACTCACACCACTAGATGTGCAAAGCATAATTACAATGACCAACACATGAGGGTTCTTGAAATTTTAAGAAAAGACAACAAGCAAGCACAATGCAAAAAAAAATAGGAACAACCAATAGCTGTGAATCTACATTTCAACAAATTACCACAAAAAATTGCGATAAAAAGACAACCCAACTTTTGGAAAAAGTAAATAATATTTAAACCGCAGAAAAACTTTAAAAATTAGTTACTATGCTTCAACAAATTGCTAGAAACTAGAAAAAGACGCAAAAAAACAACTGAAGCCAATTTATATTTTTGCAAACACAACTACTACAGAGACAGACTACTCTTACCCAGAAAATCAAGGCCTAAAATCCTACACCAGAGACAGACTACTCTTACCCAAAAAATCAATGCCCTAAAATCCTAAATATTATTTAAACATGAAGTGATTTAAACATTAACTGAATGCAATATAACATGCAAACTTTAATATGAATGAAAGAGAGAGAATTCAAGAGAAACGTACCTTCTCAGACGTTCAAATGAGAAATATTAGATGAGGGAGGAAGCGAAAGAGACAAAATACACCAGGGAGTTTCTGCGACAAGAGAAATACACAAATTTATGCCTGGTAGGTATTTTGGGTGTTTATGGTTGATTCATAAATTCATCAATTCATCAATTTATTGACAAGAAAGGTGCAACTGGCCACTATCAGGAAGAAGAAAGGCGCGTTTTTTCGAAACAGGAGCGACTTGACACTTGGGCTAAGGGGAACTGCAGCCTACCCATTTTTACTGTAAGCTTGTTTTTTCTCTTTAGCCTTTCAGATAATTTGGATGGCTAGATTTGGTTCTCATATAACGTTCGCACATAAGCGTTCTCACTAGATAACCACCCATTTTTCCCATGGGTCATCTACCCATGCAAATTGCATTGAGATTAATTTCAATACAAATTTATAAATAAACCCAATCCTAGACATGTATTTATAAAAAAACCCAAGCACTATTTAAACATAGAAACACACCCAAAATCAACCCCAAAGTCAACTTTTTGGGTGTGTTTATAAATGAGTTTTAAGTGTGTGTAATGATGGGTTTTGGGTGTGTTTATAAAGTGTCTTGGGTGTTGGGTTTTTTTATAATTTCAACCTCCATTTTGGGTGTTTTAGTGAAACTCCCTAATTTCAAATCTCTCAAATACAAATTCTCAATTAGGGGGTTCCACTTACCCATTAACTTCCAATTTTTCTCATGGGTCATCTACCCATGCAAATTTCATTAAGATTAAATTCAAATCTATCAAACAGAAATTCTCAATTAGTGGGACACACTTACCTATTAATTTCCAATTTTTCTCATGGGTCATCTACCTATGAAAATTCCAATGAGATTATTCAAATCTCTCAAGCACGAATTCTCCATTAGTGGGCCACACTTACCTATTAATTTTCAATTTTTTCCATAGGTCATCTACCTATGGGAATCTCCAAATTGTCCCAAAGACACAAATTCTCAATTAGTAGGCCACACTTACCCATTAATTTCCAAATGTTGGAACTACGCCGGTTTGATCCCATCAAGGGTACGTAGGCAGTCTAGCATCCCAATAGATGCAACCACAACCAAATTTGATTCCACAAATCAAATATCTACTTTCACACAAATCAATTTGGAACTACGCCGGTTTGATCCCATCAAGGGTACGTAGGCAGTCTAGCATCCCAATAGACGCAACCACAACCAAATTCTCACCAATCAAATCTCCATACAAATCAATTCCAAACTACGTTGGTTTGATCCCTTTGAAAGGGTACGTAGGCAATCTAGAGATTCAATCTAGGTGCAACCATCCTAAACACAATTCCATATCGAATCACTGGTTTATTCAGCTAAATTCACTCAAACACTCCTTAATCAAACTCATTCAAATTCCTCCCTTTGCAATGAGTCATCTATTCATTGTGATTTTTTGAACTACGAGTGGCTTGATTCCCGCAAGGGATACGTAGGCACCCTGAGGTTGGACTTGGGAGCAGCCGCAAAACCAAACACACACGCTCTGTTTCTTTATGATGGAATCAAAGGGTTTTCCCTTGTAGTAAGGGATTGTAATTAAGAGACACTACGTCTCGAATGGGTCGAACTTGAAATAATAAAAACCCATTAATTAATTAGTGGTGGTGAAATTATGTTAGGAGGATCACTTTTTTCCTTCAACACACATCGCAGCTGAAGAGGTCATAACACGGTAGCTAAATTTTATATGGGAATTAATCAACCTCAAGCTTCTTAGGAATTTCCTTTCTGGAGACCTCTTAACTTGCATGGCAAGATGCAAATCCAAATTGAATTGAACAAATATATGAGCAGAGGATTTTTCTGCCTGGTATAGACGCATGAACTTTCATCTAGAATACTTTACTTTCCTCTTTTGAAATCGGCTAATACAGCCAAAATTAGACTTCTGCTTGAGACAGAACATGTTTTTCTCCTTGTATATTTTTTCCATTATCTTTTTCTTGCGGATAGGTTACTCTGATGTTCACATGAACTTTCCTTGTAGATTTCCTTAGGAAACAAACCAATTCAATAACTATTTTTCTATTGACTTTAGTGTTAGAATATATATGAGAGTTTATGCACTTCCTGACCTCAGTTATAACTAATGAATATACGTCCAAGTTCATGGTATGTTGATCTCACATGCCTTTAAAACATTCAAGTAGAGAAGTAGAGGAAATTTATCAAGAAGTTTCCTCCTAATACAAGTCATTAGTCCTCCTCATTGAAAACGAATCAGCCCTCCTCATTGAACCTTGAAGCTCGACTTGTTCCTTCCATTTCTCGGTCTCTCAAACTCTGTATCAGATAGCCTTGAAGTAACGTAGAATAAGTAGTACAATACGAACCCACAACAATCACCTTGATGTTGAATATATGTATAAAAATATAATTCTCAGTCCATGGTATGTACAGAAAAGTAGAGAAAATTGACAAAGAAGTTTCCTCCTAATACAAGCCGTTAGTCTGACCTCAATTAGCTTAAATATCTTGCAAAAGAATGTGCTCTCCTTGAACCTTGAAAGCTCAACTTCTTCCTTCAATTTCTCTGTGTTTCAAACTCTGTATCCTATATTGCCAAAAACAAAAGGCAACAAACTAAACTCTGTATATATACTCATATAATCTTCATGACTAGCATGCAACTTTCTTCACTACAAAGGTCTGCACTCCTATTAGCTCTCTTCTGTGGTGCTCTTACTCCAGCAGGAGGCTTGAGTTTCAGCTATCCAACATTTCGAGACAACATAGATGAAAAGGATTTCATTAAATCCATATATTCACGAATATATTTTGGTGCAATCCAGATCACTCCTGATCTTAGTAATGTGGCTTCCATCGTGAATCAATCTGGAAGGTTTTTATATAAAAAGCCATTCAAGCTGTGGGGAAAAGGCCATGGTGGTGTTCGTAGCAGAGCATTGTTCAATTCTACCTTTGTACTTAACATCACTCCCAAAACCGATCCAGGTGGTGAAGGCTTGGCCTTTATCTTAACCGGAAATCGCACTCTTCCAGAGACGAGCCAAGGAGAATGGCTTGGAATTGTAAATGCAAATTCAAATGGATCTGCTCAGGCTAACATAGTGGCAGTAGAATTTGACACAAGAAAGAGCTACTTGGAAGATGTAGATGACAACCATGTGGGCTTGGATGTAAACAGCGTTTACTCAATTCAACAAGTTCCTTTACTTAGCTATGGTGTTAATCTTTCCAGCCAAACGAATTACACGGTGACAATTTGGTATGACAGCCAGAACATCACCATCTTTGTTTCCCAGACCAATGAAACTAGGGAGGAAATGAAGAATATTCCAGTTTTGTCTCGCACTCTTGATCTCTCTGAGTATCTTTCACAGAAGGTCTACGTGGGATTCTCAGCTTCCACAAGCAATAGCACTCAGCTAAACTGCATACGGTCATGGGATTTCCACTCTTCACATATAGATGAAAATTCAAACCTGCTGTGGGTTTGGATTACGGTCCCTGCAGTATTTGTCCTGGTAACTGGAGTTTCTGCTTACTTGTTCTGGACAAGACAAGGTGAAAAGGAGGACGCACATCTGCAGATAGACGAAGAGATTCAAACAAATTCCATGGCCCCCAAAAAATTCAAACTTAAAGAACTTCAAAGAGCAACAGGCAGATTTAATCCCAAGAACAAGCTCGGAAAAGGTGGCTTTGGAACAGTCTATAAGGGCCTCTTGGGAAACAAAGAGGTAGCAGTCAAGAGAGTCTCAAAGGATTCACGTCAAGGCAAGCAAGAATTCATAGCAGAAGTCACCACAATCGGCAGACTTCGTCACAAAAATCTGGTCAAATTAATTGGATGGTGCTATGAAAGACATGAGCTTCTTATCGTCTATGAGTTCATGCCAAATGGAAGCCTAGACAGATTCGTATTCAGGGATGACACGTTAGGGATGGAGAAAGAGGAACCAACACTGAGCTGGGAAAGAAGGCACGGCATAATACTTGGGGTAGCTCAAGCACTCGATTATCTTCACAATGGATGCGAAAAGAGAGTGCTTCACCGAGACATAAAAGCCAGCAACATCATGTTAGACTCAGATTTCATAGCCAGGCTGGGAGACTTTGGACTGGCTCGTACCATCCAACAAAGTGGTTTAACTCACCACTCCACCAAAGAGATTGCAGGAACACCAGGCTATATGGCTCCAGAAACATTTCTTACCGGCAGGGCTACTGTCGAAACAGATGTTTATGCATTTGGTGTTCTTGTGCTAGAAGTTGTCTGTGGAAGAAGGCCTAGTAATCAAAACGAGCAGAACAACTACAACAACAGCATAGTGTATTGGCTGTGGGATCTTTACAGCAGAGGAAGGATCCTTGATGCTGTTGACTCCAGATTGGATGGAGACATTGATGAGGATGATATGGCATGTGTTCTGGTTTTGGGGTTATCTTGCTGCCACCCGAACCCGCATCTGAGACCATCCATGAGGACTGTCCTTAAGGTTCTTACAAGGGAAGCAGATCCACCAGCACTGCCCACTGAAAGGCCTGCTTTTGTGTGGCCAGCCATGCCTCCATCATTCAAAGAGGACACAGAAATTGATCTGGCTGGAGGGCAAATACCACCATTCACAGAACTCACTGGAAGATGACTTGGCCAAGAAGCTAGAAAGGAAACCTTGCTCTTCTGTCAATGTAATTCATTTAATGAAACTTTGCTTCAAAGAGAAGGGTAAAGTAAAAGTTGTAGAGGTAAGTCATTAGGACTTTGAATTTGACTGTATTAAACTTTTGTGGAGAACCTTTATCTCTCCTCATGTAATTTGGTTGAAACCATTTTCTTATTTTGGGGTGGAAAAATATTCCAATGGGAGCAGTTTGTGTAAGTATATAAGGCACCCCTCTGCTCTAAAGCTTTAAGCTTTGATCTTGTAATATGCAAATTATTTAGTAATAGACGTTTTATTTAACCACTGTTTTTTTTTTTTTTTTTGACCTTGCAATTAAATCCGCCTACAGCCAAGGGCTGGTTTTCCGCCAGGCTGCAGCCAATGTCTGCCTTATTCTATTTCTTTCCTGGAAATGTTTCTGAGTCACATAACAGATTAAATGATTTTGCCAAGTTAATACGAAAAATAAAGTTTATATAGTATACATGTTGTGGAATTAGAACTTGGAAGCAAAAGAAGCTAGAAATAAATAATAATAATAATACAAATTAAAATTAAGGATGAACTACATAAATAATGACGTTTGAAGAAATCCCATATAAATAGTATAGCCAAACGGCTATAATAGATTCTTTTTGAATTTTTTCAGCAAATCGTATAGCCGCGAGGCTATACTATTTTTTACTTTTTTAAAAAAAATAGTATAGCCGACCGGCTTTACTCTTTTGACACGTAGCACCTATGCGCTGAGCCCTCCTTTTTTTAATATATAAATTTCTTCTTAGCCCAAGAGCCTTATTCGTTACTATTAGGCCATTATTTGAGTATCTATTGTCCCTTTTTTATTTTTCACTTTTCCAAAGTTATTACCCATATAAAGATTTTAGCACTTTCACGTTTAATAATATATTATACACGTACGCACGTATTTCTCTTGTTTAATACACATATTTTTCACAAAACTTTTAATAAGACACAAAATTCATGTATTATACACATTATTCTCACATATTATTGAAAAAAAATCATGTATATTTAAAAAAAAAAAAGCTCAGTTTTCCCTAATTGTTTTTTGAAAATAGTATAGCCAGCGGCTATACGCTTCTTTCTAAAAAAATTTAAAATAGTGCAGCCGCTATTTGTTTGACACGTGGTGCATAGGTGCTGGCGGGTACATATAAAGAGTATAGCCGTTCGGCTATACTAGATTCTCTTTTTATTTTTTAGGGAATAGTATAGCGGCGCAGCTACACTAGTTTTTTTCCATTTTTTTTAAAAATAGTATAGCCAACCTGCTGTACTCTTTTGACACGTGGCATCTATGCAATGGGCGATCCTTTTTTAAATATATATAAATAGTATAGTCGTCCGGCTATACTTTTAAAAATGAAAATTTAACTGGGAAAGTTCACAAGATAGAGTCAGTTCCTACAAACTGTCGGAGGTTTTTTTTTTTTTTTAAACTTAAAATATATAATAAAAAAATTAGTTTCTTTATTTTTGTTTTTTAGCCTACTTCTTTAATTAAATATATTTAATTGAGTAATATCTTAGCTTTAATTAGTAATTATATTTTAATTATTATTTAATATTAAAAAATTAAAGAAAAAGTCCACAATATAATTCATTTATATTTATTAAGTCTTCTGTGAAATCATGTGGGTGTCTTAATTAAATTTCTCTGTAACCCAAGAGTCCTATCTATTACTATTAGGCCATTACCTGTATAAAGATTTTAACACTTTTATGTTAATAATGTATTATACACGTATGCACATATTTCTCATGTTTAATACATGTATTTTTTATAAAAAAAATTCAATAAGACACAAAATTCACATATTATACACATACTTCTTATATATTATTGAAAAATAATAATGTATATATTAAAAAATCTCAGTTTTTCCCTAATTGTTTTTTTAAAATAGTATAGCCGTGCGGCTATACTCTTTTTTAATGAAATTTTTTTAAAAATAGTACAGCTGCTACTTGTTTGACATGTGGTGCGTAGGCGTTGGGCAGGTGTATATTAAAATCCTACAAACTCATACTCAACTCACAGAAATCCTACACCAAGCCCTTCTGTGAACAAGACCGTTAAAAATTCTATTAACTACTGATGTGGCAAAAATCAGTCCCACTTTGTCACCTTAGCAGTTAACAAAGTGACTTCTTAGAGCATCTTTGAGGGGAGATGTCAAATGCAGAATGTTAAATTTGAATTTGATGGCTTATGTGACAATTTGACACTTTAGAAAAAAATTAACTCCGCCCGAAATGTCAAATATTATATTATTTTATTATATTTTTAAAAGCAAATGGGACCCATATATTGTGCATAAAGTTTAAAAGAGAGTAAATGATAGTGAAGTCTATAACTAAAAAAATATTAAAAACAAAAAGATTTTTTCTATTTAAAACCCCACACTTCTCTTAGTTCACCCTAATATTTAAATCATTAAGCTATAAGTTTTAGTATTGTGTAAAAAGACAAAAAAGGTCATTCAACTTAATACTTAACCCTAATACATCTATACACACACCACACACCCCACAACTCTTCAAATTAAGTTTAAAAAAAATACAAACTCTTCTACATCTTATGCCAGATTACTTTTCTCTTTTAAAGACGTTGAACATTGACGAGCCTACCACTTTGAAATCTGCGCAAAAGCTAATGGAAAGACTTGTTGATTGTTTCGCTATAATGATCTTATTCTCTTCCCTTTGTTGATTGTTTTTTTTTTTTTGGTACTCTTGGCTGTTGATTGCTTGATTGTTTTGATTTTTAATTTAAAATTTATACCTGATGTTTTGTTAAAACTGTTCTCTTTCTCTAGAAAGTATGGGGTAACTTGAATTTTTCTTCATATTATATTAATTGACATACACATTCAAAAGGCACGAAACCAAGAGATTCATGAGAATATTGTTAAGTTGGGTTTTTATTATCCTGCAGAGAAGGGGGAGAGAAGCCCAAGCTTTGACAATGGTCCTACAATTTGCTGGGTGCGTCGTATATCAAAAGACAAGTACATCTACTTTGGCTATGAGCAATGGATTGATATCTTTCCTTGGTATTGATACAGCTGTGTTTTGATATTGATGCAGCTGTGTTTTTGTTTTTGTTTTTTTTTTTGGTACAGTACATTACATAAGTCTGCCTGTGCAAGTCCAAAAGAAAGAACATTCTTTCTTACATTTACGTTTTCTGGCCTAAAATTTTCTTGAGGGAACTAATAAGATTGTCGTTGATTATTATAATTGAACCTTGGAAAATAAAATTGTTGCATCTTTCTTTCTGTTGCTCTCTCTTTATTTCATGAAGAGTCGGCAATGTTTGCTTTGGTGATGTTTGAAAAAGTGCAAGTACCAAACAGATTTAAGCAAGTGGACGGAGCTGGAAAAGCTTATGTTCTCCCCTTAAATATGACAATGCCTCCAGGTTAATGAATTGCTTCTGTTCCATGACCGAGCTGAATGTAACTGCTCCTGTTCATGACTGGAGCGAGGACTGAAGATGAAAGTTCTTAGTCATTCCAAGTGTATATAAGAATGAATTGAATATTGATTCTACTACGATTAGGCTTGGGATAACCATTGTATGGAAAGATATCAAATTTGTTTTGTACCTTTTAATTTGATGAGCATGAAGTTTATATATTTCTTATTTCTACTACGATTAGGCTTGTGGGGTTTAAATAGAAAATCTCTTTTATTTCTTATTTTTTTAGCTTAAGGTGTATTTAAGGGTAGTTTGGGAAGATAATTGGGTTTACTTAGAAATTGTGAAAATTTAAATTAAAAGTTGGGGTGAACTAAGAGAAGTGTGGGGTTTAAATAAAAAATCTCAAACAAATAAATGTTATGCTTACATTTTTATACCACATTATTTACCACCTCTCTAATAGAGGTGGGCCCCATTGTATTGGTGGGCTCCACCTCTATTAGAGAGGTGGTACAATTGTAATATGAAAAATGTGATAAGCCTAGCATTACTCTTAAAACAATATTTGACATCAAATTTTTTTTATATGTTATTTTTGACATACGTCCAGCTAACAAACCTTCAATACCACCTCCCTTTTCTAATTGCAACAATTTATAATATATAATATGAATGACCACAGAAACATGAACAGAACCATAAACCTCTGATACCAGAGCAACTAATTTTCTTTAATAAAAAGAGAATAATATTTCATTACAATGACATATATCCAATCTTTTCTAATATT
The DNA here is from genome assembly GCF_029339155.1 of Prunus mume. Lineage (NCBI taxonomy): Eukaryota > Viridiplantae > Streptophyta > Magnoliopsida > Rosales > Rosaceae > Prunus > Prunus mume. Next base: position 12,417,991 of record NC_142705.1, read on the forward strand.
TGCCAACTGGTAATACCATGGTTTCAAATGAAAAAGTGGGAACAAATCTATATGTCGGACTTCAACCCATACCATCTTCACCAAATGTCAATCAATGCCGAAACCAGAAACGAAACTCTCAGACATTGTCAGCTTGCACTGTCAAGTCCTGTATTCCCAAATCATGATACAAACCATGCACTAATTGAAGTATGGGGCGATCATCTATCCCCTTCTTTACCTGTTAGCATCACCAACTAAAATCAGCCCCTAAAGGTAGCATACCCTTACTGAGAAATATATGACTTAATTTCCAATGATTGTTACCTGTATTGAAAGTGAACCAACAACATGACCAGGAACCAATTCCCAAAACCGTGCTTGAGAAACTTCAGAAACATCTTCCCGGGCAGTAATCTGACCAAAAATATAATGCCAAATTAAACATCAATAACTCCAATACCAACAAAACATAATATTAAACCATACTGCAATAAATTCACACTACCTGTCGCCAGCATTTGCTCAATGCAGAAGTTGGAACGTTTGGTGGTGCCATTTGGAGTAGAATACCACCACTCGCTCTAAATAGTGGCATTACAAGCATAAAAACTGCAACTGAAACTAGTCCGAAACACAAAACTTCTGCATTCTGAACCCTACACAGTTGAAAACAGATCTCACATCGGAAGAAAAATCAGGGGAAACAGAAAAGAGAAGTAGAGAGAGAATGAACAGTATTTACCCCAGAGACAGAAACCAAGATGCCAATATCAGCCCTGCACTGGGAAACAAATTTCCATTTACCAGTGTCAGATGAAAGTTCACATGAGAAATACATATAAAAGGAACATGCAGGCACACAAGGAAATTAGTTTACTAGAGAAATAGAAATGGAGGGTTAGAGACGAGAAGGGAGCATATTATACCTACGAATGGAATCTGCAAGAACATGCAGGCAAACTGAGTGGTTGTTCATATCTTCTGCGTTTCTGTAAACTACATGACATGTGTATACCATATGAAAAAACATGTACAGGAGGGAAAGAAACACCTCATTTTCCAATACTCATACTCAAAAGCAAAGCCCTCAAAAGAGTAAGAATCATTTATGCACAATAAGGGAACACTGATGGACACACCAGTACTATCAGTACCAGATATCTCCGGAAAATACAAACAATCAGCAATGAGGCTGATGAAAATGTACGGAATATAATCTCATCATTTGATGTTTCATAGAAAGTTTTACTTTCAAATTGCTATGCCAAAACCTCTCTATCAATTTCGTACAATAGCAATAATTTAGGTGGGGGAAAAAACTAGATGACTTGGCGGCCTTCAATGCAAACTTTTAACTAAGTTGCACTTGAACCAAGGTATATATTGAACGTATTAGCCTGAACTTTCAAAGAACTCAAATAGACTAAACCTAGGTGTAGGTGAAGTAGCTCTCATAAACAAGTACCATGGTAAATTTCATACAGTGAAATCACAAATGGGTCACAACACCAAAACATAAACTACAGCTGGAAACTTACCAAGATTGACACGAGCATAATTTCTGAAGAACCAAACACCAATAAGATTCACCAGTAGATTTGTCACTGCCGAAACAATCAAGTAATGCCTATAACCAGATAATTAGCAGACAATAAGAGCCATAAGAAAAACTGCAACCACAAAAGCAGGAACCAAAAAGTTTCTATGCAGTGATTCATCTAATGAAAAGAGCAGTGCAAAATTAATTTTTTGAATTTGGCCCAATTTAATTAGATAAATAGAATGATTATTCACACATAAAAACGGATGTACTAGTGAGATCACTTCAAAACAATCATTATCTGATACAATTGTCATATTGCCCAGTTTTAGTTAAAGATAACCTAACAAATGCGTGAATCTACAAATGTTTTGGTAAGGAGACAGCACAACATTATTCTGTGTGCCACAAGACTTACTGAAGACAATCCTAGAATTATACTTTAATGTTGCGTGGAATTGAACTTGCTCAGAAATCAGTCACTAGTTGGAATTGCTTAGCTAGTCAATCAACCACACTAGGAGAGGTCTCAGATACATGATTCCTAACACATATAAGAGTGCACCATAAAAACAACCATCCGAAGACACATGAAATGGAATAAATAAAAGTTTTGCAACAACAAGGAAAGCAAATGAGATCCCAGTAGTGTTAAAGTATATATGGCAAAATACCATAAAATAGTGAAGATTCAATTGACACACCATTGGAATAATGACCTAGGAATGTAGTAGAGTATCTGGGCATTGTAGTTTCCATAACCAACTTACTTGTGTTCAGATTCATCCTGTATGAACGCATGAAGTGCTTCCACAGCCAAGGAGAATGACATAAACAAAAGAAACAGCTGTCTACATGTGCAGCAGAATCAAAAACGAAGTCCACATATTAGCCGAGAGGATGCACGGAAGGAAGTAATGCAATAATTAAATGAGTAGAAAAGGGAGTGGAATCCAATGCAACAAGTTGAGATGCATAAAAGATGTTAAAGTGAAAACATACATAGGTCATGGAAAAGGTTTCATCTAGAAGTAGCCACGGAAACAAGCTAACCAAATCAAAACTAATGGCACTTGGATTGCAAGTCACCCAAGAAAATGTACATTAAAAATTGACATAAATTTGATTTTTTAAATGACATCAATATCAGAATTAAAACAAGACTATTACCAATGCCCAGAAAGTAGGAGGACACAGGTAATGTTACACCAGTTAACAAAAGTAATAGAATCAAAGAGTCCCAAATACAAGTACTACGCAAACATCATCACCCAAAAATGAGAAACTAACTTAAAATCCATAAATAAATAAAAAAGTTAGGTAATTTATCACAAAAGTGGGTACAATTGTAATGATATGGGAAACGTGAGATACTTACAGCATTGGTAAAAGCAGACAAAACTTCTAGCCTTTTATACCTGATTCATAGAAAAAAAGGAATTCATTATACACATGATTATCAAATCTAAAACATACCCAAATAGATTAACAATCCAACTCGTGTTCATATCCATAAATACACAACAATCTTACCCATAAGTGTAAATTGCATCAGGTTTCTTTCGAGAAGCAGCCATAGCGAACAATGAAAACGTTAATAAGCCACACCCAAAACTTAAATGAAATGAATCTGACACCAAACCTGAAAACAAAGCACAACAATTCAACCAAAATTCAAAAAATAAAATCATCGAATAAATATAAAATGTGAAATTAATAACAATTTACGAACCTATACGTCCCGTGAAGAGTCCAATACATAGCTCCGCGGTCGAATACGCCACATTAAGCGAAATCAACAAGAACAATCTCTTCATATACCGATTTCCGGACCTCAAAATCCGAAACACCGATTCAAAAACCAACAAGACGGATAATTTCTCGGCCGAAACTCTTCGTTCCCCGAAAAGCTTGTCATTTTCCTCTGCCAAATACGCCCCTGGAGGAACGTCAATGCTCGACACGCTCCGCGAGAGAAACGGCGTCGCCTCAGAGTCATTGAGATTGATCGAAACCGGCGTGTGTGGTTCGTGGTATTGCTGGAATGAGGCTTGGCGCGAAAACGCCAATCTCCGATCGCTGGTGCCAAGTCCTAAATCGGCGCTCCATGGGTTCTGAGGGCCTTTGAACGAATTGCTCTTCTCCATGAAAACACTAATCCAGAGTCTGATTTGAGATATTAGGGTTTGGATTGGAAGGATCGAAGCCTGAGATTCATACTTATTACGAAACCCTAATTTAAAATTAGGGCCAGGGGATGACTGAAAGTCAAGTAAACGAAAGGCAGACTTGTTGCATGGTGTATGCAGTATGCTACATGTATGAATTGTTCAAAATTTGGTAATCATATTGTGGGGTCCAGATTTTGTGGACTTTGTTGCCCCTAGATCAACGGCCTGCGTGAGAGAATCAGATGATTTTTTGTTGTGATTTATGGTAAATTTGTGGTTGGACTTAGACTAATGAGATTTGGAACCATTCAAGCTCAACTCTGTTGAATTCTTTTGCAGTGGATGCTACGATATTGTATGTTTAATTTTAAAAAAAATTCTTTTATATTTTGCTTTATCAAATTTGTTTATTTTGTTTTTGTTGTATAAGAAACCTAAACTTTTCTTATGTTGTTTGTTTTTTTTTTTTTTTTTTTGGTTAGTAAAGATGTTGTATTAAACATCATAAGAGTATATAGGGAAGATGATGACAATATCCGAAGGCCAACGTGAAAGCCAGGAACAAGAGCGGAGTCTTAAAAAGATTCGCGGCCTAGGGAAACAATAAAAAAGGAAAAAACTACTGCACAAAACAATACATTAGGCTAAACTTCATGGAATAATAGTGGCCTCATTAAAATCTTGCCTAAAAAACCCCAAATTGAGGAAAATTCGGTCAATAAAAAAGAGTATCACTGTAACGTATGCGCAACAACAACCAACATGCAAACTTGGGCCAGTAGACAATGAACAAAAGTTGCACCGATCGGGATTAAAAAAACTCCAACTACAACGACACAGCCAACCAGTAACTGCTCCACTGCAAAATTGTCTTGTAAGGTAACCGCTTCACATCAAAATTGTTTTGTAACTGCACAACGTCCGTCCGACAAACGATGGCCACATGGTTATCCCAAGATGACCAATAAACAAATTCCCCAACCATGGTGTTGGTCCATCAGTGATCGGTCGATTGATACTATAAGCCGAACGACCAACCCGATCAACCGACTACATTTTGCAAATTGACCGACCCGATCAACGACTACAGTGTGCCAATCACATCCCACAACCATTCAACACTTCGGAAACCTCTGATAAGTAGTAGTAGGTTTTCTTGTAGGAAGTACTTTTAGTTGGTTGACATCAATTTCCAAATGTTCCGGTATAAAATACTTGAGGAATATTAATTATCAGCTGGAAAGTAAATAAATCTTTGTTCTGAAAATGATAATTAACATCAGATGGAGAAAAAGAATTTCATTAATTTTTTAATCTATGTTCATGCTTTATACAATTTGATTCTCTACAGAAGAAGTGGGCAATTGGAGACAACTGCAGAATGAGGGAACTGGAATTATGCACAAGTCTACGGTAGGCTGAATAACTTCGCATTTTGCAGACTACTGAGTAGTAGAATCAAGATCAAATTCCAATGTGTACAATGGACTTGGACTTGGAATTGGACTTGGAGAAGATATCGGCTCCATTTCTATACGAAGATACAATCCCAACTTCGCCATTGTGATTAAAAGTTTCAACTCCAATTTTCATACAAATGCTGGGTTCTGCAACCATCATTGAAAAGTAAAAGGGTTGGAATTGAGATAACCAAACCTAAATAAGTACATAGATGAAGACTTATGTTGAGGACATTATAGATAAATACAGAAGAAGGTAAAAAAAAACATTGCCCCATCTACAATTTATAGATTTTAAGGAATGACCACTTACTCCATGCAACAGTGTCACAACATCATACCCGTAGGGGGGGAAGGAAATGCCAAAAGATTAAAATGTGATAACTCACCATGTTGTCAGGACTGTAGATGATAATCCAAAGTATAGGCATGAATGTCAGAAGGACTTGTGCCAGGCCTGAAACAAACATCAAGCATGTAAGATCGTTTTGGATATTCAATAGAAATCAAATTTGAACAACTCAACAATGTCTAATTCAATATTAGGGGTGGTTGAATTACTTTTATCCTTAAAAAGAAGAAATTGCACTCATTAAGGTACAGGAGTTGAGCTATTGTTTACTAATTGGAATATCATATATACTGAACCTACTTTTTATTGATGATACCATAGTGGAACTTAAGTTGTCCAGCCTTTACATCTTCTGCATACTGCAGCCACAAGAGAAAGAAATTGTGACATAAGATAAATGTCTAGAAGTAATTGAATACATGTTATAGGTAATCGGTATAGCATCCGCAAGAAGCCCATACCAATTTTAAGGTAACTACCATCGATGAAAAAGCCAGAGAATCAAAAGGTATATCATCAAGTGCAAATAGTCGGCATTCTGATGATTCTGGACCTGGTGAGAAGTGGGGCTTCTTCAGCCTTGCTAAGAAAATTACATAAGTCTGTTTGAAAAAACACAACATGAACACAAAGACATCTTTATCAAGTGTATAGGATATCAAAAATTTTAACAAAAATAAAAGAAAAGGTTAATAATGAGAAGTTTCTCACTGACCTGGCCAATTAGTGGGATGTCCAACTGAGCAAAAGGAGACAGCACTTCCACTTCTGCACATGCTTCTTCCCAGGTTTCTCTGATTGCTCCTTCTGTAGCTGATTCCCCAATTTCCATATAACCTGCGGGCAGAGTCCTAAACGACAACTCCCAACGATGAAAATTAGGATAAACATCATAAATTAAAAAAATCTTGATGCTTAAACATAATTTTTTTTCTCCTTTTCCAGAAATAATTAGTCAGTTGACCCTTCCCAGATAAATACTTTATCCATTTACAAACATACCAAAGGCCATATGATGGTTGAATCTTCCTCTTGCAAAGCAGGACCATGTTATCATGCTCAATCAGACAGCCCACAACCTATAAGCATCATTTGAGCAAACAATAACAAAATTGATGTCACATTTGTATAAAACAATTACTCCTAATATGTATAGCACAAATCATATTAGGGACCAAACTTAGGTGACATACCACATAGCCCTAGAACTTCACAATCAAAATACTGAGCACACAGCATTACACTTTTTTTCCCTCCTTTTCAAATTCAATCAATTTTACCATTTATAGAAACTGACTCCAGATGATGAAAAGAAGATAAAAGTAAGCAGGCCAGACTGGTTTACAATAGAACCAGAATGAAAAGGATTATGTCAGTCTGTGAAGGCACACACATGCATGTCAAATCTATTATAGACTAACGTCTTAAGTAATGCCAGGGAAACAATAACCAGGGTAGCCTTTCAAGTATAAAACTATGACGTGAATCAAATACAGCAGGTCAAGAAAATAACATAAATAACCTTTATTTTGCACTGCCATCAAAATCAAATTTTGGAATCAAAAAAACCTTCTGCAGCATAGTATTTCCGAACAATTCCCAAATACTATTAAGTTCCAAAGAGAATAAAGAATACAAAAATCATTCAAGTTAGGATGCATATCATGTGATCATGTAATCGATATTTATGCTTAAGCGAGAGGAAAACCTGGCTGAAATTGGGACAAAAATTGAAGTTGCCAGAAAAATATGGCACACATGGATGTTGTATATGAAATATTATATGTCAAAATATTGGTGGTGTTACATGGAGACAAAACAATAATCTAAAGATACTATAGATGAGATCGATAAATTGTTATGCACTTACCCTAATGTAAATCCTAATAAATAGACTGATCACATAGAGACTTTGTTTCAAATCTGTAACATAAAAAATTCAGTCTATTTCCAACCAAGAAGTTCAAGCACCTTGTTATAAACTAATTTCAAAATTAAGAAAAACTTGGGACCTCTTGTTCCTGGCTTGGCACATGCACAACTCAATGAAATTGTCATCGGAAAACAAAGGCTAATTTGAACAGTATACCATTTTTGGGTTCTCGTAGGCAATCTTATCACAAACCGTGCAAATAGCTCTTATCTTCTCCTCTCCATCAGGTATCTCATGCTTTGTTGGGCCACCACACCACTGGCAGAAATTGATCTTACGAACATTGCCCTTCATAGGAATAGAAATTCAATTCATAAAGCACAGTAGGCTATAATAAATGAAAAGAAAATGTTAAAAAGTACAAATGAAATGCTCAATCTAGGTTATAATCATGCACTGTCGTAGTAAAGCATAGAGATGACTTGATATACACTACCATTGTCCTGTCAAAATCTCTAGCTATGTCTACCAATTACTATTTCAATAACTAGACATGAGTCATGACAACTCAAATATCAAAAGGGGGAAAAGAATAAGAAAGTTCTAACTACCCAATAAATTCACAGGAATATCCACAAAGTTTAAACTTTGAATTATGCAATGGAGCAATGGAGGTGACAGTTCATGCGAAATGAAGAGGCCAACCAAATTTCTCCTCAATTATAAATTATACAGAAGCAAAATGCTTAATCTCATTAAATAACACAAACCCATTTCCCCATACTCAAAAGCAACCAAAATAAACTAGAACCCACCAAATAAATTGAGCATGCACCCCAAAAATCTATACCAAACCCATCAGTACGAAAACAAATAGACCAAAAAAAAACTTACTGCTGAGTGAACCGCGACTGATGAAGAAGGGCCACCTGGGTTTGGCCCAGAATGAGCTGAGGACATGCTGAAAGCTCCAAAACGAGTGCGGCGAGGTGAGGACCCAGGAAGTAACAAAGTGGTTGTTGTCGGTAGAATTGTCGAAGAAGAAGAAGATGACGATAATAACAATGGTTTGGAGCAGGTGGAGATAGAAATGAAGGACACCTGCCTGCTGCCTGTAGAGCTATAGGGCTTCCAACGATGCGAAACCAAGCCTGATGAACAACCCAAGATCTGTCTGGTTTTTAGCATTATATGTATATCAAGAATTTTTTACCAAGATAATCAACCAAATTATGCAGAAGGAGTGACAGCAATATCAATATCGGTTTCTTTTTCTTTCTTTTTCTTTTAGTAGCTTCTATTTCTTTTGTCCAATACGGATTACGGAGTAGTATCGCGCTTTAACTCAGCCATTTTGCACGAGTTTCATCGGCTTCAATTTTGTAAACTAACGGTGTCACTAGCATTATTATTTTCTTTTTCTTTTTTGTTTAGCTATTAGTCCAGTGATATTAATGTTTCACAACACAACATTGAAAATTTCTCAAATTTTTGTTTAGAAAAATGCTAAATTATCTTTTACTTCAGTTTGTAATAAGCGATATTTAAACACAGCCTCAAATGAAATAGTAATGGTTTTTAACTATTTGCTCAGTTCCTTTACAACTCATTCACATGAGCTACAAGTCCTTACAGCATATAATTTAGGATTTTTATCACAAATGTTCCTTGAGATTTGCCAAATTATCATCTTTGTTCTTTATGTTTTTTTCCTCACATTATTGGTCATTTATGTTACACCTCACACATTAAGTGGTCCCATTGTGAAGTTCTATCAAATTTTATGTTCACCTGATGATGTGGCACATATGTAGTGCCCTCATATCCAATGAGATCATCCCACGTGAATCTAAATAAAAAATATTTTTTTAAAAAAAAAGTTTAACATTAAAAAAAAAAGGGAAAACAAAATCAACTCAGCCTCCCCATCCCCTCCTTCCCCTTCCGTCTCCCCCACCCTCCCCTTCCCCTTCCCCTTCCATCTCCTCCACCCTCTACCTTTGATCTCTTTGTCCCGAGGTTGTAACTCAGTAATATATATTCTTTCTTTTACACCTTTGTTTTGCGGATTAAGAAATGAATGTTGTATGCTAAATTGTTTGGGAAGATAATATAATTCTTCCAAAAAATTCATGTATATTCAAGTTTCTTTTCAAACTGATAGTCCATATTTTCACATCAATCCTTCCACCAAGACTCAATATTAATAAAGAAAATATACTGTTTATTACATCCTCAGTAAATAATTAAAATAAAAATAGGCATACATACTCCCGGCAGTGCAAAGCTAGCGCTGCCTCAGAACAGCCATCGTCAGATAATTATTCCACTGGCTGAACCCTTTCAAAGCCACACCGGTCAGCCTTGTTCTGTTTCATAAAAAATTTCAGCTATAACTACCATTCCTCCGTACCCTAGAGATAAACCCCCAACCTTAACCTGGTCTTCTAGGATTCAAGCCTGTCCCTTAATTGCCTAGACAGAAACTACAAACTTTAATAAAAATATAATGATATGTTACATGTACTAGCATCTCTGCACTTAAACTAAGTTAGCCAGCCGGCTTGGTACATCCTTAGTTCACAGCCAGTTTATCACATAAAGATTGATATGCCGCACCGCAAAGCTTGAACTTTTCCTCTGCAGCAGCCTGCATTAATATAGCAAAACTGTTAGAAGTCTGAGCACTCAATTTATGTAAAGCATTTGAACAATCTCCAACCACTTGTAACAAATCTTCAATGCACTTCAATGCACTACAATTGCTTCGACCAATGTCACTCAGCTGGGCATTACTAGGTAAATAGTATCCACAAATGATTTTCCACACTCACCAGTCTGGTAAAAAAAAGAATAATTTTCCAGCTCTACGTGTATAAGCCAAATTAGACTCTCTTCCTTTACACTATTGATATTCCACATCAAAGATTCAATATAAAAAACAATCCTAATAAATGATTAGAGCATGTTGATGATACCTTGGAAGAGCCCTGGTGACGATCTGGATGCCATTTCAGCGCAGAGATTCGGTATCTAAAATGTAAGTAGGATTCAGATTAGATGATGAAACAAAATTAACATATATGAGTGGAAAAGAGTGATTGAGAAGTAAAAAAGTGATCCTGCTAAAAGAACTCACGCATTCTTGACATCTTCAAGTGTTAGAGGGCCAGAAGCACTCAATCCGAGGGCCAACCTTTCATCTGATTCGGACCTTTCAGACTCGGACTCAGACTCAGTTTCATATTCTTCCTTATTCTGTTGTCCCCAATTCCAGGACCTACCATAGTTAGAGTGATTTGAAGAGCTCCTCCACTGTGAACTCTCTTCATCAATGAACGACCAATAATAGAATTTGGTTCCACCAAACGTGGATCGGAAAATGGTCTCCACATCTATATCTTCTTCACAATACTGGAAACCTCCTGAAATAGCATTGCAAATTGCACTGAGATCATATGCAACTTCAAGGATGATGAAACTGAATTTAGAAATCACAACATAACATCAATCATGTAAGGAACGTGAAAGGTGCCTATCTGATGCCATCACAAAAGAGCATCGCCTACTTCAGTTGAATTTAGAGTCCTTATACATGATATATGGCTCACAAGCTAAACCACACAAAACTACACCTAGTGGTCTCTGTCGAACAAATGTCGCACTTAAGCCCACATGAAAGGCTTTATTCCAACTGCTCAGCAAAATTTGTAAAAGATTCCGACCAAAATGATTCCTGAATGGGAGCCAACTAAAAGACAGGCCCACTATCCTGACCCAGGTTAAAAAGATGTGCCATTCATATATCTAATTTTAGAAGATGTACTACATGTCCTTTTCTGCATAAATACTTCCTTACTTCTGCCAGAATTCCAGGTTCCTTGATTGCCTCCCCAATTCTTTTTGGATCCCTTGGCTGAGTATTGCTTTTTAAACCATGAGGTGCCTTTACTAGAAGAGGGCTCATCCTCATCGTACTCCTTCTGCCAACTCTGAAACATTCAAAAAACATACAGTTGGAACATAATCAAAAAATTTACAAAAACAGAAGAGGACAAAATTTGTAAATGTTCACCTATGCATAAATTGGAAAAGGCCAGTATAAAATTACAAAAGATGAGCAACCCATGAGAAATAGAGATATATCAAATCATTACCAGGACGAGAAAAAAGGAAAAAAATTTCAATTGAAACCATCATGTCTGACAAGATACCACTAAAAATAAACAGACTGTTGCCTGGAAACAATAATCATCAAAAGTGGGGAACTAAGGGAAAACGTGTTATATCAGTGAGATTCATTTCTGTACAAGTATTCTAAAATAAGTAAATATAAAAAAAGATTGACTGCTCTGGTACTGCTACCTGACAGTGCTCATTTTCCTTATAAGTCAAGAATAACCTACTGCATTTGACACTTCAAAATTTCTAGCACAAGAATTTGCATGGTCTCAAAATTAAAATCTTAGAGTTAAATGTAACAACAATTGCCATTTTCCCAATCATACTATAAAACGAATTGACAGCAGGGATAGAGAACCTGAAATAAGAAGTCTGCATAAGCATTGACATTGCGCAGTAACGTTTGCTTTGCATGGTTCCTTCTGGACCTTCTTGAATGGTTGTTGAATCTCTGCAAATGAACAGTTATGAGCAACTGACATAATTTCCATTCACTATCAGAACTAAGAGATAGAATATAAGTTATTATAATTCAGAAGGGATGGAATGGGAGTAAGGAAACAAATGGATACAGATGAACCTAAAATTGACACGGCCTGCATATCAAATGCAGTGAAGAAATGTGCAGCATAAGAGGAAACAGAATAACTTTCAATAATTTATTTTGTAAACTACAAAAAATAATAATGATAATAATAATAAAAATTGGACCACAGAAAAATAAGCAGAATTAACATAGCTAGAACCTAAGGATGATCACACAGTCCCCTTCATGCATCAAACTGGCAACTTAGATGACAATGAGAAAATATATATATATGCTGTAAAGATTAATGCCAATGCTTTGACGTAACTTGTGCAGGTACTAACAACATACTAATCAATCAAAAGGTAAGCATTATGGCAAAGAGACCCATCTTGGTAGTGCTGCTATGTGGGCTTAAGAGAAATACATAAATCAAAACCATGTCAAGATCAATAGGATCAACTTCTTGTGCCAAAGATCTTACCATTTCCAAAGAAACTAGAGTTACATCCCTTTTCCAATTCCATTCAAGAGTTCTTATGTGTTTCCATGCCCCTTCGAGTGATGGATACCATGTCAATATAACCATACTAAATTCAGCATTTCAAAGTTCCTCTTTGCATTCAAGGTTATTATTTTGATATTTCCATCCAACTAAAAGTGGGACCTCTAAATTAATGAATGGAGTAAGAGACAGTTGTGGCCTACTTGTCTTTTTATGAATGCTTGAAATTTTACCACAATGCACTGGCTACTTGGTGAGAAAATGCAGAAAATCAATCAATGAACTTCAGCTCAGGAGCCCAACTATTCATTTTCTGAGATAGATAACTTACAATACCCTCTACACATATTAGCTAATGAACTATTTCATTTGACCCTGTTTTCAGGCACACTCTCGTTAATAAGATTCCCAAAACAAAATGAAACATAATCCATAAAAATTTGTCTATTTCTCACTTCCACTTATTTTTTCACAGCCAAAGAAAGCAGATAGAACGGGCAATCAATAAGGTTAAGAAAAAAATACCAAAAGTATCAATCTTTTTTGGATTCTCATCTCATTGATGCATACCCAAATCACCGAAATTTTCAAACTTCAGCAGACACTATTAAAAATAAACAAAATGGAACTAGACCCAGAATATATATATATATATATATATAGAGAGAGAGAGAGAGAGAGAGAGAGAGAGAGAGTTACAGGTTCCCAATAGTTGCGTCTCTTACGATCCAAGACGGGGGTAGAATGAAAGAGGGCGGCCCTCATATAAATGCAGCAGTTGAATTTTGAGTTCGTGAGAGCCGCTTTCATGCCGCTATTCATTTTTTTTCTGAGAATTGATTCTCAGAGAGAGACAGACATAGAGAGAGCTTAGAGAGGAGAAGCAAGCAGAGGTGAAGCCTACGGCCCTGAACCTACGCTCACGCTTCGCCGATGTATTATGGAAAGCAAATGTTATTTTGGGTCGGGTCGACCCGACCGTCATAAGCCATGAAGTCAAAAGAGGCCCTTGGCAAACTTGGGCTCCTTCTTTATTGGTTGAAAATTGAACATGTTTGGGGACTTCAACGTTTGGGCTACGCAAGATAGGACTAGTGTATTTTGCACATTCGTTGTCCTTGCAAAAGATGAGATTGAACTTATTAAATTGGAAAATGGTGGTGGACAAGCCACTAAAGCTACAAAGAGCGCTATTATAATTCAAGCAATAAGTGACGTATGCACTTTAAAAGCATCATCCACCCACTACCATAATCTATTTTTCGTTTGTAGCTTTGGTTACTAGTTTCTCGTAGGTGGTGGGGGGGTCTTGCGTTGGTGACGCAACTCGTGGGTTTTGGGTGGTGCAACATTTTCACGTTCTTTGTCTTAGGGTTTCCAAAGTGTGTGTTGTGTTTTATGGGCTTTTTCTTTTATGTGGGCTTTTTGCCTTTACCCTATCTTTCATGAGTTTAATAACTATAGTTGGCTCATTTTTTGAGTATAACGTTTGTGTAACTGGCTTTGGCCTTCTATTGAATGAAACTCGATTCTGACCACACAAAAAAACTTATTAAATTGGACAATTGTCCCTCCTCTTAGAGAAATTGTGGAACTTTATAAGACATGACTCAAAGTTCAATCTTATCCCTATCAGCCATTTAGGTGTTGTAACTCAAAAATATTAAGAGGAGTGTCCAATTGAAGATGAGGGATGGTAAATGTAAAGGAGTATAACATGTGGACCCATGAATTTATGAAAAGAAGTAAAACTAAATAAATAAATAAAAGCATGTCTCTTTTAAATAAAGAAGCATGCCCTTAACCCAAATTTTTTAATTGGTCCAATACATAGTTTGATGAGTAGGTGACATGGTTATTAAAAAAAAGTGCTTCTTTTAGCATACAAGCGGGGACCAAACTAGCCATGATGACCGATCCCAAAAGAAAAGATGTTCACATGGATAAAGATGTGCAATTAGGATCTCCCTTGCTCACTAAATAATGGCTTTACCACACATTAACTGTAGCAAAAAGTACAACTTTTTCTGTTCGCCAATTATCACTGCAATGCAACTGGTTATACTTAAATCAATTAACCATGAGGTGATTAGATGACAATTTGGGGGGTAATTCCTAAATGTCAAACTCTAGATGACACCATCAATTTTGGTGTGTATTTGATTGTTGGGTTAGAATTTTTTGTTTTTGTAAAGATGAGACGAAGAATCTCTCAAATAAATTTCAGCGCCCTGCATATGTTCGGTGTTTGTTTTCACTGTGAGACATTTGACCAACAACATTGTCCTAAATAAAAAATCTCTGCCCTAATTCTTAAGAAAACAAAATCAAGAATTAAATGGGCAAACAATTAAAATATAAGGAAGAAAATTAACTTCCCAAGGATTATCGACCTTGCTTACTCCTTGATGGGTATATTGCTTGTTTGTTTTACAAAATAATTGTCGCATGCAATGTTTTAATTACAATTAACTTTTTATATATTTGTCACATGATCAATTATTGTGCGACAATATCTTAACACAATTTGCAATTCATTTAAGATTTATTGGAATATTATGAATTATTAAAATAATGCATTGGATTATAAAAAATAAAAAGAAACCAAGAATGATTTCCTAATTTAGAAAAGTGAAGAAAGAAAAAAAAAAAAAAAAAAAAAAAAAGGAAACTTTTATACAAGGCAGCCTGCCCCCAAGACGGGTGACCACGTTGTGAGCTTTTGCCGGTAGTTATGCGTTTCACGTCACGGGTCTGTGACGACCGTTTGAGAGTTTTAGTTCAGAGAGTTTCAGGTGTTCCGTCTGCCGTTGATTTCGCTGTTGACTAATTCATCTGGTCAACGTCTAAACGGAACAATCGACGAGAACATGGGCGGTGCGTGCAAGTGTCCGTGGATGTGACCGCACGTGAACAAACACGCCGACATGATCTCCAATCAGTTGGAAACGGAATTGCTGAGTTGGCATTTGCTCTTTTAGCACCGTCCCATGTATGATTACTACCACCCAACCCCACACACCCCCACCCTCCCACTAAAATAAAGTGCCTCAAGAGGGCATCCTATTTAGAATACAAATTCTATTTTGTGTGACCAATTTGCCCCCCAACTCTTTATTATTTGACGACTATACAAGTGTGAGGGCATTTTTGGAAATCAAATTTTGGTAGTGAAGTAGTGAACTTTACCCACCTAATTGGCATGTAGGTTTGTCTAGGTGACTTGAAATAGATGCATAAATCTAACCATGCGATGCACCATGTGGTGTGCTAAAATGGTGTATTGTGTACTAAGCTTATTTTTTTTGAGAGAAATTGTGTATCAAGTTTATTATTACTTATATGTGTTATAATTTGAGTCAATTTGATACATCACAAACAATATATCACATGCTATGATGATGTTCGTATTTTGAAATTTATTTTTTTTTCGAATACAAACGATAGTCTAAACTACAAAGGGGAAATTGAGTATCTCCCACACGTACTACCAAAGTATTATGAGGTTCGAACTCAAATCACTAGTCTACAAACAAGATCATTTTTCATGAAAATAGACTTCCTGTAATGAAAAATTATTCATATACCATGAAGTTGAAAATAACATTACATTCGAGAGTTTTGATGTGCTTTTGAAAGTACTTATTCAAATACATCACACCACTCAATAATTAATGACAAAAAACACGAATTATATGAGCCCTTTTTTTATATATAAGTTCACTAACAATGCTCATAGATGACGCTTCTCAGTAATGCTCTAATAACTAAAATTAATTTTAAATTTTCAAAATGCCAACTAATGCGAGTGTCTTTCTTTTATTTTTTTCAAACATCGCTTTAAATCTTATTTACTCAGCAAATAAAATAACTCAAAATCTGATATATTAAGTATTATTTCAAATTTTTGAAAAATAATTAATAACTCAATTATTATTAAGGAGCAGTTACATTTCGATGTAATATATGGGCATGTTTCCTGATATGCCCTTGGTCATAAACACAAAGGACGGGTGGGCCATCAGCACTAATAGCAGGGGCATATCAGTCCTCGCGATAGCAAAGACCGAAAGTGAGCCAGCTGTTTCCTCCATCAAGCGTGACTCGTCATGGGGTCCGTTGATCAGATATTCGTAGCCGACGGTCAGGATCTCGAGAGAGCGAATTTGAGGTTCATTTAAGCTGAATTTCATTTGGGAGAGCTTCCTTTTTTTAAACGAGAGGGCGGGTACCTCAGCCATTCTGTTAAGACAAGAGGCAGACATCTCCAGAGAGAGAAACAGAGAGAAAGATTGTGTTCTATTTCCATTCAAAGGTATTCTTTTTTTTCTTCTTCATTTTTTTTTAAATTTAAATTTTTGCATTTAATTTTATTTTTTTATGCCATCTTGTCTGGTTATTGGGCATGATTGTTGAAAACATTGATGGGTTTTGCTTGATCATCTCAAAATTATCTACATTTATGATTTTTGAAAACATTGATGGGTTTTGCTTGATCATCTCAAAATTATGTTCTTGAGGTATTGGATTGATATTTCCTCTCAATTTTGATGTTTTAATGATGATGATCTGCATAACCTGCTTGTTGATTTGATTTCCCATTATTTTTAAACTAAGCCAGCATCTTTAGCATTTCTTATTCCTGGGTATCAAATTGGTGCATCAAATTGCACATACTAATAATCTACAGATGCATATGAATGTGATCCAAGGGATGAGCACTTGTTTGCTATAATTTGATGCAATGCTGGTTTGTTTCTGCAGCAGGCAATAGAAAATGGCAGAATCTGAAGATATTCAGCCTCTTGTTTGTGACAATGGTACTGGAATGGTGAAGGTAATGAGCCCATAACCATTCTTTTGTGATCCCAAAATGGCTTTTCTTTTCAAAACCATAAAGGAATTTTTCTTTAAGGTTGATCATAGTATCAAAGTGATGAATATTATCTGATCTTGATGATGCAGGCAGGATTTGCTGGAGATGATGCTCCAAGGGCCGTATTTCCCAGCATTGTTGGTCGCCCTCGCCACACGGGTGTGATGGTTGGTATGGGGCAAAAGGATGCCTATGTAGGGGATGAGGCTCAATCAAAAAGAGGTATTTTGACCTTGAAATATCCGATTGAGCATGGTATTGTTAGCAATTGGGATGACATGGAGAAGATCTGGCATCACACATTCTACAACGAGCTTCGTGTTGCCCCAGAAGAGCATCCAGTTCTCCTGACAGAAGCACCCCTTAACCCCAAGGCCAATCGTGAAAAAATGACTCAAATCATGTTTGAGACATTCAACACTCCGGCTATGTACGTTGCAATCCAGGCTGTCCTTTCCCTATATGCTAGTGGACGCACAACTGGTAAGCCATTCAATTGAGTACTTGATTTGTTTTCTTTCTAAGATGCATGGTCATTATATGAAAAATATATATAAAAAATTGAACCAAAAAAATTTGCAATGGATCTCATAGGAGAATAAATACAGATGTAAAATAGACATTAATTTGTTTGCTAAGTTGAAAACACAGAGACAACTGTGTGCACCTCATTATTAAAACATGTTTTATAATGGGGGAAAAGAATCAAATTCATGCTTTCAAGTTGGTTTATCAAATTTATCATATAACTTCCATTTCCCTTAATCTATTGCGTAGCTGCATTTCATTAAGTAAGCTCATAGGAAATCCTTATACCACCTATTGCATGATTGCATTCATGATATAGCGCAGGGGAACCAAATCTCTTTGTACCACCTATTGTGTTCATCATTTAAGCACAATGGTACCAGATGATATTTGCAAAAGTACTGTGGAAGAATGCTTAAAAACCTTGAATAAATGAAATTAAAAATTGGTTTTTAAACTTTGATTTCTAATGTTTTGTGGCCATGTATGTTTTGCTGTTTAGGTATCGTTCTCGACTCAGGGGATGGTGTGAGCCACACAGTTCCAATTTATGAAGGGTATGCCCTCCCACATGCCATCCTTCGTTTGGACCTGGCAGGTCGTGATCTTACAGATGCCCTTATGAAAATCTTGACTGAACGTGGTTACTCTTTCACCACCACTGCTGAGCGGGAAATTGTGAGGGACATGAAGGAGAAATTAGCATATATTGCTCTTGACTATGAACAAGAGCTAGAGACTTCAAAGACCAGCTCATCTGTAGAGAAAAGTTATGAGCTACCTGATGGACAGGTGATCACCATCGGGGCTGAAAGATTCCGCTGCCCTGAAGTCCTCTTCCAGCCATCCATGATTGGAATGGAAGCTGCTGGTATCCATGAAACCACATACAACTCTATCATGAAGTGTGATGTTGATATTAGGAAGGATCTCTACGGCAATATTGTCCTTAGTGGAGGCTCCACTATGTTCCCTGGCATTGCTGATAGGATGAGCAAAGAGATTACAGCATTAGCTCCAAGTAGCATGAAAATTAAGGTCGTAGCACCACCGGAGAGGAAATATAGTGTCTGGATTGGAGGCTCCATTTTGGCATCCCTCAGCACCTTCCAACAGGTAATGTGTTGTGTGTGTCTGTATGTGTGCATCTGTTTTACTCACTCTACTGATGCATTTTAAAATTAGAGTAACATGACCCGAACTGAGTTTTCCGAAAGCAAAAAATGTTGGTATTTGTGAAGAACATTGTACTTAATTGGAAACAGCTGAAACACCTCTTTTACTTGACAAAGTGCTAATTTTATGCCTCATTTAGGAGGTAAGTAATGTATTTGTCACTGAAAGCTACTTGTCTTTGAATGCAGATGTGGATTGCAAAGGCAGAGTATGATGAATCTGGTCCCTCAATTGTCCACAGGAAATGCTTCTAATCATGCAAAGCAAGAGGTGGACAGAGAATTTACACTTAACAGATTTTGTATTAAAGAAAGGCTTCTATTTAAGTGGTTGCAGAATTTCTTTTTCTATTCATTTTCCAATTTCATTCATGTCTATTTCTCTGTGTTTGTTATGTTGGGACATGAACATGGAGGCGAGCAAATTATGATTAAGATTCAATTTTTTCATTACTGCTTTGTTGTAGAGAAATTATGTATTGTTACTGATTTGGTTTGGTTGAAATCAGAAATCCCCTTCATTATTATTACTATTGGTTCTTAGATGAAGCTTATTTGGTTGGCTGAAGAGAACCTATACCTTTCATTTGTGATGCTTTTTGCTATTCAGATATCAATTATGTCATTATCTCTATCTGTTGTGACAAATTCTGAACCAGATACGTTCGAATCCCAAGAGGAAACTGAACAGAGAAACAAAATCTGTACTTTCTATTTGGCTTTTGGACCCAACAAATTCTGTACAAAATGCGGTGGATGGAGTGAATAAGAAATTGGAATTTTCTTATCTGTAGTAATGATGTGCTTGGGTCAAGTCCACGTTGGTTGCCATATCATGTACCACGTTAGTTGGTATCAAAATATTGAGGTCGGCAATACCCTCAAATCACTTTTTCAACTCCAAAATAATCATCACACACTCCTCCATGGTGAAAAAAAAAAAATTTGAAAAGGAAAGGAGTTCAAGATGCTTATTATGAAGGGCTAATAATAGTTCCTTTCTTAAAAGACTTTGACCTAATTACATCAATGCTAGACATAAAAAGAATCCAATTTCTCACTCATTCGTTCCAGAGCATTTGGAATCTTTGTTGCTGTCTCTATTTATGGCACGGCCAGAGACAAGATATTCTGACTTTGTGCCTAATAGAGACAGATTTTTATGGGTGGTACCTTTAGCACCAACAAAACCAAGCTGGAAAATGTGCTTTTACATTTCCTAGATTTTAAGCAAACCTGACAGGTATGCTCAATGATAGCCTGATTGGAACATGCCAAAGTAAGTGGTGAAGATGTCTTGACTTGTAACCCAAGTATTATTCTTTCTCACAAAGCAAACCATTGGGTTTTACTATTGAGTTGGGGATGCAGTGATGAACTGCTATTAAAAAAAACAAGGGACAGGAAAAGCAACAAGCCCAACAGATGAGCTTAATGGTATGTTACACAAATAGGTAAGGTGTGAGAGATCCATATCATGGGATGTTTGTTCATCTCAAACGGCCACAAGCCATGATTCTGAAATAAGTTTCTTTGATACAATCGAAAATCGAAATCACATAGTTAAAGACGATGTTTGGTATGGTATATCAAATTTCATCCCCAAGAACTGTACAGTCCTAGTGAAAATGAAAAACAACACAGTGAAAGATGTTCATAACAATGGCTTGCCTCACAAAAGAAGATAAGCTTGATATTCTCCATTTCAGACTTACACCATTGATTTTCCAGACACTTGTCATATGGTAAAACTCATCGAAGATGACAAATTACTTCACTAGCTCCACATCCTTAAGAAAACTAACAGTAGCTAAAAGCTTAACAAGAAGATTTATTAAAACCAAACAAATTTCACAACTTTTGGGTGTATACAGACTCCAATTTATGAACCCCAAAAAATCTGAAGCCCTCCCATAGCTTTGCCTAGGGTGCATAGTTTTATGGAAAGAAATCACTTTATATAAGAAACTTCAAAAAGGAGTAAAGTAAAGCTGGAAGAAACAACCCAATGTTAGAAAAATGTTGAAAGAAAATAAAACTTGCTGACCCTGGTCTCTTACCAGACCCAGCAAACCAAGTTACTGGGTGTTACGGACTTCACATTTATATCAATCCTTGAAAATGTTAAAACTTGATGGCCCAACAGTGTCAATGAACCCCTTTACTGACAGCTCAGGTGCTGGCTGTTTTTTCTCCAGCAAATCATGATCTATAAAAATGACGACAATCGTAATATCATCGTGAAAGAACCGCCTAACTCCCTTTTCAACCTTCTTAAGGTCATCATATCTCATCTCCCGTTTCCTAGCTGCCTCACTCAGAGCTGTTTTAAGAAGTCTTTTTGCAATTCCCTGGCATTTGTGAAAACAACAGAAAAAATTACTATTGATATCTATATGATAAATGGAAAATTTGACAAAAGAGGCATTGAAAGAAAAAAACATACTGCTCGAGGATTATTATGTACAATCTCCACAGCTTCCTGATTTGTCATGTGCTCCCATAGTCCATCGGAGGCAAATATTATAAACTTATCATTGGGTTGTAGAACTCTGGTACATACAGATGGTTCTGCTGTAAGCACAGGCCGACCGAGGGGTTCAGGAAGGTGGAACCTCGGAAATGTAGGATCAAGAGAAAATTCTGGCCTCTTTAAGTATGCATCACCGATAGATCTAGATACCTGAGAGGAAGCATGGAAACACACAAAGGGAGAAATATAAATAATTAGTAATAGGTTGTCAATGATCTTATCTCACTGGAAAATAAACTTTATAAAGTACACAACAGAGGAATTTAAATGTCCGACTTCCAGTGTGCATACCAGCTAATTAAGCAAGCACATAGCATTTGGAGAGGAATGAAGAAATACAACACAAAAAACCTAGTCCTGCAGAGTCTCAATATACATGACTAATGCAACAATAACCACTAACTGCACTTGGACTAGAGAAGGGGTAGGAGGAGCGTCATAGTATCAAATTATAACTGCTAATGCATTCATTTGTCTTTTCCATACATTTCTTGAGAAGGCATGTACATATATTACTGCAATCCTTAAGAATCCAACACAATTATGGTAAGGTAATTGCAAACATTTACAAAATTCGTAAGCCATAAATCACAAATGGACTCATTTTAGAAAGTGGGCATCCTTTCAAGAAGGACGTTAAAAAGGTACATCAAATATCTTTAAAAACTAGAAATAAACAACCATGGCAGTTAAAAAGAGACAAAAAGTGAGTAAACCTGTATGATGCCTTTGATACGCCAAACTCCATGCTTCATAACTACAATATGTGAATCATTTGGATGCAAGGACCTGAGTTCTTGTCTAACCTCCTCCAAACTTGCATTATGCTCCTTATTTAGCTGCTCACCAACAATCTTATTCGATCTACCTAAAGAACCAATTACTGCTCTCGAGTCTCCTAGATTAGCAACATACAACGTCCCTCTCCAGACAACTCCAACCAGACAACAAGACCCAATTGCTGCCATTAATGGTTTTATTCCACAAGTCCTACGCACAAGAGTAAGGAACCCATCCTCAGTTGCAGAAAAGGCACTTCTAAGGATATCTTCAGATAGGGCTCCTTTTTCTCGAGCATGTCCTGTAAACACACTTAAATAAGTTACGATTTGTAAAATCCCAAAGTACTTCAAGTATGGCACAATAGCAATTGGAGGGTGAAGCCTAGAATACAGATAATAAGCAGTGGTGCAACAAAGAGTATCAAACACGTCTATGTTTCAAGAGAGACCTTCAATGTTGTTGAAGTGTCTGGCGAGTAAATTCCTCAAGGGATGTTAACATGTACAAAAGAAACGCCTGTATTCTTAAACTATCTTCCTCATCCACTTCCACAATCACATATAGCTAAAAGCCTCTCTATTGGGATCTCAAAACAAAGGGTCTGACTCTAGAGTGGAAGAGAATGGCAATGCAATAAAGAAACACAAAGATCTCTATACACACACCAGAAAAGAAAGAAAATAAACTGCACTCAATAAACAAAATTCTTATTATTTTCTATAATTGAACATCCAAGTCTACTCCAAGTATGCAGAACAAAATAGATAAACAACATAACTCAACCTCCAATCGAGTCCATTAATGGAACCAATTTTCTCACCCAACTTTTCTTTTTCAAGATAAATAAGTTGGATTTCTTCAAATAACAGCACCAAGACAACCCCAAATGGCAAAGGACGAGTCGGGGATGCAGAGAAGAAAAAAAAAATCCCAAAAATGAAAAAACATAAAATTTAACCAGGAGAGAAAGCCAAGACTCTGCTTCAAACACAATTCACATTTAAAATGATAAGATACAGGAACAACAACAAGAACAGAAGAAAACAAAACAACCCCTTTTTAAAAAACACACACACAAATTCACAAAATTACAAACAACTACAACAATCCCAAGAAAAGCCAAAAAGAAAAAGAAAAGAAAAAACCCAAAAACCAGAAACCAAGAAGAGAGGGGCTCACTCATAAGATGAAGAAAGAGATGGTCAGAAATGAAGCGAGACGCGTCAGGTCCACCATGCCCATCATAAACACCAACAAAGGTGGCATCACGGCCAGTCTCAACTTGGCTCTGATCCTCAAGAACTTCATTGGCCTGGACCACAGCGAAGGAGAATTCACCATAGGAGTGCTTGTCAAGGCTTCTGCACCATAACAAAGGATCTTCAAGAGATGAGTCATCAAGATCATCCTTGCTCATACGGGCATATCTCCTCACTGGCTTCCAACACGTCCACGCTATCCTTGCCAGCCACGAAAACATCCCTCATTTCCCAAACCCAACACTGCTTTTACTCTGTAATACAACTACCCCTTTGCCAATATGTAGTGTTTTGTGTGGGAAAAAAAAAAGTAAAGGAGGATGGATTTGGTTCACTTGGTTTAATAAAGTTGCAAAATTTGGGAAAGATTGGAGCTTGGGATTGAAAAAGCCAAAAGGGGTTGTGATTTTGGGAACAAGGACTTGAAAGGCTTGGTGGGTTTGTGTCTCTTCTCTGTCTCTGTTTGTGTATTGAGAGAGAGAGAGAGAGAGAGGAGAGAGGAGAGAGGTTTTGCAGAGCAACTACTACTGGGTGGAATGGAAGGGGAAAGTTGACGAAAGCGTGTGAGAAGCACTCTTTTTTCTTTTTTTTTTAGTTTTGTTTTTCTTTTGTTTTTTCGAAATGGTGTTTTCGATTGACGAAAATGCCATTAGTACGATGACTAAATTACAGGTATACCACTGACTCGAGATGATAACCGGCCGCGGATTTGGCACAACTCTGTTTTCAAATTATTTTCTTTCCTTTTTTGTTAGAATTCAAATTATTTTCTTTTGTGGGTCTCACCTTCACATTATTCATCTCACTATCATCCATTGTCTTTTTCTAAATTTCTCATCTTATTTTAATTTTAAAAAATATTTATAATAAAAAAAAATATGACCGAAGGCTACTAGCCATGATGCCCTCATTTTTGTAATTTTTGTAAATATCCATTTTAAAATTGAATAGTTTATTCATCAATGAGGAGGGTACAATTGAAGTCATCCTTCACATGAATACTCAAAATAAAATTTAATTTTTAAGGGTTTCAAAAATTCAAATCTTCCCTTCTTCTTTAACCTTCTTGTGTACCCCAAAAAAAAAGGGTTTAAAAAAAAATTATTATTCTTTTTTGTTGTTGTCGAAGTTAGAAAGAGGATAAGGAAAACTCACACACACGAGTATCAACTCAAGACTACTTGTGAACACACCATTGCTAAATCTAGTCCAATTCTACTAACACCACAGTGGTGCACATTCATATTCTTTGGTTTTAATATTAAAATTCTGAATTTTTTCCTTTTTGTCTTAAAATATCATTAATGGGCAGAGCTATGGCCCTATGGGCCTCACATACTTTTTATAAATAAACAAATATAAAAAAAGTGAAGCTTTTCTTTAGCATATATGCATAGGCTTTAGCTTCTTGCAATATCACCCATGTGCAAGCCGCAAATGACTATGAATTGATGCATAATATAAGCTATACAGCTTATCTTCTCCAATTATATACAACTAGAAAACTAGTCACAATATTATTTTCTTTTTCTTTCTTTTTTTTACTTTTTTCTTTATTAAATTTGAGAAGACTTTGTTGACAAAAATATATTCGATCAGATCCCAACACCCCAAAACACGTGTGAGTGATTGGGTAGGTGTAGGTGTAACCATGTAAGCTTATCAAAAACTAACTTTTGTCCTTTGGATGAATGGAGGAAATGCAGAGGCAGAGGCAGAGGTAGAGGAGGGCAGAGGGCATGTTGTTTTCCAAGAAAGAAAATAAATAAAGGGAAGATGGTAGGGCTAAACACATGAGGCATGTGAAAGTGGGATCTTTTTTTTTTGGGTGTTAAAATCTAAGCTAAGCTAATCCATACAGAGGCATTCATGGGATGGTGCAGTTGCAATTAAAGATGTTGTTGCCACAGATGGGATCACATTTGACCCCATAAATCCCATCAGATGGGTTTGTGTTGTTGTGGTCAATGTCACATGTACAAGTGCTGCTCTTTTATTTGGCCAACAAAATGGGTGGGTTAGAAGCTCCACTCTAAAGTAAACTCTCCATGAAATGTAATGTGCCATAGATAGGATAAGGGCTTGGGAATTTAGGGTAGTCTCCAAAATCTTGAGAAATAATCTTCTTTTGTTAGATTTATGTTGAGAGATTATCGGATTCTTGCAAAAGTCTATTTGATCGATAGTTTAAATTAACAATTTAACAATTAAAGCAGCCTATGTTGTCGAATAATCTGTCAAAATCTTGAGAAATGATGTTTTTATTAGATTTATGTTAAGAGATTATTGGATTCTAGCAAAACTCGATCAAATTGATAGTTCAAACTAATAGTATGACAATTGAAGCATCTTATGTTGATCAAACAATCTGTCAAGATAATATTGAATATTTTTTTAGTTAAAGAACTAAAATGGTACTTAATTTATTCATTGTGAAAAAAGAAACAATATTAAAGATTAATGAGAAATATAAATTGGATGCAAGATTTACACAAGGCTGACTGAGACCTTCCAACTAGAAATTTCTGGAATTTAAGAGACTGTCTGTGAGCTAGGCAATGTCACTTATCAAACGCTTGTGCCTATTGTAATGCTTCTCCATGAATACCTTTGAAGCCCCTTCTATGGTCCTTCTCCATGTCTGCACAATAGATAACAACAGAAGAAAAAGTGTTGGGGGGTGAAATGTTAGAAATCAATGACATCAATATAAGTTGACTTTTGTTTCCCACTTGTAATATAATATAAACATTTACAAGTCCTTTATCAAAGAAGACATTTTTTTATGTTTCTTCTTCATATCTCTTATTTCTTAATTATTTTTCCCTGCCCCTCCGTAATAAAAATGGAGGTGGGCATAGGTTAGCCGGCAAATTGGACCAAGCTAGTGACAGCTTTACCAGCAGAAAAAATGCTGCAACAAAGAGTTGCTGCAGTTAGAAGAGTGAGAGGGGCAGAGTTTGGTGAGTACACTAAGCTAGCATATGGATGGGAACAGGCTAACAGATGATAGGGTTTTCTTATAGTTGGTGTTAGTTTTTTACCAAGTGCTAGAACTGCTTGAGCACGCAATTAAACAGATAATTATGGGTACAAATACATTGGTAGCCACAAAGTTGTTGATCAATATGGTTCCAATTTGCCTTAATTTCCTGAGAGGTTAACTTTTGTTGTAATAAAGCACCTAGCAGGAAGGAACCCTTCTGCAAATCATGTAGCAAGGCTTTGGAATGTAACACCATAATATCGCAGCCCACACACAAAGTTAAGACATGATAGCTAACATTATGTGGTTTAAGTGGAAAGGCTAACTAATTTCTCAGCAAAGCTTTCATTGTCCCGGTATTTCAATACAATCACGCATGGTCACCTTAGTTAGTCCATTGCAACAATTATGTGGTTTAGTTAGCCCATTGTAACGGTATTCCAATCCAATCACTCATGGTCATCTTAGAAAGTTGATTTGGCTTGGATGTTGCTACATTGACATTCCTTGTGGTGTACCTTGTAAGTAACTTTTCTTTTATTGGCTTTAGGAGACGGTGAATTAAAAATGGCTGTGAGGGATTTTGTTTTTCAAAGAAAGTAAGAACAGCAATCACTTACTTTTGTAACCCCAATCACGAAATTCCCATTGATTGCTACACTAAATTTCAAGCCTAGAGGTTTTTTCTTATCTGGGTAATAATTACATTTACATTTACTGATTTAAACACAGTTTAACACACCCATTTAAAGTAGTTGGATTTTATTTTTCACCTTAGTTCATTGGCAAATTGGCGACTAAAACAGATAATTAACTCGAAGATTTGATCAAAACATGGGATGTAATAAAATAAAATCCAACCTTGTGAATGGCACCAAAGAGAGACTTGTTCCTGATATCCCTGGCCCTGAGTTGTGATGCCCTGCCATGAACCCCAAGTTGCCTAAGCAATGCCTTGTTCTTAGTGCCAGCAGCAGGAAGCAGAGACCTCCTCTCCACTAAGCTGCTCTTGCCATTTGATGGGCTCTCACATTGCTCCCCTTCACCACTTGCCCGGTTTCTCACTTTCCGGCGTTTCGACATCCGAATCACTTGTTTCTTTTCCGGGGCCTCCTCAGCCTCATCCCCTGAATCAGCAAACTTTCTTAGCAGCTCATCGGAGGACTTCTTGTTTACATGTTGAACACTAGCTGAGGTAGCAGCAGGAGCTGGAGTTGGAGTTGCAGTAGGAAGAGGGTCCATTGTAAATTTGTGATTTAAGAATATGAGAGAGAGAGAGAGAGAGAGAGAGAGAGAGAGAGAGAGAGAGAGAGAGTGTAAATTGCAATGTGGATGGATTTTATGTGTACGTTGTTGGGTTGGTGAATTTAGAGCTTAATGAATGTGTGGGAAATGGACCGTTGGGGTTAGTGAATGATTTGAATAACAAGGACTTGGAAAATATAGCCGTTAGGGAGAGAATAATAGACAAAACTGTCTGGTGCAAGGCAATGCAATGTATTATTGGGCATGTGATTTTGTGGACATTACTTAGCGTACCAAAATTCCAATTTGCCATTTTACATGCGCGCCCCCCACGTTCACGCTGACAAGTTCTGCAGATGATGATGGCGTCAAAGTTGGATCTGGTTCGGTTTTGGACCTAACAACGGTAATATATGGGTTTGGGTTTGGATACTTTGGGCCAGAAGGCCCACAACGGTTAAAGGGCAGGCTTCTAAGTTCTAAATGCACCCAAAAAATTTGATCGGTCAGGCTCTTGTTTACGGTCGGTCGGTTTATGGTTTCATAAAAAATTGTCGGTAACCACCGATTCTACCTCTAATTAGCACACCCAACCTTGGGGCATAATCAGAATATTTTTTTTTTTTTTGAGTGTTGGATGCTCTGATTAATTCTTGGAAGCCATAAAAAATTGTATCAGTTGATAAAATCTACTAAAGTTTGAAACTTCATTAACATCTTCAATCACCAAAATGCCTACTTGAAAATAAATACAACAAAAATTACACCAAAAGCTAATTTTATAAATATAGGATACTCTATAAGCAAAATGTTTAAAATCAAAAATAAAAATAAGTGGCAGGTTTTGGCTCCACAGATTCATCCCATTGGGCTTTCTCTTCAGGGGATCTCCACAAATGCTGTTAGGAGGATGTATTGATAGCCACAAACTACTGTAAATCCTTTATAACATTTTGGAAGCCTGAAATTACAAATTTCCAATTTTAGTTGAGAAAATTTCAGTAAGAAGCTGCTGAATGTTGGCTTCCAGACATGCATTTTCATATATTTATTTAAGATAAATCAATGTCAACTTGTCAAATGAAGCAAAATAATAGGCACTTCCATGAAAGGAACAAACAAGAGCATTGGGAGCTGATGCAAGTTAGATCCTTGCCCCTCTTAAAATTTTGACATGTAACAATGACTGACTAGTTATTGGTTGAAACTCAATAAGTGATTCTGATATTCACGTAGGACTAGTTAAAAATCCATTGAACCCGAGTTTTAAGTCATCAATGCTCCTATAAGATTACATCTAAATATTTTCTCATTGATAATCATATGTGATATTTTCAACTGAAACAACGCAAATAATGTGTATTTCAAAAGATGAAGCATGGCACTGAGCATTATAATGATGTGTTCTTTCAGAATTTGTATTGACTGGAGGCAGCAGATTACGAAGAATTCAGAGCTCTAATTGATAAACCTCATACCGTGTTGTTATGAGCTGAAGTGAGTCCCAAAACTGAGCGTATGGCATTCAAGATTTCCCAAGTTTAGCTGCAAAATTGGGAAACAGAACATTTAAGGGATCAAGGTGTCATTATAGACAAGACACGACAAACATGTCTAACATCAATACTGACAAACACGTCTAACATCAATACTGACACCAGAACTTATTCCTCAAGAACTTTCAGCTTGCCTCGAATATACAACAACTTACCACAACAGCAACTCCTGTCTCACAGAATTTAGGAATGCAAATGAGTCTCACCATCTGCCCTTCAGATCCTGCAATCGGAAGGTTGTATACTACTCAACTGATAGAAAAATAAATAATTAAATTTTTTGGCATGAAAAGTATTATTATATAATATGATTACTAGAGTTACAGTTGACCCCCAAAAAAAATATTAGAGTTACAAGATATACCCTTTATTAAGCGGCTATCATATTTATCCTGATTACCAATGAAGTAAACATGAGGGCAACTCTCAATCAGGAAAGGATCCCTGTCTGTGAAAGGATAACACCCTGAAAGATAACAAGAGTATTAATTTTAATCTCAAATTAGAGAGGAACTCAGCCTAGCTGAAAATATCCAAACCAAAAAACCACTTTAACAAGACAAATTGACTCGGATGACCAACAAAACCACACAAGCAGAAGGTAAAATTTCATACCAAGAGTATTAGGTGCTGTTGGTGCCAGATGCCTCCACCTCAATGTCCTTTCAACAAATTCAAGTTTATCCTTTGCTTCTGAATACTTTTCAAGATCATCTATATTTTGACCCGATGTTCCAAGAAATCTGAAAACCACGTTACCAGTATGTCAAAATAAGTACCTAATAAATAATACCAAAACAAAATTGTTGATCAACAATGCCAAGAGTCAAATTCAATTTACAATTTTACCTGATATCATCAAGATCAAAGCAATGGGGATTAGTACATGATCTAAATGTGTTATAAGCTGATGACCCAGGGAAAAGGCATCGGTTCAAAGGCTGAAAGGAAAGGAATATTAGCTACAAGCAAACCTTCTGCGGCAAGGAAAAATTGCTGCATATATACTTTCAAGGACATAGATCAAACCTGCTGCGGCAAGGCAAAATTAGCAGGGTCATCGAGACCTGGCATGATATCCAAAGGCAAACCTGCAGCAATCTAGCATAAGTAGATTAAATTAAGCAGTCTGATTCATGATAGGAACATAGGCGCGGTATTGACTAATCAAACTGATAAAAAGAACCTGAGTCAACAAAATATCCAGCTCCTTAATTGGCTCAGACAGCCTTGATTGATCCTTTGACGCTAAATTCTACAAACAATGAACAAAATGACAATTAGAAAGAAAACTACTACATTTTGCTTGGAAATTTAAGAAACTAAACTACAACATTTCTAAGCTTCCCATTTTATTATTTCAACAAAGATTAATATAAAAAAATCAAAACTATATTTAATCACATTGCGCCTCTGCACCTACAATTTATAAGTAATCATTAAACAATTATATTCTGCCTTATTATCAGGGACGTATAAATGTGTTACCTGTCCATTAAGAAGTCCACGAACTTCAATAGAATTTCCAGCAATAACAACATGAACTATTTGTGCTGCAATACCTTGCTCCTGTTCAACGTTGTACAAAGTTAGTATGTTAAGACAGTTTAAAACATAATGAACAGCACATGATCTTGAAGGAAACGATGGCATGAACCTTCTCATCTCCTAAATGTCCTGTAATATGATCAACAAGAAGCTGAAACTGAAGAGGGTTTGAAAAGCTGCTTCCAACACGAAGTCCAGACACAAAGACAACATACTTGTCTTCTCCTGCATGCAGACAAATTAAAATTAATGAAAAAAGAAAATTGAGGTAAAGGTAATAGTGAAAGATGCTAGAACATAAATACCAGAGGAAATGAGAAACTAAATACAAGACAATGACTAAAACTTAAAAACCAAAGTAATTGAGGATCGAACAACAAATAGCGACTTCTGTTTTTCTTTTAGTTTCTTTATGAGCACAACATTGTAATTTTATAGAAACTGAGAAAACCTCAAGAAAGTTCAAAGGGACTAAAAGCAAAGACTTTCCACTTTATACTCAAAGGTTTCAAGTTATATTTCCTGTGAATTTAGCTCCTCTCTAGACATATTATCTTACAGCCAATGTTGTCTACATATTTCTGCATAAATTCGACCTTTTGCTGTTTAGCTTCTCTCTAATCATCTCACCAATATAAGATGAAGGTTTAAAGAAACAAGTGGCCAAACACAAACTTTACAGAAAAGAAGAAAAATTGCAAAATAAAAGAGAGCCAGGTAAATCAGATTATACTTGATTTAAGTGGCAGCTCTATCTGGGGTGGCAAGCCAGCTTCAAGAACATCTAGGACTAAGAAGTCACCAGCATCAGTCTCCTTTCCATGCAAACCAACAATACTCCCTGTCACCATGTTATTGTAGAATAAGCATGCTTCAATATTGATTTCATATTAAATGTTAAAAAATTTGGACTCTTCCTTAACAAAATGAACAATTCAAATGTCATAATTATGCAATCAAAGGAAGCAAGTAAAATAGGCCCAACAGATTAAGCTTCATGTAGACTGAATCAAGACAAAGCAGATTAGAGTTTCCGAATAGCATATGGGACTAAAAGCCACAAGCACTTTATTGCCTCACAGAAGCCCAAAAGACCCCAAAATCCCACCAAAAGAAGAAAAATTATTATTATATATAGAGCATTTTTCTTTCTTTATTGTAGTATTTTGTTTGACACAGACCTGTTACATATACAGAAGGTGAAAGCATCCCAGCAAGCTTTACTCTTCCACTTTCATCTTCCAAAACCAGATGGTCATCCGGGTGCACAAAATTATGAGGCTTGACAAGTGGTGTCGTAGATCTCTGTAAAAATTGCAATATTGTCAGAAGAACTAGAAAAACACTCCATAACTTAATGACCAACACTGCACATGTACACTACCGTCTTAGAGTACTCATCAAGAATACAAGGTTTGAGTTTCATGTGCTTGTACAGGGTTCCAACAACAATGCATTCCTTGTCCTTTTCCAATCCCAAAACTGTGTACAAACTACAACACCATACAGAACGCCTATTATATCAGATTACCATTTTACCAGAAACCCAAATCACTGTTACTTCAAACATTAACACAAATGTTTCACCAAAACAAAGAGCATTAACATAAACATAAATGAAAACCAAAATCCTAACAAGTAGTCAAAAGATACTGCCTTGATTCTAACCCAAAGGCATGTACTAAAATTTGACCCTCATATAAATCAATAACCAAAATACTAAAGGGGAGCTGTCATTGACTCTAAAATAGTCAGTCTGCAGTTCCCCCTTAAAATTGAACTTTTTAAATCTCATTTTTATAGGGTGGAGTAGAGGATGACTGTTTTGGAGTGTCAATAACAGCTCCCTAAAAGTTCTAACTTTCCGCACTTCCCACCCCTAATTTTAACACTGAGAAATTTTGGATTGCAGATTATCACTATAATTATAAAGACAACAATAAGATAATCAGAGCAAAACCAGAAATTTTAACGAATTATGGAAAGCCAGTTTTCTTCTACAGACAAACCTATAAGCCATCAACTAAACCCACATTTCCTTTTCTTTCTTTTCTTTTTTTCTTCATTTTCCGGATACTAACAGTGCAGAACAACATGTAACAGGAAAACCGAAAACTAAAATTGAACAAATGCTGAAACAATTACAACAATCGAGAACCTGGTAAATGGGGTTTCCAATTAGGGACAAGGGAATAGAGGAGGGTCCTCATCATATGGAGACGTACAAAGTATATTTGGCTGTACTGCTGACCCCTGTACATCTCTTTCTGAATCTCAAACCTCTCGTCCTAAAATAAACAGAAATAAGAAATAAATAAATAAATAACTAAACAAAAAACTGAAAAAAGAAATAGTAAAACAGGACAATTGCTCTAAAACTGTCAGTTGTGGCTGTTAATTGAGTAATGGTTGCTGAGAAATCCTAGAACAAGATATAAATGTCCGGATTGAGCACAAAATTTCTACTTTCCGTTCTTTTCTCGTTTGTGTCTCGGCAACCAAACAAGGCGATGCGAAAAGAAGTGAGGTGAAGTAAATCTTCAAGGAGAGAGAGAGAGAGAGAGAGTACGGACCAGCAAGTTATAGGTGGAATGCTTTCTCTGGAGGTTCTTCTCCGAATCGATTTCCATGGCTTCCATGGCGGGAAAGGAAAAAAAAAAGAGAAGCCGAGAATTTTTCACCACTCGCTTTTGGGCTTTGGCTCAGCTACTCAGTAGGGCTTTTTATATGCCCAAAAAACAAAGTTATCTTGATAAATTTTCTAAATGTCGCATGAAGATCACACGGGGATGTAGCTCACATGGTAGAGCGCTCGCTTTGCATGCGAGAGGTACGGGGTTCGATACCCCGCATCTCCACTTACCTTATTTTTCAATAAAATATTTTGTTAATTTACAAATTCTGCTGCCAATATTTGAGAGGAGAGAGGTTCTCCAATATTTGTTTCTTTTTTGTCATTTTTAAACCACCAACTTGTTATATTTTATTTTTTATTTTATTTTTAATTGTAAGCCCAAAAAAAAAAAAAAAAATTAAGTTCATGACAAGTTAAAAATAAGGGTTAGCTGAAGTGGCCACTTCTTTTTTTCTTCACTAAAGTTATGAAGGAAGATAGAGGGTTTTTTTATACACACACATCTAAAAGTATCACGGTTCAAACCTCGACCACTAGTTTGCAAATCAAGATTTTTTTTTATTGGACTAGACCCCGTTAACAAGTGACCATTTTAAAAAGACAATAACTTTGGTTTTTAGGGTGGAAAAGCTAAACGAAAGAAGGAAAATCCATTAAATCTAATGACCCATACTACACAAGTTAACAATCTTACCACAATATGAGGCTTTGTATTTTTTTAGTATAGTTTATCTCCAAGAGTCATTGCTAATGGTCAAATCTCAAATGAGAGTAAAGGCTTAATACTTTCGTTAAGGAAGTTTGTTGGGTTGTAAATGTTACAATTTTATATAGTAAATTAATAAGATTACACGAGTCAAAATTCTATTTGTTTTGAGGAGAAACTCTTCTTCGGTTTTTAAGGAGCCAAGCTTCTTCAATTTAAAAATGGTTTGAAAGGAGGATTCTCTTAATAACTATGTACCAACTACCAACTAGCATTAATTCGCTGATTTTTCTATATGGACTTTATGAAAAGAGCTCTCACGATTAGATTCACTTATAATATATATTAAAATGTAGAAAATTAACATGATTATGATATGATATTCTAGAGGGTAACCAAACCAGTTGTCAGTTTTTTTGTTGTTGTTGTTGGGCAGTTGTTGTTAGCATTATGACTATCTTATATTATCATTTCCTTTAAAATATGTTATTAATACTTTTTAAATGGGGTTAATTACAGTTTAGTACCGTGTGGTTACACTATTAAGACATGTTAGTCCCTATCTTCTCAATTTTTACAATCACATACCCTGATCTTTTAAATTTGTTACAATATGATTTTGCCGTTAGGGTTTTCGTCAGATCTCTCTGTTAGTTGCCTACGTGCAAGGTTTAAAATATCAATAGTATCGAAAATATCGGTAGTCCAAAAATAAGGAAATTTTGATGAAAATATCATAATATTATCGATATCAATAAACATTGAATAAAAACTACGGACATTATAAGAAAAACTTGGAAATTTTTATTGAAACTTTGAAGGATGTTTCTTTAGTCAATTATCTATTAGTTTATCACAAAAAATTGAAAGAAAATGCATTGCATTATGGTTTTAACTGATTTAAGTTGATTATATAGCAAGCTGACAAACACTATAGTATAGAAAATATGTAATAATTAATGAAAGAAGATTAAACACACCATAATCATTTATATATGATTTACTACAATATTATACACTTTATACATTGCATGGTAAGATACACGAGTGACTCAGTATCACATATAGTTCCTATGAGGTTCAAATTTTCACTATCTTCATCATCTCTATTTGTAGAGTAGAGTAAGTGTATTGTGAATAGTAGTCATCAAATGATAAATCCCCAAAATAGTTTTGCATGTAATTGTTAACATGCCACCCATATGGATCCAAGATTGGTTGACGTTGTCTATAAGCAAAATCATTTGAAGATTGGGTCTTAGATTCTTTACATGAAATGCTCCATTCCACCCCAAACGTCAAAGACTTACATTCTCATGTAAAAATCTTATTCTTGCAAAAACAGTTCAAAACAAAACAATATAAATATACATATTTTAACATATTATCACAAAACGAAGCAACACGGTATGGTTAAGTTGAGAGGAGTGAAATGACAAGAATTTGAACTCCCTTTGCATGTGTGCTTTATGTTTTTTTCTCCTTTTTCCCTTTTTTCATTACATCGATATTTTTGATATTTTCGATTTATAGTGATATTTTGACAAAATATTGCTAAAGTGTAAGCAAAATTATCGACATTGATATTTATTATCGATATTATCGATATTTACGATGCAGATATACACGCCAAAATATCCGATTGACCCAAAAAAGCGGCAGAATATCCTCGATATTTCGTTGATATGATCAATATTTTAGACTATGCCTACATGGCAATTATAGGTCCCACATTTTCAATTTTTTTTTAAAGCATACTCTCTCTTTCTCTCCATCTACTCCTCTCTCCCCCACCGATTCCCATTCCCCATGACAAAAAATAAAAATAAAATCTCAAGACACCCAAAATACAGCCACACCTAACACCCACCCAAATTCCACCATAGATGGAACAACCAAACAAACCTCCTCCACTCATCCCATTCTATTTTTCACCCAACCAAACCCTAAACCCACCACACCTGCAACGCAACTGCAACCACAAATGTAAACAATGTTCAAACCACAAAGGGTAGATATGGCCTCTCTCATCCCCATCCTCCCAACTTCATCGCCGACATCAACCCCAACAATAAAATCAACTTCGCCACTTTTTTCCTGGCACCTCATCAACTCAAACTCGCCCCTATTTAAAAAAAAAAGCAGTTATCTACTCCTATGTCTGCAAATTCAAAACAAAAAATTGTACAAAAAAATTGAAAACAAAGATGAATTCAATCCAGTACATGAGTTTTCTCTTTATGCCTGTAGTTGTATCCGTTTAGAGAAAGAGAGAAAGAGGGTGGACGGGATCTGGTTGGGGTGGTGGTGGGCATAGGGGAGGAACATGAGAACATGAGCGCGAGATAGATTGGGAGGTTGTGGAGTTGGGAATGGGTCTGGAGGGTGAGGGAAGAATGAGAGACATAATAGAGAGGGAGAGGGAAGAGGTGGGTGGTGGTGAGAGAGGTGTGGTGAGTGGGTGGTGTGGCGCAGCGTCAAGCCCACCATTGTTGTTCCATATATATGTTTTTTTTATTTGTGATGGTGGGTGTGGCTGAGAATGGTGGTTAGAGCATTTCTAGCAAAGGGACCAAGAAGGGCTGGGGGGTTTGGCCCAAAAAACTTGTTTCTAGCAACAAAATATTGCCCGGGCCCGGGCCAAGGTGGGGACTGAAACAACTGCTGACCAGAGGGCAAGTCCTGCCCGAGCGCCTGCTGCTCGAGTTTTAGTGCTTGACATCAACCCTGGCGTCCAAATTTTTTTAATGTTGGCACGGCAAGCTGCCGCATGAGTTAAACAAAATTTGAACGCACTGCTACAATGCCGCCAATGGCTTTCTTCCACGTGTTGCACTCTGGGCTCTCCGATCAGATTTTTCCTCCAATCCAACGACAGCCAATTTTTGTGCAATAAAAAAATGAAAAAAAATTGAATTGTTTTTAACAAAAATACCAAAAAATTACTGATTTTTTCTTCTTCTATAAATACCAACCAATACTCGATATTAATTTTGAAATTTATCTGAAATTTGAAACCGAAAATCTTATCCGATGTGAATAGTATTGACATGTGGGAACCTAAAAATCTTATCCGAAAATATTATCCAAATTAATTGTTTAGTTAAAAAAAAGTTGTGAAAAAAATATTAAAAAATGAATAGTATTTGTCATGGCACAAAGATCATTGAAACACACATTGTTTTTTTAGAAGCTGGCAGCCACTATTCACATGAATAGAAGCCTTACTCTCTAGCCCTTGCCATGGCAATGGGCAAATAAATGTGCTCTTAGGGAAGAGACGGGGGGTTAGGTTTGATTGGAAAGAAGGGAGAAAAAGGTTTAGAGAGAGAAAAAAAAATAAAAGGATTTTGTTTGTTTTTTAAATGTTTATTAATATTTTATTCAATTTAAGAAAATAATGTAGGCCACAATGCGCCATGTCATCAGTTAACAGATTTTCTAATAGCCAATATAACTGCAAAGTCACATTGTAAAAAATTTACCTAATAAGGATATGTAATTATTAAAATTGAGAATGCATAGACAAACATGTCTTAATGGTACAACTTTAGGATACCAAATTAAAATTAACCCCATATTTACTTTAGCATTTCACATGCGTTGGTTTGGTTGATTATATAACACATACAAAGCCAAAGAAGTGGTGGCTGGTATCCGCTGTTATTTTGACAAGACAAGTACAAATTTTCTAGTATATGATGACAAATGGGGTCTAAAATTTCCTACCTTTATAGCTTGTTTGCCCCGTAATGTCATATACTCAATGTAACAGTCGAAAGCATGAATAAGATTTATATTGTGGGAGCAGATATTTTCATCTCCAATCACAACGCGCCACGTAGAAAAGAAGATTATCTCTTTTAATTAATTAATTGAACCAGTTTATCTGGCCAATTAATTAATTGTGATAAATATCTTAATTAACATGATATTATCTTTATTTAATAAGATAATATCATTAATTAAGATATTATCCTAATAAAGAGAAGATAATGTCATTATCTCAGATATTATCTCCATAAAAAGAGATAATATCATTTAATTAAGATATTATCTCCATAAAAAGAGATAATATCATTAAATCAGATATTATCTCAGTCCGACTACGATTCCTACGAATTTGGGTAGAGAATAAACTAATATATTCTCTACTGAAACCCTAGCCGAGGCTCTATAAATAGATGACTTCATTCATCATTTAAGGTACATAAAAACCTAATCCTAATACCCGAGAAAAATACCCGAAGCTCTCTCTTTCTCCCTCTCCACTCTCCATATGTTCTCCACACGGGCCTGTACCACACACGACGGCTTCGGCCTTCGGTTCACACCCTACATAAACACTAGCTGTACCATTTGCTTAGCTATTGTCTTCCTACAAACACTCGAACCGGACTTAGGCATCGGATGACCTTGGCCAACACCCGGGTGTGGTCTATTTACTCAATCTACTTTCAAGAATCGAAGAGAGAGAAGGAAGATCGAAGGTTGAAGGATCTAGAAGCGAATATTCTCTGTGAGATTATTTGCACAAACATTTGGTGCTTTCATTGAGACCACGAGTTATACTCAGCGCATTGCTCAAGGAATGCTCCTCCTATTTTCCAATCCACCGAGCCTTCCAACGACCATGGTTGGAAGCAAACGCACTAGGAGCAAAACCGCCGCGGCTCAATCCGAGATGGCCCAAAGCCACTCCACCCACGATCCGCGATCGACATGGTGGCACCACCACCTCTCGCCACCGCTACCTCTGGGACCGCTGTGCGGATCCGAGAAACCTCCGTAGCGCATCGCCGCCGAACATGGTGGACCCTCCCATCAAGGTGGGCTCGTTACCACCACCGACTTAGGCCCGGTCTTGGAGCAACTTCTCAGGCGTTTCCCTCCATTGCGCCTACGCGACGACGCGCTGTCACGCGTCCAATGAAAGCCCTAGCCCGTGCAATTGGGCTCCACACGCCTCTCCTCCCGATCCACAAAGTCAAGCAGATCTCAACCTTGAGAGTCGACAGCTAGCTCAGAGAATGGCGACCAAAATGCTCTTATGAGGCAGCTCATTAATCAAATAAGCGTGGCTCAAAATCCTAGCATTGGACAACGAGCGGAGAAAGAATAGACAGCGCCTGGCAGGGCGCTCAGCGGGCACCAAGCGGTCGGCGGGAAGCGAAGCGCAGACAAGGGGATGCACAACCACGTGATCGGCTGCCGACGCGTGTCGCAAGCATTTGCAAGCCACACAAAGCCACGTCGAGGCTCGGCCCGTTTACGACTTGACGTCCGTGCTACTTCACCTGAGCCCGCAGAAATGTACTTCAAAGGCTAGGCTCGGAGATCAAACCGACAATCGCCGCGAATGAGGATCGTGAAAGAGGGCTCTCCGCCACTCGCGAAATATTCACGAAGGCTAGGCCCCAGGGAGGTCAAAGAACCACGCAATGAGGATCGTGAAGAGAGTACTCCACCGCCCGCTCTTGGAGAACCAATGTCCGCTGCGCAAAAATCCTCGCGCGCGCTAGCGATCCACCAACACGCGTCTCCTAAGGGCGGGACGCGAGAGGACCGACTCGCGGACCAACGAGGAGGTCAACTGGCCGCCGAATCGCAAAGTCGCCAACGAGATGGACCAGCAATGCGCCACGAAAGAGGTTGAGAAACTTGTGGAATGACCAGACTGGAACCGAGACTTGAAGTATCGCGGGCGGAACTCTCGAGGATGCACTACGTAAGGGGAGATGGACCGAGGCGATCTCTACTATTTCACCCCGAAATCGATCGGGCGCGAGCGATTCTCAGCGCCCGCAATTACGCATTTCAAGGGAGATTCCGATCCCGAGCCACCTAAAACACTTCAAAGTGTCATGATCCTCCACAAGGCCGACGACGCACCGATGTGCAAGGCGTTCGTAATGACCTTGCGAGGAGGATGTATCGCGGTTCGGTTCCACACTCGCACGTCGTGTGGGTCGATCACTTCAAGGAACTTGCCTATGTCTTCACTAAAGAATACACTTCTTATCGGACGATCAAAAGAACCGGATCATCTGATTCAACCTACGCAAAGCCCGCGAATCCATTGAGATTACATCAAGAGGTTCAAAGCAGAAAGGCCAACATCGTAGGGTGCGCGACCAAATCGCATCATCGGCCTTCAAGAAAGGTCTTCCGGCAGAACACGAGTTATACGCGGCGGACTATCACTCGGCCGGGACTTTAGCAGAGGTCTTGGCGACGCGATCGACCGCCGTACAGCGGCGCTCCGGGATGATGATCGAATTGCGCGAAGAAGTCCATTGCAGTGAGATCGGCGGACCAAGCGGGCGAGCCAAAGAAGCGTGGATTTAACAACAGAATAAGGACAAGCGCAGTCACACCACTAGAGGCGCTAAGGCGAGGAGAGAACTACACCAAGTTCACTATCCCTATACATCAAATCCTAGCCCAAGTGAAAAACAAACCTTGGGTAAGAAGACCGACACCTTTGAAAGGAGATCCGACGACATAGGAGGGATACAAGCAAATCAGGCCTTCCATGGGACGCATGGACACACTACGAACAATCGCTTCGCTTCTTGAAAGCACACCTCGAAGAACTCGTGAGGGAAGGTCATCTGCACGGAATCGGGCCATCCGAGGATAGAGGACCGCGACACAAGAGCCACCCCAAAGGTCATAAGGATTAACACAATCCTAGCAGGCTCAGGAATGCAGGTTGACGGCAAGGAAAAAAGGGAAAATCAAACAAGCCACTATGATCTTCCAAGTCTCAACCGACCTTCCACTAGCGAAGACGATCTTGTAATCGGCTTCCAAAAGAAAGATCTAATTGGCCTTGATCTACCACACAATGACGCTCTTGTCATCGCATTCAAATCGCTTCGAGCCATGGTCGAAGCGAATCCATGCAGAGCGAAATAGAGAAGGCAGCACAACATCCTACAATTGTGCTTATCCATGGATGGGCTTAGAGGCAAATATCAATAAATCACCAAGTCGATCAATGGAGGCGACAATGGTTACCGTAGGCACGATAGAGCTCGAAGCGTCTACGCCCCACTGTAGTCGGCTCGCAAACGTTCATGGTCATTGATGAAGTCTCACCCTACAATGGCATTCTAGGCGGACCATGGATCGGCCAAGATCAATGCCATCACCTCGCCGCGCCACGCATCGGAAGATTCGCTACCCCATTCCTTCGTGGGATCGCAAATCATGATCGAGCAATGGCGAGGAAATGCTCACCCCGGCAAGAAAGGCAAGCAAACACAGTTCCTGATCAAGCGGATCTAAAGGGAGTAGAACAAGCGGATGAGAAAGCGAGGATTGATCTCTGTTTTGTAGCCGCAGGCGCCAAAAGGAAAGGAA
Organism: Prunus mume; assembly: GCF_029339155.1. Classification (NCBI taxonomy): domain Eukaryota; kingdom Viridiplantae; phylum Streptophyta; class Magnoliopsida; order Rosales; family Rosaceae; genus Prunus; species Prunus mume. Next base: position 12,459,780 of record NC_142705.1, read on the forward strand.
TGACTACTCCCAATAGCGGTCAAAGAATCGACTAAGTCGAGGAATCCGTCGGAGGTCTATCATGAAGAAGGATGGAAGCAGGAGGGCGTTGAGCTAGTACCCTTGATCCGACGAGACACCAGGAATCGGCTCGGCAGCGCTTGCGAGGAAAAGCGAGAGCTTGTAGCCTCCTCCGAACAACAAAGCGTATTTGCATGGTCACCATCCGACATGCGCATCGATCCCGATCATGCGCCATCGCCTTACAACGTCAACGCCATCAAGCTGTAGCGCGGAAGAGCGCACGCCCGTAGGCGGGTCGCCATCATTGGCCGAGATCGACAAGCTGCAGCCGTGCGGTTTCATTGAAGAAGTCTCATCGAATGGTCGGCGAGCGTTGTTCTAATAGCAAAGAAAGATAAAGGCCAGTGAGTGTCGTCGACTATACCGACCTCAACAAGGCATGTCCTAAAGATAACTTTCCACTCTACCGAATTGACACTCGTTGATTCAACTTCCCCTAATCAACTTAAGCTTCATGGGCGCCTACTCCAACTAAAGGCAACGGATCATGATGCATAAGGCGACAAGTGTTAAAGACCTTCATCATCGAAAGAGGTACTCTGCCCAAAGGTCATGCCCTGGAAACCTTCAGGGCAACCTACAAAGGTCAGTGAACAAAATTTTCAAGGAGCAAATCGCAAGACTATGGAGGTCTCGTGAGACGATTTACATGCTAGTCAAAGCCTGGTGGCAAGGGAACATACATCAAGAATCTGCAGGCATTGACTACTCAGAAAATACAATATGAAGTTGAACCCGAGCAAATGCACATTTGGAGTCTCGTCGGCCAGATTCCTTTGGATACTTAGTCACCCAAAGAGAATTGAGGCACATCCAAATCAAATCAAGGCTATACTCAACATGAAGTCACCGCCACAACAAATGAGATACAAAGTCTAATCGGGTAGTAGGCGGCCTCTCAACCGATTCCTCTCTAGATCTCCGACAAATGCAGGCCATATTTTCAAAGCCTTGAAGAAGGGACACAAAGACAAGTGGGATGACCGAGTGGGATGTTGAGTGTGAAGTAGCTTTTCAAAACTTGAAAACTTACCTCACTTCACCTCCATTGCTCTCAAAACCGATACCAAGCGAGGACTTGTACATCTACCTAGCGGTGTCCCACCAGGTACACGATTTCTCTTTGTCATTTCGGCTCTTTCATCATCAGAGGAAGAGCTCATGGGCTGAGGCACAACATCCGTATTCTACACTTCAAAGCTCTCCTCGATCACGGAGACTCGCTATCCAGAAAATGAGAAGCTCATTCTTTCGCTTGTGGTTTCTGCGAGAAAGTTAAGGCCCTACTATCAAGCACACCGGATAATTGTCATAACAAAATTTCCTTTGAGATCGATCCTTCACATAGCCCTCACGCGCTCAATCGACTCATGAAATGGGCTATCGAACTCGAGTCAATACGACTCCTATAGCCGGACCAAGACCTGCTATAAAGCCCAAGTTTTAATAGATTTTGTTGTAGAGTTTACTCCTCGATCGAAGAAGAGAAGATGGTCACGCAAAAAGCAAAAGAAGCGGACGACACCTCCCCCACCGATTCGAACCTACCTAACGACATGTGGCGGTTGCATGTAGACGGAGCATCAAATCACAAAGGAGCGGGAGCGGTGAGTCGTCATAATCACCGGATGGAACCTTGTTGGAACAAGCTATCACACTAGGCTTTTCGCTTGCCAAACAACGAGGCAGAGAATTATGAGCCTTGCGACGCCGGGTGACTCGCCGCGAAAAAGAATGCTGATCAAGAGGCGCCATCTACTCGCACTCAACTAATCACGAATCGCTCAAGAGTACATGGCAAAGCATCCGAGAATAATCCAAGTACCTCGATAAAGTCCAAGGACTTTTGAAAGAATTCCCTACTTTCACCATCCAACAAGTTCCACTGGCGGAGAACACTCATGCAGATGCATTGGCGAGCCTAGGATCGAGCTGGACACCCGGCCAGACGCTCCATCCCAGTTGAACACCTTGACCGGCCAAGCATCGAAGAAATAGAGCCGATCGACTCAATGCAGATTGATGAGGATTCTCCCAGCTGGCAAGACCCATCATCGACTACTTAGTGAATGGAAACACAGCGGATAAAGTGCAGGCTAGGAAGGTCCGGCGAGCAGGCCGCGAATACTATATGCACAAAGCAAAGAAGCTCATCCAATCATACTCCGGCAGGCCCTCATCTTACCCGCAAAGTACCTCAAACACTTGAAGTCCTCTCAAAATTCACGACGGCGAGTGTGGCAACCACTCAGAGAAGCGAGTCACTGCCGCAAACTCTAGTACGAGGCTATTTCGCCTACCATGCGCCCGACTACGAATATGTCAAAAAAATGTGATCGATTACAACGATACAAGCGATCCCTAATCTACGAAGTTTATCATCGCAAAACGGTCCATGGCCATTCATGCAGCATGCCATCGACTTAGTGGGGTCCCCCACGCGCGCCAAGAAAGAAATGATGATCGCCGCCACAGACTACTTTACTAAATGGATCGAGGCGCTCTATCCTCTACTAAAAAGCATGTGGGCGATTCGTGCGTGCGAAGAAATATCATCTGCGGTTCGGCTGCACTGTCGTTCGTTAATGGCAATGGCTCACGCCATTGTAAGCGTGATCACCGCCTTCTTGCGTGCGTAAATACAAGATCAAGCAACACCCCACTCGTCCACTCCAAGGTATCCACAAGGAAATGGGGCCGAGGCATCCAACAAAGTCATATTAGCTGCTTGAAGAAAAGGCTAGAAGGCGCGAAGAGAAATGGGTGGGACGAACTCCTGGAAAGTGCTATGGGCTTATCGCACCACCAAGCGGGTCATTGCACTGAAACCCCATTTTCCTGCCTATGGAATCGCCCAGGCGGAATCATTCCTCCTCACGCCAACATCCTCTATAGGCATTGAAGTCGGCGGTATAAGCGAGAACTGCTGCGATGAGACTCAACCGTGACTTACTTGGCGCGCGCGTGAAGGCCATTATCCGAAGCGCCTCTATCAACAGCGAGTGAAGTCCTACTACAATAAAGAGCTAAGATCGCGTAACAACTGCGACCTTGTGCTAAGAAAGGCCTTCATCACGGACACAAAGATGGGTCTAAGAAAATGAAACCCATTAGGAAGGCTTATGTGATCGATCGTCGTCAGGGAGCGGGGACGCGGACACCATGGATGGGAAGGAAATAATACCACTGGCAATGGAATGTCTACCATCTCCGAAGTATTATCAGTAATGCTACCCGCTAGAAGCTTCAAGTTTTGTACTCGGTGATTTTCATTTTGAATAAAGGATGTAATCTTATGAATATCAATATAAGCTCGTTTCTTATTCAAATGTCTCATCTACCCACAAAAACACAATCATGTCCATAAGCGGCGCCCCTTCTTGAGATGGCAACGAGAGTGCCTCTTCGACGTCGCCGGGTCGCCCTTGGAGGCGAGCGTCCATGCGGAAGTGCGCTAGGAATTTCTAAAGGTATCGGTTCTTATCCGCTCCATATAGTTGTTCCATAAGGAGCGATGGATAGTTGCCCAGACGAGTCGCATAAGGCGTCCCCAAGGGAGAAGGCGGCGCGACTAAGCTGCCTGTCGTTCCAAAGAGGAGGTGCATGCGGCCTTCCAAAGGAGCGTCCTATACGCGCGTTTGCTAGAAGGTTCCTATCCGCTTCCGTGATAGTCACCATGGCATAGCGCCTTCGACGCAGTCTTCCGGAGAGTGTGCCTTGATTTAGCGCGACGGTTTAAGAAAACTGAGACGGCCCACCAAAAGGGAGCGTCTATGCAGGACGAGTGCACCCACGCGAGTAAGGTCCATGCCTCCGCGAAAGTATCCAGGTTCTATCCGCTAAAGGCGAGGATAGGCCAGAGGGAAGGGTGAATACCTGACAGAGAGGCGTCGCCGGCGAGCGTCGGAGCGCGAAACCACTAAAAGCTGTCTAAGAGCGCCGAGTGCGCAATTTCTTAAAAAGGAGTCTCCATGCCTCCCCCGCGAGTATCAGTTCCTATCCGCTTCCTAAGGAGCGGAGATAGTCACACCGATGATGTTGCCCCGAGTCGTGAGAGGGACTGTCATCCTAAGGGATATGAAGAAACGCCGGAGCCATAAGGGGCCCCGTCGCGCTAACTTCCTAAGGAGCCATCCTAGAAATATGAACACGTCCAAGTCCTTCAGAGGAACTCACTCATGAATCTCCAAAAGGAGATGTGCAATCAAGACACTAGCTACTCAAGTGCAACTTCACAAGACAATATGCAAATTGAAGTTGAAAAATAAAAGCGATTTTCATAGCAGCAAGCACCAACCGCAAGTTCAAATAAAAGAAGATGGTCAAACAAGACCAATTATTCTAAAGCGAAACAAACTACAAAAATGAAAAGAAATAAGGAGTCTTCTTCTCACTCACTGCGAACACGGCGTGAGATCCCTCGATCTATCTGGACCTGGCCACACTTCATACGCTTGGCTGACATGTCTGATCTATGCGTACACACCACCTCATCGGCGGCCGGATCCTCCTCTACGCCTCCATCTTCCTCCCCCCGCCACGCTTTTAGCCACCACCGTCGTCCGCGCGGCTCCGATTCACACGGATTAGCCTCTCACTTTTCGCGAGGGGGCAAGTCGATAGAGCATCTCGATGTCACCCCTGCATCACATGCAGGTCATATCCTTTGCACCAAGTAGTCCAACTATCTAACGCGCATCCGCAACTTCTGGACTTGGATTCTCAAACAAGAACATGACTCAATGATAGGAAATCTGGCCAAAGCCATAGCTATGAGAGATGCTCTGCATTTGCGCTGGAAGTAAGCATCTTTTCGAAGTGCTGTCGTCAACAGCTTGAGAAGAGTTAAGCTCTAATCCTTTCAAAGAGGGAACTCTTCAACAGATATCATCCCAAATCGAGCGTCTTAACTCATCACTGCTCTGGAAAGTTTGCTAACTAATAACATATCCTAGCATTCTTCTTCTCCAACTACGAAAAGAGCGTAGAGCAACAAGCGAGATGAGTTCCGAATGGTCTCAGCAGCAAAAGCAAAACTACCCTTTGAAGCGATGAAGTGTCGCTCCTTTGTTTTTCCAAAGGACTTGAAAGCTTCAAGATCACACCAATTTGGTCAACCACTTCGGCAAGAGGATGGACTTGATAGAAATTATGCCTTTAGCGATCGATCGAACGACACTTTCAGATCCGCCACGGCTCCAAAGCGGGCGGTAGCCCAAGACCACGACGATGCCTCATGCTCCATTTGACTCAGCCGCGAATTCTCCGGGGTTTTGTCACCACAATGGTTGCAACATCTTTGGACCACCCTGCCGCTCGCCAAAATCACAAAAAAATATATATGTATATATATTTTCACTAGCTCGACTTACTTTGGATGCACGGCAATTCCTCTCTTCAACAAAGCAAGTACAAATTCTCTAAGATCTTTCTCAAGCAAGGTAGGTTTAAGTTTTGTGTGAAAGAGTGAAGAAAAAGCCACTCAGATTTATACAGTTGACAACCAAAGAGTCAAGGAGGATGCAAGCTTTCATTCATACTACCGTCAATCTCCAACCCAACATGAAGCCTCCACACCAATTGAAAATCTGATCTGCAAAGGAGTCCAACTCACATAATAAAACATGCTGCTGGAGAGCAAATACTTATCTTTCATTCCCATGCATGCGCCGTCAGCATTGTGGTGTTAGCGTAGATATTTTCGCTCCAATCACAGCGCGCCACGTGAAAAGAAGATTATCTTTTAATTAATTAATTGAACCACTTTATCTGGCCAATTAATTAATTGGGATAAATATCTTAATTAACATGATATTATCTTTATTTAATAAGATAATATCATTAATTAAGATATTATCCTAATAAAGAGAAGATAATGTCATTATCTTCAGAATATTATCTCCATAAAAAGAGATAATATCATTTAATTAAGATATTATCTCCATAAAAAGAGATAATATCATTAAATCAGATATTATCTCAGTCAGACTCGATCCCTACGAATTTGGGTAGAGAATAAACTCAAAGCATATTCTCTACGAAACCCTAGCCCCGAGGCTTCCTATAAATAGATGACTTCATTCATCATTTAAGGTACATAAAAACCTACTCCTAATACCGAGAAAATACCCGAAGCCTCTCTTCTCCCTCTCCACTCTCCATATTTTCTCCACACGGCTACTCCGCCACTAGCACACACGGCCCTTACGCTCACACCCTACATAAACACTACCTCCTGTACCACTTTGATTAGCTATTGTCTTCCTACAAACACTCAGTGAACGAACTAACTTAGGCATCTGAGGCTTTTGGCCAACACCCCCGGGTGTGGTCTTATTTACTCCAACTGCTTTACAGAATCGAGGAAGAGAGAGAAGGAAGATCAAGGTTGAAGGATCTAGAAGCGAATATTCTCCTGTGAGATTATTTGCACAAACATTTATATGACATGTGTTAACATCTAACACACAAATTATGTGAATTTTGAAACTAGTGGAGATTTCATTAAAATTATTAATTGGTAATAGGGAAATAATTTAATTCTTTATAAGCTCATGCAATGCAAATTAAGTGACGTAAAATATATATGGTCGTTGACTTTTAATGTAAGACATAACTCTTCATTGTACATCCTCACAAAATACGTATTTTATACACGATAAAAAATTACCAACATGCATGGAGTCGAATTAACTTGGTAAATCAGTACAGCCTTCTTATCCATCTAGGTAAATATGTTCTTTTTGGTAGTTATTAATGATTTTTATGTTTCACACAACTCACATGACCGAAAAGAAGGAAAGAAAAAAAAACGAACGGTAACAAACTAACGGTCAAAACGCATGCCGCTGGCAAAAAAACTCAGCGGCAGGACAAGCAGCCGCCGATTCCGATTCGCCAACAAATTCAATCAAAAATTGAAAAAGACCAAACAAGATAATAGATAGATATTAGTATTGTTTTAAAATGACGAAAACACCCCTATATCAGACACACACAGAGAGAGCCTTCCCACTTCCCTCGCACCCTTCAACCACCCACCTGTCTTGTCCACTCCCAGCCAGCCCTGCTCGGTCAATTCTCCCTCTCTCTCTTTTCAATGGCTTCCGTTCAGAGCCAGCTCTCTGCGATTGCTTCGATTCACTCCTGTTGTTCGTCGTCGTCTTCATCGTCCTCGTCCTTCTCTTCAACCACCACCACCACCAATTCACTGGTCCCCGTCGGAAAGTGGCCGCAGTATGGACGGAGAATCTCCGGCGAACGCAGACTTCGACTCCGGCGATCCCTGTGCCGAGCAATGGTTCAGCAGGCCGTTCCCGGAGCTCCTGCCACGTATGCTAAGGAAATGGAGAGGCTTTCAGCTAAAGAATCTCTGCTTCTTGCCGTGAGTTTATCGTCTTTTTCATATACGATTCTCTTAATATATATAATTAATGTCAATTAAAAGAGAAATTTATAGCTTTATGCACTGATTAGCTATTTAGGAAGTGGTAATGTGAGAATAAGCCAAATGTAAGGCTCTGTTTGGTTGCCATTTTCAGTACAAAATTCGCTTTCTCCTGAGCTAGGAAAGTATACATGCGAACTACAACAGTGCTTAAGTATTAAAATTCAATTAATATGGACCGTGACATCATGATCTCCATTCAAATTATTTGGTACTTTTTCTTTTTTCTTTTGAAATTCTTTGACTTGTTTTGAAACCCTTTGTTTCAGTTTAAGGATGCTGGGGGTTTTGAGGCTTTGGTCACTGGAAAGACAACAGACATGGAGCGGATTGATGTGAATGAGAGGATAACTAGTTTGGAGCGGGTCAATCCAACACCACGTCCTACAACGTAGGCACATATCTAAACAATGAATTCCCACAATTTTTTCTTTTGGTTTGGATGAGATGTTCACTTGTTTGTTCAGCTACCCAGGTCGCCTTTTTTGGAAGGTCGATGGAATTTCGAGTGGTTTGGATCTGCAAGCCCAGGTCTATTTGCCGCTAGATTTATATTTCAGTGAGTTCTGCATACATTTACCTTTTTAATTGTTGGATTGGTTGTAAAAAAAAACAAACCTGGTTTTGAAATTTGAAAGCTTAATGTATAGATGCAATCTCTCTGTTGCTGCAGGAGGTTTCCTTCAACTTTGGCTAGTCTGTCAAAAATGGAGGTGGTCATCAAGGATGGGAATGCAGAGATTACAGCAAACTTGAAACTGTTGAACTCGGTATTTATTTTGTCTTTTGAAGTTGTCAGTCCATGGAATGCTTTCATATATATATGATGAAGCGCTCAGGGTAAATACTGCATTTGTCACATCTCCATGTGAAATCGCAGCTCCAATACAATATGTTATGGATATTGAACTTAGGTGGGTCATTATTTCTGTTGAAGCACTAGTGCTTGGTTAGGGCAAGTTGGGTCATGTTTGCATTAGAACTGTGGCTTGCTTGTGCATTCTGTTTAGGTACAACATCACAAGATCAGCCAGTCAATCTGTATGAACTATTTTGCATCTTGTTTTTGTCATTTTTCTTGGACTCTTAGGAATCCTAGCAATTATTTGTGTTAGTTCAATTCTGCCCCTCTAAATAAATGCAATTAGTATGATTATCGAGGGAGAGAGAAAGAGAAGTAAATTTTTAGTCTGATAGTATTTTCTGTGATAACAAATAGTCAAGGCATAATCGTGATTTAGACATGGTGTTACCTATCATTTCTCGGTTTCCACCTCCTATTTGTGTGCTCTGTTTGAATTTTGTTGATGTAACTTTTTATGAGCATTCATTATAAAGCATATTCTGGTTCTTTGCAGATAGAAAGCAAATTTACTCTGTCAACCAAGTTATCTGTGGAGGGACCAGTTCGAATGAAAGAGGAATATGTTGAGGGAATTCTCGAGACACCAACAGTTATTGAAGAGACAATACCAGAACAGCTAAAAGGTGCATTTGGTCAGGCAGTGAGCACAGTGCAACAACTTCCTTTTCCTATTAGGGATGCCTTTTCCAGTGGGCTGAAAGTTCCTTTAAGTAAGTGTGATCTTTTTCTTACCCAGTTATTTTCTTATCTGAGTTGCATAGTTGAATCTTGAACTGCAATCAACCCTTTAATATCTGCCACTGTTGTGGTCTGGTACCACGTAATGAGACAGTATATAAAATTTGGGAAAACTTACTATTTGGGATAGAAAAATGTTTGTGAATTATTTTCAAGTCTGTGAATCACTCCATTCAACTCCTATAAATCCATTGTCAGAAGAATATCTGCTCTGCTGTGGCCAAGTACTATGTAAGGGAACAGTTATGAGATTTGCGGAACTGACTATTTGGGATTAAAAGATGCTAAGATGCCTGTAAATTCCTTTTTGTGAATGAATCCTAACCTCCTGCTTGATGATTTTACCATGTGTTACTGTTTTCATAAGCTAGACCTTTGGCAACTTTTGCTGTTTTGACATTGCAGCAACCAGCCTTTTTGTCTTTGTAGATTGATCAAATATTCCTGCTCTTCCTTCTGTAAATTTAAGGGTGTCGATGTTATACCTGGGGGTACTAGTTGAGACTTGGTTAAACATCATATGCAACATCATATGCCCACCATAAATTTTCTGAAAACGTTGTTACCATTCTTTGAGGCATCTATAAATTATAAATTCTGAACTGGTATATCTTTCCTTTTACAATAAGATAAGTTTTCCTTTTATTTTCATTTTAGTTAAATTTACATAGGGGTTAAAAGAGCTATAACATTTGCTTTTCTTGAAAGATGAACGCTCTCTTTTTTCCAACCTCCTTTTGTGTCTATTTTGGGAGGTGAGGCAAGGTAAATGATTAAATACCCAAGCCTCAAAGGGCACAGTCATTGATGACCTTGGTAGTGGTTTGTGTTATGATTAGGTACCTCAAAGGAGGTTTTTCCATTTACAAGATTCTGCGGCTGTTAGATTGAGTATATAGTGAGGTATTGTGTCAACTGTGAGGTATCTTAAGGTGTTGCTACTTAGCCAGCTACAGTTTATTCTTGATATAATTATAATTTTTCATATAACCATTAAGTGTCCCATGTTACTCTCTCTTGGTTTGAACGTTTTTGTTGGTTGGTTGCCTTAAAGTGCTCTCGAGGATGAGGCTTAGGACCCATAACCAGAGAGTTGATCTTATAATTCAGATTGAAACATTGTGACTTCAAAAGCTGCAGATATTTTATGTTTTGTTTAATTAACAATTTTACAACTCAGATGTGTCTCAAATGCAGTTTCCAAATTCCCACCCTTGCTCTTTCTTGCATGTTTTATTTGTTTGCAGCCTAGAATCCAGAATATTAAATGGTTAGATACAATAAATATATAATTTTCTCATCACTAAATTCAGTCATAAAAATTAGTGGGAGCAATCATCTTAGATGGTATGGGATTTTGTGCATATGTGATGATGCTTTTTCATTTTTCGATGTTTGTTTGTAGTAGCATATGCCGACCTGCTAATGCTCCATCCAATATGATAAAAGAAGCAATTTGTCTTCTGAACCTTAGCCAATATTACCTTCTTATATTACTTTCGCCCCTATGCTAACTTACCGCTCATTATGAACCCATGGCAAGTGTTTACTGCTTTATGCTTGCCTAGTTTGGTTTTTTTTCACTGTTGTTTGTACTAGTGTATGCCGCTCCCTGCTAATATTCCATCCAATATGATAAAATAAAGCAATTTAACTTTTCACTCTCATCCAATACTGCTTTATCTCATTCTTGCCTCTATGCTTTACCTTGTGTCTGCAGCTGGAGCTTTTGTGAGGCTCTTCATGATTTCGTATCTAGATACAGAGATACTTGTAAGTATCTCACAAAGTTTTTTTTTTTTTTCGTAATTCATTTCTAATTTGTTAGGGACGAATGAAGTTTCATTTTTTCTTGGGGGCATCTGTTTTGTTTTCATCATTTGTAGTAGAAACCTTTCTAAATTTCTAAAGTACATTCTTAAAGAGGGTTAAACTCATAAGGTGCATGATGTATATTTTGCTAAAAGATATATGATATATTTGAAATCCATTATTTTCGCTAGATCACCTTGACCTTTTCATTATGCTGATGTTTGTGCATGAATAATATTCATAAATAAAGTCCACGGTAATGCCATTTGCTGATCTTATTATTGTATTTTGTGATTATCTTGGATTTAATAACAGATGAAATAGGTTTACATTTGCTCCCTTTACCCTTGACCTCACTAACCTTGGAATCAATTGTGTTCTAAGGGTGAAGTCTTTATAAGTGTTTTACCTCTGACAATTAGAAGTCGTTTCACCTTTGTCTCTGTGTTGTATTATTATATGAACCGACTCTAATATTTCCTCTTAATCAATCTTACTTAGCATGCAAGACTTTCTGACTTTGTTATTCTGAAACAAAGGCTACACTAACAGATGCACTCTATCTCCCCCACAAACCTTGTTCCCAGAGTCAAACTTAGACATTTGAATCTTGAGAATGAGCCATTATCTTATAGCTTATACGTGCCAAACTGGCGTAGCCATGCTTTCTCCGCCACTTCCATACACTTGCATGAAGTTGGTTATGGGTGGTTAGTTGCTTATAACTGTATATGATTGGCCTGTGGTACTGTCAAAACAAGAAATAAGGAAAAAGAGTTGGGCCGGTGACTATACATATGAACATTTTCACGCATCATAATACTAGATCGGCTTTGATCTTTTATTATATTGCGGAGTTGTGGCTTTATATAGGGCGCTGCGATCAGATTTTAAATTCTGCTACTGGGTTTGATGCAGATATTAAGGGATGCAGCTGGAGTTCCTGAAGTACTTACAAGGTTGGATACAGCTTCATCTCCCCTGGAAGAAACCGTCATGGAGTATGAGAGCTAAAGGTTCTTCTATGTATGGAAACTCAATTTTTTTTTTTTCTATATTTTTAGATGTTAATTAAAATAATAGTTACACTTACACCTGCTTCTCTCTCTCCCTCTCTCTTAATGAGATGTTGCTTTTTTTTAATAATTTTTCTTGTTTTCTTCCAAAATTTTCCAAATAATCACCATAAAAATAGGTGACATGTTTTATTTCTGTTAAATTCAAGTCAACGGACCAAAATTGAGTGTGGTTGTTCCTCCAAGTCTCAAAGCATATATATAATTTGTTTGCCCTTGTGATGATTTTTAGATTCACCGGATAAGAACAGGGAAAATATTTGTAAATTAAAGGTTGGTGTGAAGTGTGAACGTGTTTGACTAAAATGCACCACGCTGTTTGACTATTGATGTGCTCTGCTGTCATGCTTGATTTACGACATGCCGCCTCTAAAGCTTGACCTTTACATCATCTGGAAGGCCATTTCAATATTTAATTTTCCTTTTCCTTTGGTTTGATTACTTGGTTAGTTGGCTGTGTTTCCTTTGGTCTTTGTCACTTTGATGAGATTTCTTTTAGGGCTGAGTTGACTGAAAACTTGGGGAACCCTGGAGATGTCTGATATGAAGAGGGTATAGTAAACTGTTAGTAGTTTCATTTTGAAGATTAGAATTATGATGCTAGCATCAGTTTTCCATGTGCGTAAGTGATCGTGGACCGTTGATGCATTGTGTGACTCACGGCATTAATGGGCTGATGCATTGTTGTTGACACTTCAAATTGTAGGAGAAGAAATTGTACAAACATGTTGAATCACGGAAAGCTTCTCCAATGAAGGGGCTGTGGTGGGGGGGTGTTGAGAGGTGTTGAATCTGTTCGTCCAATGATAGTTCTACAATTTATCTGATGGCTATGAAGGATCCCTTCATTATAACCTCTCATTACAGTCTCTCGAGTTCAATCGCTTTAGATTTTACACATGTAATGATCTAGAGGCATTGACTCTGTGTACGGTCGTTTTGGATCAACAACGGTTAGAGCATCATAGAGGCACTAATTGTGGTTTGGTTAATGGTGTTGCAGCTGTCATCTCAATCTAGCTTCATTAACTTAAATACTTAACTTGTGGCACCAAGAAATAAGAAATTTTAATATAACAACTTGCGAATAAGAAATTCACCAAAAATTTTGACTTCCGCCGCTGTTTATTTGTCAACTATTATTATTAACCCCCTGATGCGAACTTTGGGTTTTTTTTCTATTTTATTTTCTTATAAATTAAGAAAATAATTTTACAGCTCTTGGTGTGAACTGAACATTTATTCATCTCCAACGGCGGCTAACGCAATGGAAAATGACTTTAACTTGCATACCTAAGGTCTTCAATTCTACACGCACCATAAGTTGTGTGTGTGTAAGAAATCTCCCTCTCCTATAATTTAGACTAAAAAAACATCTATTCATTTGCTCATGGTACAATTGGTAGGCATGTATGTAAGTGTACATAGACGTACATTTATATGTATGTATATATATTCCGTACATTTGTAGATGGGAACGGGATATAATATACAATAACTTTTAGATTGGTTTATGGGTTTAATAACTTTTATTTATTAATTCATTATTAGCCAACTTGGGAGCAGTTGGTGTTTTTTTCCCCTAAAAAGAACAAGTGGGTTATGCAGAATCGTGTGTTAAATTTCATGTGGGTAATTAACAATGGAAATTTCTGAGTAGGACTAACAAAACTTGGAGTTGGAGGAGTGTATCTGGAATTTTCATGCCAACATGATAAGAGAGAGACGACTTCTGTAATAAATGGTGAAAATTAAATTGCAATTAGACTCTTGCAAGAAAAGCTATAAATTTATCAAAATATATAATTTCGGCACGTTCCTTATAATTTGGTTTCCCAAATAATAATGTTACTCTTATCATATTGGTTACCACATTTTCATACCACCTTATGTGGGAGATGAAGTGAACATCCATATCAATTAAAATTAAACATTTTCTTTTTTGTTATGATTTATTGATATTTTTTAATTGATGTAGCTATCCATTTCATCTGTCGCATAAGTTGGTATAAGAATGTGATATACAAATGTAATATGAGTAGCATTACTCAACAAAAAATCTTCATTTAGAGAGAGAAACAGAGACCCCACAACAACACATACATAAGACAAGAAGGAAGTCCTACATCCGAATGGAAGGAGACAAGCCCTCTTAAATATAACTCAATTTAAAAGCTAAGACTTAAAAAAAAACCAAAGAAATAATTAAGAAATATTATAAGTTTCTGCAACTTACAAATGGAATGCAACTGCAATATCTCTGCAGAAAACAGAGCAGCACTCAAAAGTATATGTCTTTAACCCTTGTATTTACATCAAATGGAGAGAGAGAGATCAGTAGAACATCAGAAAATTGGGGAAAAAAAAAAATTTAAAAGACATGGATAAACAAGTAGTACTAGAATTAAGTTAAACCCTCTAAAAATCCCAAGAAATTAAGCAAAATATTTCAGAGAACTCTGAAACTCATCATACATTCTTCTTCTTTTCTTTCTTTTGGTGAGAATCAATCAAACATCAAACTTTAATTTCTGAATTGCTAAATACTTCTAGACAAGTTGGGTTCCTTCAAAACCATGCAGGTGAGAATTTGAGGCATCCAAATTGGGCAGCAGAGGAAATTCACCAAATTCCTGAATAAACCCTTCCAAATCTGCAAATCTCTCCAAGAACCCACCTGAGTTCTCTGCATTCCACATCATCCCTTCTTCCTTGACTCTCTCTCTTGATTGATCCAAACCCATGTACCCAGTTCTCATCAGCTCCAGCTTGTCAGGCATTGATGATGCATTTTTCTTGGGTTCTTCTCTGCTGCTGGGAATTATATTCCTTGGCCTCTTATTCTTCTTCTTCTTGCTGCAGCCATTTTCAGATGGTTTTCCTGTGAGTCTCTGCACTAACTCCCTGAAGTTTGCCACGTCTGTCTTGATGATCTCTGGTGCAAATATGTGAATTATTCGAATTTTGGGCTTGGCTTTTGATATTGTTTGTGAGTCTCTGTGGATGGCCAGGGCTGCTGGTAAATTTGAGCAACAAGTTTGCTTCTTGGTTAATGTCTCCTCCATGAGAACTTAATGGCTAGAGAGAGAGAGAGAGAGAGGTTGGGAAATGGGGATTGAGGAAGTTGGTGTATATATTTGTTTAGAATGAAGGTGAGGTGATGCTTATATAGGGGCAAGATTAATATAAAGGGTGGTTAATTATTAATTAATTAAATTGGAAGGACAAATGGGAAAAAACTGAGAAAAAAAACAAAAGAGGGGAAAAAGGCTGTCTTTGGGAGGAGGGGTTGGATGCTTGTCTGGCAAATTGCTAGAGTCAATAGAGTAATTAATGGAACTCAATGGTCCCCTATTTACCAAATTGGGAATTTCATATACTTATATATGTATTCTGTTGTATTTATTATAATGTTTTGTGAGTTTGGGGTATGGGAGGATATATGTGAACATGTATGATGTTTTTCATCATACATGAAATTAATTACCAAAACATCCCATTTTCCATTCAACTTGGAACTTCATTATTAGGATCATCCAATTGTAAAATTTCAATGCATGATTCTCCTCTTCTTCCTCTTCTTGATTGAACCTTGAGAGATGGGTGGTTCAATCATTTAATTAAAGTTGTCATTTATTGTTCTAGCTTGTATTAATCCTTCCTCATGAAATGGGATTTCAATGCTTAGTTATGACGGAAGCTTTCATGCAAATTCAAATGTATTTTAGGATTTGCAAAGGACCAATTAGTGTAGTGGTTTTGAGTTTGAGTTATAGCATCCGTGTTGTGTGTATCAGTTTAGTATATTATCACACCTCTCAATAGGAAAGATCTTCAAAAAATGTACTTAAGGTTTTAGGCCAAAACAGAAATTATTTCATATTATTTTTTTGGTCATCTGAACGCCTATGTTAGATGTTTGGAATTGATTCAATATCACTTAACGACAACTTATCTCTTTATACTACACATCAATGTCATCCCTAACATTATTTTTTTTATAGGACTTCATCAGAACTGTAACATGATCGTGATCAACATTTAAAAAGTACTAACCACATTAATCACGTACTCTTTGAAAATTAATCACACATGTCATTCACAAAAATAAGTTTCATATGGGTAATTATGACAATATGGAGCTACAATATCATTACACATAAAGCCAATGTCATGGACTCATGGGTTCATGGCTTGCACAATTGTACGACAGCCGTACCTAATCCCGCGTTTCAAACCAAAACAAACTATAAAAATAAGTTCCAAAAACAGAAGACTTTGTAAATCATTACTTTTCTGTTTGATCCTCCATCTTGTCTGTAATTTTTCATTACTGAATTCCTATAAGATCTGAAACTTGATATGGAAGCACAATGATTTAATTGGATACGATCCAGCAAAGCAGCTGCAAATAGTTGTGTGCATGTAGATTGTAGGGGGAGAGTTTTAAGTAGCTATATATAAGAGTATCAATTTGGTCCCATAGAAAGGAAAAAAATTAAGGAAAATTTCTAGATAATATATAAACTCCCGTAGCATATTGGTAATGTGTGTGTGTGAGAAACTTCCCTTCAATTGTAATTTAGACTATCGTTTATATTAAAAAATGAACTTGCTTCACAATCAATCGTGAACGTTTTATTATTAAATATTGATGTAAATTAACAATCTAATAACGTAATATTGTTTCGCAAAATAGAACTTATATCCTATGTAATTATGTATACAAGAGCAAACTAGTACGTACGGATGCATGAGGTATCTGACTCTTGCTAAATTGCAAAACCGACTTGGATGTTTTTTTCTCATTTGGCTCTATGTTTTCATCTCATAGCTACAGAGAGAGAGAGAGAGAGAGAGAGAGAGAGAGAGCACCATGGCCGGTCTTAAGATTTGTCACTGCTCACTAATGGAGCTTTCGATCCCAAACATTAACCTAAATTCATATTTGACTATGTCTTCACAATAGATATTTTTATTTTTATTTTATCTCTTGCATTATGTATAAAGACAAATGAAAACATTCAACAGTCGATTTTGTAATTAAGCATAAGTGAGATTAAGAAAGGTCCTTAACCAGGTTTAAAAATTTATAATTATCCTTTTTGTATGAAATTTTGGACACAAAAATAATGCTAATGGAAGCTGTTAAGTGTGAATGCCAAAAAGGGTTGTTTAGGTGAGAACTTCTCAGTGGGGAGGTCACATGGCACGTGACCTTTTACAATTGGTGCAACTGCCATGAGGTTTTAGCTTCACTTTTTTGACTTTTTACACGATCCTTCGTGCATGTCATGCTAATAGCTAGTCATCCTTTTTAATTGGCAACTTTTACTTTTTTCTTTTACTTCAATTGGATATATAAAAGGCTTTTTTTTTACAACAAAAATCCTTCCTTGTAATTCTTGTCTAATTACATCAATTTTTATATATATTATATACAATTTGTACAAGCTAGGTAGCTGGCAGCTTACCATTTTTCTTCTAAGTGGGGCTAATTTCCCAACAGAATTTAGTGGGGTAATTTCCAATAGGGTAAGGACTATTGGGTATGAAAAACATCATTGTGTTTCTATACGCAAAGATAACACCGATAAACAGAATTGTAGTTTCTATTAATGTAAAATGCAAACATTCGTGTCTGAATAATCATGATCGTATTTTAGTATCTATGGATTAAAGCACATCTATCTAAGATTTAGAAAATCAATCATTTGTGTTAGAGCTCTTCATTTTTCATGCTATGCTTAGGAGAACTAATGAAAAATAATTGATAGCCGGCAGCAGAGGAAATATTATAGATATTGAATTGGATATTATGTGTATGTACCGGTGGATCTTCCGTCCTGATCAGAAAATAATAACCGTCGGATGTGCACGTGATGTACTGACATCG
Source organism: Prunus mume (assembly GCF_029339155.1). Taxonomy (NCBI): domain Eukaryota; kingdom Viridiplantae; phylum Streptophyta; class Magnoliopsida; order Rosales; family Rosaceae; genus Prunus; species Prunus mume. Next base: position 12,477,677 of record NC_142705.1, read on the forward strand.
ATGATGATGAGTTTTGCGTCATGAAAGAGAGAGAGAGAGCACACGAGTCCCGTGCCGGCGCAGGGATGGCAGAGCAAAGACTCAATCTCAACTGCCACGTGGCGACGTGCGTGCCGTCCGCTGCTTCCTGAGCGGGAGCCAATCCAACGAGTGCGAGGCCACTCTTTATTGACGTCTTAATTACTAATTAGGATTTTTGGGTGAAAATTACGAACTTGGGTTGCACGATCGCACTCCCTTGTTATGCTTAGCTGGATCCTGTCAGCTTTTTCCCAACATGTGTTTTGCGCTGCATCTTTTCTTACCGATCTTCCACTCCTTTTCAAAAAACATTCTTAATCAAATAATGCTCATCACTCATTCCATCCCAAAGGATGGTTTTATCACGTAATTAGCATGTGTGTTATTATAATATGAATCACAATTTTATATTCTTACAAAATCTACTCCAGTGATTATTTTGACTCCATAAGTAAACGTTTTTAACTATTTGAATTATTGAAGATATATATATATATATGTGTATAGAGAGAGAGAGAGAGAGATAGTTTTTATTGAGGGATTTTTTTATTTGAGGGATACTTTTATAGAGACTACTTATTATTGTATTTCATTAATTCAAATAATATATTTTGTAGATATTTATTCAAAGATTATCTCTACAAAAAATCACTTGAATCTGATATCATTTGGCAACTTAATTATAAATTATTAAAATTCAAGTACTTTTCTAAAGTACAGCGTTTAGTGATTTTATTTGTCTTAATTAGATGCCTTAATGATTTTCAATTTATATATTTTTTTTTGCAAGGATGATCTCTGAATGAATATGTGAAAAATAGATGGTTTGGATCATTGAAAAAAATTTCACAGGGAACCTTAAAGGGTGTTCTCAAATAAAATTATTTGAGGGATCTCTCAATAAAAATGGAATATATATTTTGTTAATGCTAAAAAATGGTCAGATACTTTTAGACCCAACTTAGTGATGATATTGCCTTCGGCTCTATGTGCTCTTAAGTTGGATAGCTGCAAATGAAGAAAAGCAGTGAGGTCCTGGGCACCGGTGTTGTACCGGCTGAAACTCCAATACTTAAGTTAGTACCGAGTATAAAAGTGAATAGTGATCTAGAGGGTGCTGAGCACACCTGACCAAAACACCCTTCTAACGAAAAACCACAGTTACTTTAGAGTTTGACTTATGCTGAAAATTCGGCAAAGTTTCTCATGCAAATTGGACTTTTCCCTAGATTTTTCAACCTATTAAAACACAATTAATATCTACCACTGGCATCATACACAATTTAACCTTCAAGCATTTTACAACTAGGCCTCTGGCCTTCATTAATTCAAAACAGAACCCCCAATAAAACTCTTAAATCAGATAATAAGATTTAACAAAGCAAATAATGTACTCAAACTAAATTATGCACGTTCACTATAATTAACATAAAATAACTTCTCAAATTCCATCGTACAATGTTTAACAACCCAACACAATCATAGGTACTTTAAGAACTTGACCCCTAAATCATACAACAATCCAAAACGGGTTTCAAAACTGTCTTGACCACAACCACACTTAACAACCAACGACTAAATTAAAGTATCAGAAATATCCTTTGTTTACGGTTGCACTTGGATAGGACCACATGCTACCTATGTACTCTTACTGAGGGATCAAGTCACACGTAATTCTTCCACTTTTATAATGTACTTGAATATCTTAATCATTCGTCATATTGCTATGTGATTTGCAAATCAACCGAATTCTCATGTGCATGATGTATTCATTAATATTCACAATTCTAAAGCAACACTTTGCAATTTCCCAATTATCAAATGGTCATAATCAGTACATGAGTAAGCCACACCCTGAACTCCCTCTAATTCATGAATCAATTTGTATATTATTGACTTAAGTTATATATATAAGAAAATAATAGTAGAAGTAGAAATAAAAATACATATATGTCAGTTCCATCCTCGCAGGCCTCGGAAACACAAAGTCAATTCGAGTCGCAATCTTTGCAGGCCTCGGAGACACCAAGTCAACCCAAACCACATTCTCGCACCACACAGTTCAGCGTCCTCGAAACTCGTGGGGCTTTAACATATATAAATAAAAACAATCGTTTCAAGGCAACGGGAGGGTGTACTCCTGTGATGGGTTTGAAAACCATAACTGAAACTTATCACAAACTTTCCCTTTATTCCACAAATCCATTTTCAGCTACTGAGTATATGTATTAAAGATAGACATGCACTTAAATATTTAATTGGCTTATTAATCACGTCGAACTTCGATTAACAAACCATTCCAATACTATAATTATAATCTTCATAGCAATAAACAACTAGATAAATAAATAAATAAATAACTAATCACTACCCCTAGAGATTCCATCAGTTCCAATAATGTATAATCTCCAAATATCGAGAGTAACATTCAAGTATACTATCAATACTATAACACACTTTCAATAACAAATAATAGAACTATGCACAATTTAGCAATCTATATATAACTATCTGTATTCATTCCATAATCGTCTAAATCCATAATATGATCCGAATAACTCAATTTTTGGTCAGGACTCGTTTGCATGGTCATTCTAACACTTCTCTAAGGATGAAATGAAACTACATCGGAAGACTCACGGTCAACCTCCAATTACAAATCCGGGAGTTCCTATAGGTTCAACACACCCTTCTAAACCTACCCTGCAAGTTTGTTCTTAACTGAATGATTGGATTAATCATGATTGCACGATCGGACGGTTATCGTTTAATTAAACTTCGAATTATTGAATAAGAATATACAAGACTCTGAATCACGATCCGCGAAATCTTACAGGATCCTAGCATTGCCTAGATCAACATATATTAAGTTAGAGTTGATCCAAAGGTCCTAACACATCGAACCCTGAAATCGCACAATAGGTGAAATCCGTTCGAGGCTCAAACGATATTCGAATTGAAATCCAAACACACCCACCTGCTCGTGACAACAAGGAGATCACATTGGAATGCAATGTGCCCTTGCTACAGTGCCCACGCGCTGCCACATGCGCCGGCAGTGCGTGGAGTGTCTAAAGTGATACCCGTGGTTGGAAAACTTCCAAATCGAGGGCCACCCTTCCGGCTATAGCTACTACTCGATGAGTGGAGCAATTTATTCAACTACGACAACGTCCAATTTGAACTGTAATTGGTCGGATTTTCAGTTTGAAATCCATCCAAAATTTGGTTTTGGAAAATTACGATTTTGCCCCTACATAAGTTTCGATCGTATTTTTCTCGTTATCACTTGGATTCGAGCCCACTACGTCTACGGACTCATCTTAACGGTACAGTCAAAATTTTCAAATTCCTTCCCAATCAAAAAGTCAATATTTTATACTAATAAAATATTCTAGGGGTAAAATAGTCTTTTATCAAAATAAATTAATTTAATTAGGATTGGGTTATTACACTGTGGGCATTGCCTGAGGGGACGCCACATGTTTTTGTGATAAATCTCTAATGAAGCGCGGTCTTTAGCCATGATTGACAAGCCATGGTGCCAAAGGGTCACAACCTGCCGATGTACTTTGTGGGACGTAATAGATTGTCAGTTTTAATGGGTCCTCCTTATGAATCCCTTGTTCCACGTGTCATTCTCTGATTGACCGGTCAAATATGGTATAAACATATACATATGCATATATGGATTTAGGTCTTGTGTTTAATTATATTATGTGTTTCACATTAGGGTTGCTAGGTCGCAGTGGATGTGATGGAACAATGGCAACATATATTAGTATGGCGTGTAACCAAATTTGGTGCTATATATAGTCCTGCCAGAGATGATTTAAGGCTAGATAGGCTACTTTCTCTTTGGACACCCCAGATCATGATACATATATGCTTATATTCTTCAATAATACATATACACACATACATACATACATACATACATACATATATATATGTATATAGCTGCGTGGCAGAGATGGCAATGATTATGGAACACAGAAGCTACTAGCTAGTTCATTTTAGGCACTATGCAGGAACAGAAAGAAAGAAAATAACATATATATTTATGGCATACATGTCACATGTTTGTACGTGCCCGCCATAATATCCGCTTAAGAAACCAGACTCAAACAAACCAACACATGCAGAATATATATATGGTTACTTCGTGTAAAATTGAATGTGAAATTAAGGAGTTGTTGCACGTGATGATGATCAGTTTGAATCTGACATGCACATGCATGCAATGCAGATGATTTCATCTTACAGTTTGCATGTATTCTGAGACTGCGAGTGCACAGTAAAAGTACTATATATTGCACTGTTAATTTCCGTATTTTCGCTATACTATATGGTAACATCTGTACCTAGAAAGGCTTCCTTTTCCTACCCAGGGTAATTCATATTACTTGAAGCCCGTACTTCTGCTTCATTAGCTGGCCTACCCATATATATATATATATCTCTCTCGTGACCTAAAAACACTCAACCCTTTTTCAGGTTAAGCCTACAGTTCTGAATTTTCTGGGGAAGGTTCGACTAATCGAGCTACATTTTGGAAAAGGATGTATCAACCATTTAATTTTGTTCATTGAGTTTTTAAGTATCATGCATTGCATTGCACCGTAATCAGGTGGTAATGCTCGCGTATCAAATTATATTGCAAAGACAAATACTTGTATTGTCATATTGTGAATTTAACTCGCACATTTAAATAAGAATCAATTTAATAAATTGTCAAATTGTTTACGTTCACAATTCAACAACGTAACGTCGTCTTAATAATTTAACAAAAGAAATATGCATATGCAAGCAAGATATATTTCAATTTTCCACTAGAGACACTCTGTTTTTTTTTTCTTCTTCTTATAACATTAGTTGTATGACCTAATATACAAGATTCTTCTCTATACATGATCAACATGTATGTTAATTATCAAATTAATATCAGAGACCAATTCATGTGTACATGTAAAGAATTAGCAGTACATATATTATTGGACCTTTTTTTTGTATGTCTGCAGTTACCAGTTGCTTTCATGGTCGATTTGTGGTCCAGAGATTTCACTTCTCATTAGTCTTGCTTTTCTTTTGAAGTACAAATTAAGTAACCCAAATGTTTGCCTAAGAAATCTTTGACTTGTAGATATTCAAGGTTACTAATAAATCTGATTTTCTGTTCTTAAGGCAAGTCACTTTCTTATCTATTGGCCATGGCAACATGTAAGTATGCATTTACCGTTGACTGATGGAAAATAATACCAACTTAATATGGTTTAATTAAGAAATAATAACCATCGAATGTCGACATGATTTTGAACTTGTGTGATTTGATGTCGATTTCCCTTTGATGTAATGAAACCCAGGATTGAGGATGATGACATTGATTGTAAACTTTGATTTAGTCATACATAGTAATCAGGATTCAGGTAATCCGTTCCCATTAAGCAATTCATACCTTTCAAGTTCGTAATTTACAACATTATTAAAAAATAATAATCCAATTCATAATATATATTGGTGTGGTTAAAAGGATTACGTAACAACATAATGGGCTTCTGTGGTAGGGTTGTAAACTGGATTGCAGATTTCTAATTTATTTTTTCTCGGAAGCCTGTTATGATAAAAGGGCCTGGAATAATAGATGAGCATATTGGGCCAGTATAATTAAGCCTGGGCTGAAGTTTATACTAGATACATTGATTGGGCTACTCCATTTGTTCAATATTCTAAACTACTATAGTCGAGGGTGATTGAGCTTTAGGGGCGGGTGCACTGCCTTGCAAAACATATTTCCCTTCTTATATTTTTTGGTTACATATAGAAAATGGAACACTTCGTCTAGAAATTCTTAACTCATTTACTGTGCCTTCTTCACTATTGACTCATTTAATTCATTTTTGTTTTTCTTTCTAATGACATAAAATGAAGAGTAATATTCTTCCAAATTCGAACTCACCGCGGGCTATATTGCAATTTACACTCATGGACATTTGGGGTCATGTTTCCCGATTGGAATTGATTGGATTACATTTGATTGGAAAGGATAATACTAATCCAATAGTGTATTATATAGTCTAGCATGATAGGACATAATCCAACCAACTTTGGTGGGATTCATAATTCTACTACATTTAGGCTCCAAAAGACATAATCCATTCCGAGTTATTTTTAGATCACCAAACACTTGACTATGATTATTAATTCTATCCAACCGTATCATCCAGCTCACCCAAGGAGCCCTTGGATTTTATTCTTCCACATCCCACAAAAACAGGGTGAAGATAGTGTGGGTGAGAGTGCCAAATATCAATGAAGCAGCTAAGACAGATGGAACGGATCAGCATTGTCCTGTGGCTGAGCAAAGCCCATGTGTTATCATTTCATTTAGCCTTCCTCCCTCTCGTTCAGGGATTCATTGTGCCACAGAAATTGAGTTCCAAGTTGCAACGACTCTCTTGAGTCTTTCTCAACCACAAAAATGAAAATGAAAATGAAAATATTCAGAATTGGTTTAGCACGTTCCGTTTTTCATTAGGCCTTTGGAAAGCTTTTCGCTTAGGAAATTAACCACATTCATTGGAGGGGAGAAAGCACAGAACATTCTTGCGTTTACAATAAATAGGGGTGAGAAAATTATTGAAATAGCACAACTAGTCATATTAAAGCAGAGCCCCAAGCGACGAAAGAAACCTAATTCATGAGTGAAAAGGGGAAGCTCAATCCATTACAAGAACTTAAAACTCCCCCAACACTCATTTGAACAATTTTGATAATCACATTCATAACTTATTATTGTACCAGAAGACACCTTTCTGGTCACCCTCATCTCGCTGAATATAAATACACTCCTTTGCCTCCCTGAACATTGCCTTGAAAACCGGCGTCCTGTCCAACTGATAGTAATCGCCCAAAATCGGCTTGATAGCTTTGGTGGCCTCCATTGCATGGTAATGTGGCATGGTTGAGAACAAATGGTGAGCAACATGAGTGTCTGTGATGTTGTGGAAAACCTTGTTCAGGATGCCGTAATCTCTGTCAACTGTTGCCAAAGCTCCTCTCAACCAGTCCCATTCGGAGGAATCGTAGTGTGGCAATGAAGGGTGTGTGTGCTGCAAGTACGTGATCAGCACCAAAAATCCATTCACCACCATCAAAGGTCCTCCATAATAGCATACAACCCAAGCAAGCCCTTTTGCCACAGCAAGACGGTATAGCCCATATACAACTGCAAGAACACCGGCGTCAGAAAGGAAAATCTGCAATCGTTCACGATCGGAGAAGATGGGGCCATATGGATGGTAGTGGCAGGCAAAGCCTTCATAGTGCCTCCCTGAAACATTGAAAGCCAGATACAGAGGCCAGCCTAGAGTGAGTTGGATGGTGAGTGTAAGGAACCTGCCCGGTGGGTTGTTTAGATATTTGGAGTACCATCCAATAGCAGACTTCTGCTTGGGGACAAAGACCTCATCTCGCTCGATGGAACCTGTGTTAGAGTGGTGACGGCGATGGCTATACTTCCAAGAAAAATAAGGCACAAGGAGGGCAGAGTGAAGGATTAGACCAACTGTGTCATCCAGCCATTGATAATCACTAAAAGCATGGTGACCACACTCGTGCGCTATCACCCAAACACCAGTCAGGACACAGCCCTGAACGAACCAGTAAACTGGCCACGCCAAGAAAGAGAAAGGTTGAGAGAGAGGCTGGATGTAATTGGAAGCAATGTAGTACAGGAGAAAGGCAATGGTAAGGTCATAAAAGACATAGGAGAAGGAGCGGATAACAGAGCGCTGAAAGCAATGAGGTGGGATGGCTTTCTTGATCTGGCCGAGACTGAATGGAGGTTTTGAGAATGGCACTCGCTTGAGGTTGTCGGTTTCAGCGTTCTTACGGGAGGGGGTGCGGACATTCTTCCACCGGCACCCATTGCTCCTAAATCTGCAAAGAAAGAAGAACGAATCTTTTGAGTACAATGTAATTGTGAAAGGAGGTTAGTCCACAATGCACCACCAAAACAGAATAATTGAATTGTAGTGCCACAACAGGATTTCAATAGTTATATATACTAGTTTAAGATATCAGCACCAAGAAACGAAAAGGAGATATTAGTAAGGATAAAGGTAAAAGACATGAAACAATTATAAATAATTTTATTCCTCAGATCTCTCACATATTCCTCCCTGTAGACCTCGAGAGTGACTACGGCTAGGTGGGTGTGGGTTTCCTCATTGGCTGAATCGAAGAGCACCAAAAAAATGAAACACCGCAAACGTTGAATTAAAAATACACCTACCGATTGAGATATTTGGAGGTCCAAGCCTCACATGACAACCACTCAGAAACAAAGTGCCAAGGTAAACGGACCAAAACCAACCAGAAAGGCAAGTGGAATATCCAAAAGAATCCAACATACAAGTAGAGGAGCTCTTGCATCACACAACCAATTTGATCTAAGTTATTTCCGCTACTATTAACCAGTGTAAACGTACCGACAAGCTTCCCTGGTTTTGTTACATATTATTCTTAACAGCTGAGACGGAGATGGCAAAGACTAAAAGCATCCACAATAGACTCCCTAAACCTCCTCAGCTAAAATTTAGGAGGAATTGAAAACCCACTCCAACCATACTATCTATTCACTCTAAAATAGAGACTAAGGACTCATAAATCAGAAGAGATAAACACTCCTAATGACTCCCTATAATTAAATACTTATTTATTTAATATTATTTTAAGCATTTATTTAGAGCCATATGCATAACGGGCAATTTGACTACAATATAAACTAGGAGTCTGTGTCACTAACTAGATTCACTATGCATAACGGGCAATTTGACTACAAACCCAACTCAAGTTTTTATATACAATAAGTCACACCAGAATTTCAAATCAAGTAGAACAAGCACAAACCTAGAGGATGTTTAATGCATGCCACAATTTTAAGGAATAAAAATTTAAATGAGTGTTTCTTTGTGTTAACAATAGACGGGTAACTCAAACTAGAATGCAGTTGGTGGGGACTGACCCTTAAATTAGAGATAAAGTACCAACAACAAAGTATTGCGCAAAAACGTGATTTGAATAAATAGAGTTTTCTTGGTTTTATTTGATATTCCTTAGGACCCACCGCCACTTTAATTGTGCGCCGAATGCTACCCTACATAGGCAATAAAGAAACAAGCCCTCATGCTAGTTGCAACGCACCAAACTAGAAAAAATTGAAAAAATCAAATACATATGGTGGGCAGACTCTTCAATCCTCGATGAATCTAAAACAGACAAGGAATTGAGGCCTGTCACGTGAAGGTATACCTTACGCCTCTCTAACTTCAATAAAGAAAGTAAAAATAAGCATATTTTATACATGTTCAACGTTACTACAGCACCTGCGGAAGAGAAATTGTTTGGCTCTCCCAATATAATGAGCAGGTCAACCATTCAGTCAAGGATAATTAAATATTAATTAATGACAAAAAAAGCTCATTTTCTTCTCGCATGATGCACTTGACGATAAAGCTTTGATTTTGACCACATCATTTTCCTAATGTGCCGAACATTTCCAACTTGCCCATGGCCCAGAAAATATCAAATTTAATTTGTTGCCAACTTGCCAACCAAAATTGAAATTCCAATGATAATACTGTTCTCCGAATATTCTTAAAATACTGTTACGCAGCTACAATGAATTTCTCGTTGGAATTTCAAATTCTCAAATCAAACCTAGCCAAAGCTTCGCAAAGTTTCAAAATTATCAGCCGAGAAAAAGTTATCACGAATATGCGCCAAGAAAGAAGGCAAAACGAGAAGGGTAAGGTGCCAAGAAGTTACAAAATTGCAACCGCCCCAATAAAACGCGGCATTTAAAATGTAAGCAGCCAAGAAGGAAAAACGAGAACGAAGACGAATGGCCGGAAAAAAAGGAATCCATATTAACTAATATTAAATTATAAGATTAACCGTAACAATGACGAAAATAATTTAATACTTGAAAATAAAGGGTGAGAGATGACGACAGAGATCATGTGTGAAAGGACCAAATCAAATAACGCGACAAAAGATCCAGACTGGTACGCTCAGATGAGTCAGATCGGACTTCGAAATGCTCAATTCTTTTAAATTAACCATAAAAATAGAAATATATAGAAATATATATATATATATATATGTATATATGTATATAAAAGAAGAATATCAGTTGCGTCTAACAATACAGCTCAAAATCGTCGCCGTTGAAAAAGAGAAGGAAAAAAAAAAGGAGATGGAGTTGCAAACGAACACGAAGATCTGAATCTCCATAGAGAATGAACGAGCTTAAAAAATCATATTAGTTGCATTATAACAATCTAGCTCAAAATCGTAGGCGTTTAAAAGAAAAAGGGAAATAAAATTGGAGTTGCAGTCGCAAACGAACACGAAGATCTGAATCTCCATAGAAAAATATTAACGCCTAGATCTAATCCAGATTACGCCATTGAAGCAAGAAATGGAGCTCAAACATACAAAGTGAAATCACATTCAATCAAAAACCGCGAAATGCAAGTAGAAAACTCCGAATTTGACAAGCCAAACGAAACAGAAACAATCAACCAGAAGCAAAATGAAGAAAAAAAACTAGAGAGAGAGTACCTGAACGAGGCTCTTCTCTCTCTCGCTCTTGGGCTCGGAGGCCTGTTGTATAAGGAGGAAGCGCCGGCCCTTTTGAAGTGTCCAGGAGGGCCTGAGGCCACGACTATTTAAGCTTAGGCTTCCCTCCCTGTTTGCCATATCTGTGGGACCCACGGGTTACGAGACGGGGCCACGGATTTCTTCGGACTTTGTATATCTGATGACGTGGCCACAGCTGATTCGATCTCCTCGGTAGCTTTGGCTTGCTTTGCGTGACACGATCGATGCTCTGCCTCACGCTTTTAACTGATTTTGCATTCGATACTGACCGTCTATTTTCCCACGCACTTTCGACGTCGGGGATGGGACGTGCCTACCTATGTAAGAGAAAGTGAAAAAAATAAATATCTTGTAACCAAAAAATAAAAAAAGAGACTTTAAAAAAGATCAAAAGAGAGATATTTTTTTTAAAAGAAATCAAAAAAACAAAATTATTTTTATTTATTTTTGATTTTCTTAAAGAATCCTTTACATTGCATGTTTTTGGTTTGAAAGTTGAGATATTTTTCTTTTTAAAAAAAAATTAATTTTTTTAAAAATAAATATTTTTTTACTAAAATCTAAATTTATTAAAAAATATCTCTGGGCTATCACGTGTATGTGTCAGTGTCAGTGTCAGTGTGGGTTAGCCCTCATGGTGCTGGTGAATTTTTTGTAATGACGAGAGTGGCCCCTGCGGAGTTCGTGAAACGACGTGTTGGGATTTGAGGATTTCGTAATTATGGGCTGCATTAGGGTGCCTATTGTGGAAATTATGGCGCGGTCGGCAGTTGTCACTTATGCTGGTGGCCAGGACCAGCACTCAACACCTTCACATAAAAACATAAGCTTTAAATTTACAAGCCAACGAAATTAATTGCGAAATTATAATAATAATAAAAAAAAGGTCAAGAAAAATAACCCAACCAAAAATAGGGTTATAATCAGATTTGACCCATTTGGTTTGATAATGTTTGTTGGGAGTTGATTTTATGATTCTTCTTTTGTCTATTTACACTTTTTTATTAGAAATTGTATGTTCCCATTTCTCTTTTATCTATTTACACTCTTTAAAAAAATAAAATAAAATAAAATCATATTATTTTATTATATTTTTAAAAACAAATGGGGCTCATATAATGCGTAAAATTTTTAAAGAGAGTAAATTATAGTGGGGTACATGACTAAAAAAAATATTAAAAAAATATTTGACATTAAACTTTTTGATATATCTCTTCCAGCTTTTAAATCAATGTAAGATATGACTACTTAGTTGGAGCAACTTTAACCTTCAAGTTTTGTTATTTCATATCCATGTGGCAATTTGACATATCAGTTGGAGATGCTCTAAGAGCATCCACAATCGTGTTCTCTATTTTTTAGTTAAATTTTATCTAAAAATATATGAAAGTTATTTTAGGAGCTCTCTATAAAATTTTGGGAGTCATAAATACTATAACTCTAATCATCTCTCTAGTTTAAGAAGTCATAAACACTATAACTCTTTTTTAATTGGTCAATCTCTATTAAAAAATATTATTAAAAATAGTTAGCATAAATTAAATGTTTGAAATACTCAATATTAAATTATAGGGAGCATGATTGAAGTTGTATTCTTGGAATTCTTTCCTAAAATTTGTCTCAAGATATGGTTTAGAGAGTCCAGTGTAAATGCTCTAACCACAGTGTTAGGGGTGTCACATCGCCAAGTAGCATTGGTCCTTATTGAATTTAAATTGTCCATAAATAAGACTTTTAAACTTAAATGTTCTTAAGTTGAGGTGATGATGTCATTGTGTTGGATGGGAAGTCCATCATTGAAGTTTTAAAGTTGTAACTTTTTTGAGAAATTATATAATAGTATTGGAGTACGGTTACGTGGTATAACCTGTACATGTGTTATAATATGAGTAGACAAAATGACTAATATTCCCTTTATGTGGTGTTTGGTACATGGAAAATGAGGCTTGTGGATGAAAAATCATTTGTTTTCTCATGTTTGGTAAGTCCAGATATAGAAAATGGTTGCCTTGCGCATGAGAAATAAGGGAAAAATGTTACCCTCCTCCTTAGTTTCATTTTCCCTTTCCATGTGAAACTTTGGAAAAATTAGTCAATATTAAATGCACATTTTTCATGATCATTTTGTTTCCATTAACAATTTAGAATTACAATATAACATTAAATGCATTATTTTTTTATTTGATTTCATATGGATATAATTGAAAAATTAAACAAACTTTGTTTTACATTTCCACGCAAACCAAACATGAAAAATGCAATAAAGTGATATTTTCTGATTATTTTCCTAACATTACCTTCATTTCCTATTCCTTAAGAAAAGCCATGGAAAATCATTTTCAACCAAACTTTTTTCACGAATCAAGTTATAATGTAAACACGCAAATAAGTTAAACAACATAACCATATTTCGTGACTAATTGAGCTTTATTGATTTTGTCATAACAGAAAGTAGGTTTCGGGAGTTGGCCGTCCTTCTCCGGTTCACTATAGCATTATTATGACATTATAATTACTCCTGTCAACCGTCGATTTGAATTTTGAGGAAATGTTCGTCAAATTTTCTTCCATTTTAAAAGTAGTTGAGAAATGTTTCATTGTAATCAATTCAGCGGTGCCCACCATGTGCTGCTACATTTTTGCAACACCTTCTTTTTTTCTTCTTTTTTTCTTTTTTTTTTTAATAATGTTTGACAATGTCCCAAAATCAAATTTCCTCTCATCTTTTAATAAAATAAAATAAAAAAGGAATTTCCATTCCAAGTTCCTTATTTAAATTTATATAGTAGAATAATTCAATCTCAAGACTTTTTATAACTAAGTTCAGAATTAAACACATGTGTTAAATGCTGACTATATTTCATATAAATATTTACAATCAAGGAAGCAAAGTTATGTTTAAATGCTGACCAAATTTCATATGAATATTCATTCCCTCAATGTTAGACTTCCAGAATTGAATATTCAGGTAAGACTTGATACACTAATACTTAGTCTTGGATTTGAATTTCAATTACACAAATATGCTTTTGTTGCCCATTTAGGACACAGTCTCTTGTTTAAATCGACATGTCTTTGTCATTTGATTAAGTATATTGGCTTTTAAGTTTCATAATTCTTCCATTTGTAAATGAGATTCAACACGAAACGTCTCCTTTGATTTATGATCAATCATCTTAAGCATGGCTTATTTTCAAACTGATAGGACATGACTTGTCTATCTTCTCTAGTGAATTTCATAGAATCCAAAACTCTGTATTTATACAAGAGATTAGACCGTTTACATAAAATTGCAAAAAATCACAAAAATAATGAATCAACAACATTTCATAATGCATTGCATCTAGCTTAGACACCCCGTGGCAAACTCATAACTTTGGAACTCTGTTTATTTATACAAGAGACCAACACATACGTCTCATTAAAGTTCAATAAACAAGGTAAGCAAACTTAGATGACTTTTAACACAAACATCTTATCAAAGTTCAATAGGGTGATCTACTTTCATGTTGTTCTCTCTCTCTTTCTCTCTCTCTCTCTCTTGTTTGTTGATGATCCTTTTTCCTTTTTAGAAATAATTTGTTCTCTTAAGATGTACGCAAAATGGTACCGTCTGACCTAACTTTCCCCAATCTGTATCTTAGCGATCTACCGGACTAAGTTAAAACTTTCTTGCTTTATTAAAACTTGTTTCGTATAAAACTTTCTAAAATATATTGTCTAATCTAACTCAAATATTTCAAATGAACTAAATAATCAAGCAACCAGAACAATAATTTAAGAACAAAATTGATCCGATCCCCATTTTTCCTTAATAAAAGTATGTATTAGGGTTGTTTCGAAATACAATTGGGGTTTTCAAAACTGTTGCCACTTTGTTTCTAGTGAGTATTGGTTTAAATTAGGGGTTTTTTTTTATAAAAAAAAATGTTGAATTAGGTTTCGGTTAAAATTAATGAGAATGGAATCTCTGTGTTAAAATCATAGTGTTCGTAGTGTAATTTAGGGTTTAGTTTTGTATGGTTCAATTGCGTTAGGTGCATGATGCAATTGTTAGTCTAATTTAAGTTTCCATTGTGGTAGGTTCATGATTCAATTGTTAACCTAATCATCCAAGCATATCGGGGAAACAACGAACTCTCTGTACATGCATAGTTCAATTGTGTTATTTGCATTCTATTTATATGCATTTTTTTTGTTTTGTGTTGTGTTGTGTGTTTTTTTTTTGGGCGATTGTAGATACTTTAGGGTGGGGTTACGCAAACAACACGTGTCATTATTATCGTCTTCGTGTCGCAACCATATAAACTTTCCCAACTGCTGCGTCATCAACACTGTCGACACCCTTCGACACGTGTCTGCATCGTGTCAATACAGGGATCGTGATGTTCTCTCCAGCGCCCACCTCATCTCTCTGTTATTCCACGTGTCACGACTCCAGCATGTCCCTTGAGCCTATTTGAAGCGCACTATATTAAGATGCTACACTGTGCTTGGAAAAAAAGTTTTCGAGACAAATTATTTGGAATTGAAAAAAAAAAAGTGAGCTGAAAATGCAGTCTGGGAAGAACGTAAAGGGGTCCGTGAAAGAAACGGCTGCTAACATAGCAGCCTCTGCTAAGTCTGGCATGGACAAGACCAAAGCCACAGTGCAAGAAAAGGTTTTATTTCATGTATTTTATTTTAGTCATGTTTTTGGTGTTTCATTTTATGAATTTATTATTCATTCACCATTTGTTTTGGTTTTTCCAACCCCAAAAAAGGTGGAAAGATGACAGCTCATGACACGGTTGAAAAGGACATGGCAGCCCGAAAGAGGGAGGAGAGAATGGTGGAGGCCGAGCTGAACAAGCGTGAGGCGATGGCTCACAACACCGCGGCTAGACACAAGGCGTCCGTGGGTGGGCCCACGGGGTACACTGCTAGTGGTACTGGGACCCACACGTATTCCACGTCCGGCCACAGGGCAGCCACTGGGGCCCACCAAATGTCACTGCGCTCGGGTGACACCGGGCAGCCCGCAAGGCGGCCAGGTGACCGAGGGAGTGGTGGAATCGCACCCTATCGGGATCAACACGGGTACGGGTCGGACCGCAGCCCATAATACTCGTGTGGGTGGGAATCCACCCGGGTATGGAACTGGTGGGACCTTCAGTTGAAATGGAGCCTATGATTTTGTACTATGGCCATTGTTTGTGGGGTCGGGTTAGGTCATCTTTTAAATCCCAACCTTTTTGGCTGGGTTATTACGTTATATGTAACACGTGGGTTTTTTTTTTGGGCAAGTCTTTTAAGGCATAGTGGTTGAAGTTGTTTGTTTTGAAATTTAACAAGTTTTAATGGAATAAAATTGGTAGCATTGTGTAAAAGTTTATATATAAATCTGAATCAGAAATTTGGACCAAGTGCCTGCCAATTGAGAAGATGCTTAGATATGTGAGATGGGAGAGATTGAGTGTCTCAGTGCCGAAAAGAATAATTGGTTGTGGTCCTACCAAAATGGGTAATGTACTCAAGTGGGTTTAGTCTAGTGGAAAATTGAACGAGCTAGGCCACATATGTTGGGTGAATGTGATTGGACTCTTTAATGAGGTTTTGAGTTTGATCATCTGCATGTGTAACGAACATCTTAGGGAGAGTTTTTTCTTAATTCGTGTCCGGTTTAGAGAGGTGACACTCCTTTTTCCTTTATTTCAAAAAAAAAAAGAAAAAGGTAATGATTCTTTTCTTTTATTTATTTATTTTTTTAATATGAGGGAGATATTCGACTTTAATTTTCTTAAACATTAATAAGAGAAGTATAATGAGACTAAATTGTTTCCGTAAAATCTATCCTCTATAATTGTCTCCGTATAATGATTTCTAAGGACTTAGGGCAACGCGACCCATCTTCCCAACCATTCCCAAACTATCCACCACCTTCCACACTCCAGTCACAATCCCCAACAACTCCGTACTGGAGACAACCGCCATCGTAATCATCACCGACGTTAGAGGTATTGATGAAAGAGTAAGGTCATCGGACATCATCTTCCCAACCATTCCCAAACTATCCACCACCTTCCACACTCCAGTCACAATCCCCAACAACTCCGTACCGGAGACAACCGCCATCGTAATCATCACCGACGTTAGAGGTATTGATGAAAGAGTAAGGTCATCGGACATGACCCACTTGGCCTTGAGAGTGTTGCCGCCGAAGAGAGGGCTACGTTGGGGGAGGTGGTATTGACTCATCCCTACAGGTTCCAAAGGTTTCTCTCTTTAGTCTCAGTTTATCCATTCTGTATTCTTTCTCACAAAGAATTCACAGTTGGGGTGATCAAGAATAGCCTACCAATTTTGGGCACTAATCAAGAAAAAGTAATTAAGCTTGCTGCTTACAGTCATCCATCTACAACGCAAGGTCAAATCTCGACAGTCTTATTCAGCAGTTGCATAACTATCTTTGCATACTGAATTTGGTTTACTTTTATTTTTATAATAATTATTTTATTAAAATTGTTATTAATAAACAAATATTAATGTTATAGTATTTTAATAATTAAAGGTTATTTTATGATAAAAATTGGATGGAAAAATAGGACATGGGTACAAATAGCAGCACTATTTTATTATTGTCATTTTCTTTTTCTTGCATTAATGAAAATTAATACAGTAATAATTAATTAATGCACCTATCCAGCTCTAATCATACTTCCTATCCAGCTCTTAAAATAAGGAAACCTTTAGGAGTTTCTAAATTTGAGAAGAGAGAATAGACTATTAATGACTCCTTATAATTTAATGTTGCCTTATTTAATGAATATTTTAAGGGTGATGATTTTCTCACTCTCATTTTGTCCATTTACACTCTCTTTTGTTTTTTAATATTTTTTACTATAACATACAAAGGAGTGTAAGTGGATAAAAGATGAGTGAAAACATACAATTTTTAACAAAAGAATTTAAGTGGACAAAAGAAGAGTGAGAAAATTAGCTTCCTATTTTAAATTGTTAATTAATATTGCCATTTTTTTTTTAAAAATATAGAGATGAATCATTTATGTTGAATTAAAAAAGAATTATAGCAATTATGACTCTATAAACTAGAGAGTATGATTGAACTTGAAATTTTATAAAGAGCTCTTAAAATAGTTTTTGTGTATTTTTAGTTAAATTTTAATTAAAAAATAAAGAGTATAATTGTAGCTGCTCTTAAAAATTGGCTTTGCACTCTTTTGAGAAAAAGTTAATTAAAAATATTAGATTTTTAATTATATACCTTTCTAAGATTACTAGTTGGTGACCCTATCAAACCTAAAGATCACTAGTTGTTTCAACTCCAACATCAAAATTCTTACCAATTAGATAAATTATTGACTTAACCCAAGTTCCTTATCTTGTGCTGGGAAGTAACAATCTATTCAATGTTTTGTTGGTACCATGACTAATTGAGCAACTAGCTAAGCAAGATCAGCCACGTGCCGTACTTTGAGAGGTCGTCATCTTAGCCAAAGAAATCTTGCCATAAGTCACAATTAGGGGTAACGTGAAGAGTCCCGCATTAGAAGACTACAAGAGGTGGAGATTCCCCTTCACCTATAAAAAGAAAAAAGAAAAAAAGACCACACTCCACTTGGAGCACTTCCAACCATTTGCAATGGCAAAGAGTAAGGGGAGACAATGGCTATTACTATTCACGTGAATAGTGGAAGCCCTTGCAAAACTTGTAGTGTTTCCACCTATTGCCATGCCATGACAACCACTATTCACATGAGATATGAGGAGAAGAATTTGTATAGAGTTTGGGCGTGGGAAGTGAAAAATATGACTAAGTATTTATTTTAAAAAAATTCTTTAATTTTTTTTAAAAAATTTTAGTTCTGACGTCAGCAAACCCAAGCTAGAGTAATGACCGGTTTTGCCGAGGACAGCCAGGCTTATGGAGCCCACCAACAGCCCTGGCAGCATTTGTCCGTTGGAAGCCCTTTTAGGCCCAGGCCCCGCCTTGCCCGGAGCCCCTGGAATTACTCTTAGAAAAGGGTCTTGGATCTTGACTCTTGGGCCTTGGACTCTTGAGCTTTGTAACTTAGGCCTTGGGCCTTCTTCCATTTATCTTTGGGTCTAATCCTCTTATACAAATGTAAACAAATATTATCATAATGAGAATATTCTTCTTCGTTGACGTAACCCATCGTTTAGGGTGAACCACGTATGCCTTGTCTTATGCATGCTTATGTACTTTAATTACGCTAAATGTCACTACATTCGAAGACAATAACTGCTGAAGGCACATACACATGTTGGAGGCCCACGTCTTCACACATTATCCACCACTCCACATCTATCTAAATTGAATTCCATGTTGGGCATCGACATGTGTTTTGTGGAATCTTCATTGTAATCTTCAAGTTCGTTTTTGGTTTTGTTTTTTTTTTTAGTAAGGAAAAACAAAACTACAAAACAAAGCCATGAGGACAACCTTCTCCAGACAAATCAAATTTGAGAACAGGGAGGACTGAATTTAGAACAATGTGAGACCAAAAGTATGGAGATTTCAATTGGTGTCTCAAGTCTGCAGTGAAATTGATCTCTCTAAAAATGTTCTTAAAATTCAAAAGAAGAAATGAGATGTTCGATGTTCAATATCATAGTCTTGAGCCTCCTAAGGAGGTTGTTTGTTCTTTCCTAAGAAACTGCTGTTGGACATTGAACAAAGGATTTGTTCTTTCTTATGGGCTGTTATTTGTTCTAACCATTAGGCTTCTAAGGGTCGCTTGGGAGGAAATTTGTCTCCCACAAAGAGGTGGGTGGGTTTGGAAGCCTTAATGATACTTGGATGAAAAGTCATTCAAGAGTCAATATATCAATTAGCTTTTGGTCTAGTGAGCACCACCTACCTCTATTTTCAACGTTGCAAGAGGTTCAAAGTTCGAATTCCCTCTTCCCCGCTAATTAAGAAAAGAAAAAAGCAAAAGCTTTTGGTCCATTAATATTCCCAAGTTTCTGCTTGGAAATGGAGGTTGCTTGTATCATGTTATTTCGGGTTATAGAGAAAAGATGCTTCCCTTTGGTTTGACAATTGGCATCTCTTTACTTTTTCCTTTGGTATTAAGATGGAACTCTAGCATTACATGCCTTTAGTGGGATTCAATGGTAATTAAGCTTTGTGGATTGGCAATTTGTTGCACTCTTTGGTTTACTTGGATTCAGATCCTCTCCTTTGATTTTCTCTGCTATGATCTGCTTTACTTTTGTTCTTCATACATGACCTCATTAAAATTTAATCTAATGGATTTACAAGTTGGCACATAATCCTAAAACAAAAACCCAATTTATTCCTAATTAAAAATGAAAAAAAAAACCCTAACACCCCATTAACGGGATAGTTAACGTTCAAAGTTGTTTTTTTTCTCATTCTTGCTGTCCTCTTCTCTTTTTTGGATTCTTCCTTACGTTATGGCTTTTTTTTTTTTTTTGCTTCTTAATGTCACTGTAAGATTACTAATTCAATTCAATTATGTTATCTCATTAGGGGTGGCCTTGAGGGTGTGCAAGTGGTGCCACCCCATAGGGCCCCTGATTTTTTAAGGGCTCTGATTTTTTTTTATGTGTATAATATATGTTTCACAAATGTTATATATATACCGAGTGAGCAAATTGTTACCACAAACTGAAATAATAAATACCCAATCACAAGGAATTAATCAGTAATTATGCTCAGATATTCAATTTTGCAAAACTAATGCATCCAACTAACTCAACCAAAATAATTGCATCGAATTAATAATGTTTGTGGAATATTGATACAAAATAAATTAGAGGTTAAAAAATATTTAATATATGAATATGATCTATGATGACAAAGACTCATCATCACAATCATGGTGATTATTCAAAAGGTGTAACATTCCTGACACAATTTAATCTATTGTAATCCAACTTAATTCTTTTGTGAAATTTCAATTTTGTCCTTGGGAGTGCGGGTACTTTGGTCACTTTAAGGAAAAAAAAACATTTATTATATGACATTACGTAATGGTATAAGTTTGTGTTGAACATGTGAGACCCCAATTTAAGGTTCGCACAGGGCCTTCAAAATCTCAAGACCGGACCTATATCTCATTTCCTTTTTTTCGGGTTCTCGGTGGGTTCTTATTTGTACTGGCTGTGATTTTACAGGAAGAGCAAGAGGCCATAAGGAGGGCAAAAGAAGAAAGATCGGAGCCTCTTCTTCTTGGACAAAAAAGGGAAATTACGGCCCATTAGGAATAAGAATCCACCAAGAACAAAAAAATTAATGAGATAACATCATTGAATTGAATTAATAATCTTACAGTGACAACTTGAAGAATAACCCAATCAAACAAACTCAAAGCTTTTGTCTGGTGATGATGGGATCCGGCCAATTATGCTCCATAAAATTGATTTTTGGGGAGAGACATGAAGAGGGAAAAAAAGGCCAGAATGCAAGGTAGAACCCCGAAAAAGAGAAGAAGACACTGAAGCAAAAATAATTTTTTTAAAAAAAGCTTTGGACGTTAATTATCCCGTTAGTTGGGTGTTATGTTTTTTTTCTTCTTTTTGAATTAAGAGTGAATTGGGAGGATGATGTGTCAATTTATAAATTCATTAGATTAAATTTTAATGATGTGTCATATGGATAACAAAAGTAAAGAAGATCAAGACAGAGAAAATCATAACAGAAGAACCAAATCCGGCTTACTTTGGTAGGTAGTTTGCAGTTCTTAATGAACTTCAATTGAAACACAAAAGTTATTACAAGGCTTAAAATCCTACCCACGTTCTGCAAGTGTCATCAAAATTACCAACAGTTTTGGACAAATAATCCTGCCCTAGTTTCCACATAAACAAATGACGAGCATATAAAACATATATTCAGAAAGTAAACTTATGCCTACAAGCTACACTAGCACCAAATGCCCAAAAATTATCATATTTTGTTAGTTCCACTAAGTTGCATTGCACATGGACAAATCAAAACAGCTCTCCCAATGGTACAAGGTTGCAAGCAAAAACTGATAGAGCACTCACATCCCAGACTTCCGCAATTCAGCAGCCCCGTGTGCAAAGTGACATCTTTCTCCGAAGGTGCAAGTCCCTTTGGTAAAATTATCGCATAGCTTTGTCTTATAGTTACTTCCGGGAGGGGCTGGGGCCCCTGGAGCTCCTCCTCCAGGAGTTTTTGCAGGGCCAGACATTGAAACAGTCACAATCAGCTCTCTCACCATGGCACTTGCTTGCTGAATCTGTTCAAAGGTCCCCTCTAGTTCAATGTTCCTGAGATTGGGATCTGACTCATGCTCCCGGATTGAAAGCTTGGCACCTGTCTGGCGACAAATCTGCTTCGAATTTACACCACCCTTCCCAATAATGGCTCCTGCAAGCGAAGCATCTACACTGATTTTGGCAGTAGACGAGGCACCAAAGCTAGATGCAGGGCCTGCAAGGGGAGGCTCCATCCAATTGGTCATGCGACCTGGACCAGGTCCCATGGCACGGGGATCATCGTGGGACTGAGCAAGATGCTTGCCAAGTTCCCACTCACCATGTGCAAAATGGCATTTGTCACCGAATTTGCATCCTTCAGCAGAATTATATTTATTGCATAAGCGCGATTTAACTGCAGATGAACTGGATCCATTTGAATTGGATGGTGGGGGAGCAATGTTCCTAGATGCTTGAGGAGCAGGCGCAAGATTCATCATCTGAGCCACAGCATTATAACCACCAGGAACATAGTGCAGGAAGTGGCAACTCTCGCCAAAAGGACAGCCAGCAGTGCTGCAATCAGAATCATAAAGCTCTTTAATCAGATGACAGTAAACAATTATTAACTATTCTCTACAGAGATATGGATACTCAGGCCAAAAGTGGTCACTCAATTTGAAGATAAGAAATAAGGTTTCACATCACAACAGTTCCTTCTAGCGTATGCCAAAGGACCAACAGTATAACAATTGTTGTTCTTTTCTATGTTCCAGTAAATGTAAATATAAATTTCACACATTTTTGGTTGACGGGAAACACTTAACCAAACAATACCAAGCAACTACAGCTTGCAAACTTATCTTATTCTCCTTTAGCAGTATTTAGTGACAAAACCTAATCCAATGATAAAAATGAAACGAACCGCACAACCCCCACAAACCCCCTCCATTTTTCACAAAATCACAAATCCAAAAATCCAATACCAACTACATTGAGTTGAGACATAACTCGGTCCAAATTCAAACAAGCACAAATTCTGAACCATCATACTTCTAAGATAAAGAAGTGATTTCAGTTAATAAGATAGGGTTAGACCAAATGATAATGACACCATTATGCATCACAAAGACTGTTCTAGTCCAAATGTCACTTAATTGCAGGCGTGGACCCATCAGATATATAGGAGTAACAATTTCATCTGTGGACTCATTTTACTTTAACAAAATTTGGTTCCAAAATTTCTTTGAGTATTATTTCACTGACTAACAAAACCTGCTGATACAATTATAATTTTTTTTTAGAGAATTGCAAAGCAACATATACTACTTTCAACAAATTTATAATTCAAAAGTGTTATTCACTACCTATTACTGAGAAGAAAACCAGTCAATAATAGACACAAGAATCTATAAGACCATACAGATCCCAAATCAACCCCGCCCCACTTGTAAAGCACCAAAAAAAAAAATTGAGGGTGGGGGTGGTTTTTTGGGGGGGGGTAAGGATTTGGAGTTGATTCAAAAGCAGATTTTTTTCTCGGGCAAGTAAATCATACCATTGAAACTGAAAAATGTTATTAGAAGTTAAAATTTTCTATACGACAAGAAGAGAAGACATCTTCAAATTAATTTACATCTTACCCATGTTCACATCAATAATATTTCTTAAACAGAAGGCATGGGAATAAATTACAACTTATCAACAGAAGGCATGGGAATAAATTACAACTTATCAACAGAAGGGTTGTTTCAACAGCTTAAACAATTTACTAAAATCTGGAAAAACTATCAGTGGAGTTTGTCTTACCCATCTTTTGAGATAAAGCATGAACATTAATTGAGCTAGAGGTACAATATAAAGTAATTACATGCTATGCTCAATTTTATTATAACTCCATAAGTACCCAATTTAGTCTACCGGATGCTTATCCTTGTAGTTCATAAATAAAGCAGTATTACATGGAATTTGTCAACTTCATTAGACCAAAGCAAAGTTCGTACCTGTATAACAACTATGAATTCCCAGTTCATTAGTGCAGTTACAAGATTTTATTTTGTAACAATTGTAAGTTGAAATTTTATAAAAGCTTCAAAATACCTTTAAAAGGGATAAGATGCATTTCATTATATTTACTTAGATGGGCAAAGATTTGAACCTGAAAAACTTGGTGCATGGCTTCGATTTGCTTCCTACACCAGTTGAAAAGGACTCCAATTCTGTTACAAAACATTAATTACTTTCTCTCAGTTACATTTTCTCCTGATCCTTAATCCAATTATTCTAGAGCATCTCAAACCCATTAAGAAGTTTGAAACCAAAGAGATAATAAAAATTAGTAAAGTTAGTTACCTGTATGGTACTAGTCCAAATAATCCAAGTACAACATGATTTTTATCTAGCTATATTAACCATCAAATTGAAGACGGCTAATTTTTTTTTAATGGGGCATGTTTGACTTTCGTAAACAAAGCAACCAACCAAAGTAACTTCATTTGAAGGATTGGTTCAGCACAAGAAAGCACAACAAAAATCAACTTTGCCTGATAATAAACTACCAACAACTTGGGACATTATAAAACCACAGACAATGGGAAAAACAAGCAAATTCTGAGATCACAAAGATTTAAGAAAACCAGGAAAGAATTTCACATGCCACAAATTCACATCAACAGACCATACGGAACAGTTTAAACTTGAACAAGTATGCAGCATGTAATATCACATAGATTTGAAAGACATTCCAAATCCAACAAACCCAAGTAGAACAAAAAAATTTGCCATGCTAGGGACTCCAGTACTTGGGTTTTAAAAAAAAATTTATTTTACAGTAGACAAATTTTCAAGCTTCAGACACTTCGCATAAACCAAATAGAAAACAAAGTAACAAATAAAAGCTTAAAACTGACAGATATGTAAATTTATCAAATTCACAAAAAACAGAGTGGGAGAAGCAAAGAGCGAACCTTGCTTGTTCTTCTTGAAGCCGCCATTAGCATGGAAGGCGCCAGCTTCATGCCGCCCTCTTTTACGAGTATCCATCATTCTAGAACACAGATCGAGATCCGAAACGAACCCAAACGACTAAAAAGGAGCACAGAAACAATAAAAGAATCTCTATTTACTGCTACAGAAAACCCTAGACAGAAGATAGACAAAGGAACATAGAGGCAAACCCTAGCCCAAACCCTAACCCTAGAAGAAGGGTTTTGGAAGAGGAAGAGCAGCTGCTGGGGCTAAAAACTAAAGCGGCTTCGAAAACGAGAGTGGGAGAGTCCAGAGTCTGGCTGGGATATTATTATATTAAGTATTAACTATCTATTTTTATATATAAATCATAAATAACAAAACAGCAATAGTTGTACTGGATGGATAATAATTAATAAATAATATGATGTAATAATTCTTTTTTGTGTGATGCAAATAATTGAGGATTTTAAAATTAGGGTTAAATATGTGGGTTGGGTTGCCGCCAATATGCTGGGTTGCTGATGTAAGCTCAAATTTATTTCTTTTACCATTTTTTCTTTTTTCTCTGGTTTTCCTCTTTTGCATGGCATAGCTAAGGTATGTCTAACATAATTTTATTTTGGTTATTATTATTTTTATACAAACGGTATTCTATTTTAATTTAATTTAAATTATAAGAATGATGATTTAAACTTGGGTGCATAGTGGAGAGCGCATCTGCTTCTAGCCAACTTTGCTAATCTCATTTCTACATTCAATTTTGGTTAATGGAACAAATGTTTTTTTATGGTTGTTTTTTTCTTTTCAAAAACTGTTATTGGAACTGCTTATGTATCTTGAAAATAATAACAATATATTTCATATAAGGCTTTATTAAACAAATTATCATTCAAGAACCTTATTTAATGGTCTTATACTTTATTAAATTATGCTTGAAACTTTTTTTATTATAAATCTAGTGACATATGAGATAAATAGAAAACTATGCATGAAAGTGCAGTTTTTATTAAATTATTCACCAGATAATGTTTTGGTTGACTAACTTCTTAAAGTTGAAGCAAACATATTTCCTGCATGTATATTATAAAGGTATTTATTGCAAAATATTATTCACTCAGTGGTGTTACTGATACAAGAAGTTCTTAAAACTATTCACCAAACTGATTGTTTTTTGTCCCAACAAGTTCATGTGATGTAATGTTTTTTGTTTATTAATTAGAACAAGTCACAGTGGGCTGTGAAACAAACAAGTAAAGGGCCAACCCATAATGGGCAACCTCATAATGGGCTGTTGCAGCCCCATGGTTGATTTTGCCTCTCTTTTTGCTTCTCTTTTTGCTTATTTTTTGAGAAATTCACGTACACAACTATTATACCGTGGGGATTTGAACTTAAGACTTCTGATCTACAAATTAATGCCCTTTTCACTGGGTTAGACCCCGTTGACCTTTAAAAAAAATAAAAAAATCAATACAATGAGGAGTAAAGTTTAGAATTTTGCAATTTTTTATGTGAGGATGAGATGCATTGAGCATGTAGCTAGGTATATATAGAAATTTCCCTATACCATTGATCGAATAATTAAACCAGCAAGAGTTGTTACCTTTACATTCGAAAGTCATGTGTTCGAATTAACCTTCCAATATTAAAGGCGAGTGTAGTTCAGTTTAGCCTGATTTTCCTCCATAAGAGCATTTCCAGCAGATTAACCCTTGCCATGACAATGGGAGTCCTAGTGCAGCTACTATTATCGTGAATAGTAGCTGCCCTAGCCCCCCAACAAAGTGTGTTTCCAGCAGTTGCCCTTTGCCATGACAATACTATTCATTTTTTATATTTTTTTCACAACTTTGTTTACTTAAACAATTAATTTGGATAATATTTTTCGGATAAGATTTTTGGGTTCCTACGTGTCAATACTATTCATATCGGATAATATTTTCGGTTTCAAATTTTAGATAAATTTCAAAATTCAAAATTTAGATAAATTTCAAATTTCAGATACATTTCAAAATTCAAATTTCAGATAAATTTAAAATGTCAAATTTCAGATACATTTCGAAATTCAAATTTCAGATAAATTTCAGATTTCAAATTTCAGATAAGATTTTCACCCTCTAAGATTGCACCACGTGTCATATCTATCTGCCTAAATTTTTCTATAAAACCAAAGACTTTGCTCATACCTCCCACACCAGATCTTCTCTACATTTCCATTTCTTAGATTTTAGATTTCATTCTCTATTCTCAATGGCTGACATGCAAGAGGTTTTGGAGAGGCAAGAGCGAGAAACTAGAGAAAGAATGCGTAGATGAGCTGCAAGCAAAAGGGCGCAGAGAGAACTAGATGAGCAACTTGGCATAGCAGTTGCTTTGTTGGAGGAAGAAAACCAGAGCCGTCGTGGTTCACGAGAAGGCCATGGCCCGAATGTGGATAGACATAGACATTCTCGGGGTAAGAATCTTCTGAAAGATTATTTTATCCCATATTCTCTGTACTTTGATGTTCATTTTCGAGCGAGATATAGAATGTAACCCTATTTGTTCAATAAAGTCATGCATGATATTAGCAATTATGATGAATACTTTGTTTAAAAGAAAATTTGTGTTGGAAATTTGGGGCTTCTTCCTGAGCAAAAATTCACAGCTGTGATATGAATGTTGGCGTATGGGTCATCTGCTGATCATGTGGATGAGATTGCCCGGATGGGGAAGTCCATTATTTTGGAGAGTTTGGTGTGATTTTATGATGCAGTGGAAACTCAGTACACCCAGGACTACTGCGCAGACCTACGCCCAGGACCTGCAACGACTTCTACAAAAAGCTGAGTCTCGTGAATTTCCTGGAATGATTGGTAGCATTGATTGCATGCACTGGCAATGGAAAAATTGTCCAACTGTTTGGCAAGGGGATTACGGAAATAGGAAAGGCCAGAAAAGTATCATTCTTGAAGCGATTGCTTGGTTTTGATACATGGGTTTGGCACGCCTTCTTCAAAGTTTCCGGATCTCAAAAAATTTGAACGTCCTGGGTCAATCCCAGTGTTCAATGATGTTTTGAGATGTGAAGCCCTAAATATCACATATGAAATCAACAATACAGTCTACTATAACAAGGTATTATCTAGCTGATGGCATCTACCCGAGGTGGACAACATTTGTGAAATCAATTTCACATCCCCGATCCCATAAGTAAAAATGTGCAAAAATGTTTTGTTGCCTATCAAGAGGGGTACAGAAAGGTATAATATGATAGAGAAAAATACAACTTGAAAGTGAAAAAAATATTGAGTAGAATAATAGTAGAAGGAGAAGAAAATGTATGAGGATTTGGTGTTAAAAGTGAAGAGTATTGGTTGGTATTTATAGAAAAAAAATTCAGTATTTTTTTTTGTATTTTTTTTTAAAATTTCCGATTTTTTATATTTTTTATTGCAGAAAAATTGGCTACCGTTGGATTAAAGGAAAAAATCGATCGAGAGCCAAGATGCCGACACATGGAAGCTAGCCGTTGGTGGCTCTTATCAGCGCGAGCTTTGAATTTTTTAACGTTGCACGCCCAACGATAAAAAAATTTCAAAGTCAAGGGTGACGTCAGTGGTGTCGGCGATGACATCACCACCCTCGGGCTCGCGCTCGGGCTCGTGCTCGGGCCGAACTCCACCTCAGGCCAGCCCAGTATGGTGGGCCCCACTTCCTGCCCGGGCTGCATTTTGTTGCTGAAAACGCCTTTTTCACCCAAACCCCCCAGCCGGAGTCCAGCCTTAGTTGCTGGACTTGCTCTAACCGAAACCAAAACAAAGATTATACACGATTTAGACTGGTTCAGTTTGACCAAAACCGGCCACGGGAAGCTAACCAATCCGGACCTATACATGCCTAATTCGATTCGTCGGGATTTCAGTTTGGGCCTGAGCACAACTGAGTTTTGTTTTTGGTTTTTCACTTCCAAAATCTTAAGCCCATAGCATCCTTATGCACACAAATGGGGCACTGAAATGAGAGTCCAAAGGCTCCATTTAAGAACAAGGACAAAAGTGTCATTCACAAGGGCGCCAAAAACAACACAGCTCAACGCTCAGTCCTGTGTCCAACCCCCGCCTCATTCGGCATTTACAAAGCTCCCCAACACCAACTCCCCAACAAACCAAGACTTCGATTTCATCGAAACCCACACACAAAAACAGACACTCACGTTTCATATAAACACAACCATAACCTTGCTCTTCTCTTCCAAAACACTGCCGCTGAGGTCAAAGGTGAGTCTTCGGATCTCTCTATGAATGTGTGCATGCATCTCACTGGTTTCTGATCAGTTAAAAAACACAGCTTTTGATCATGTCGCTAACGTTGTAAGAATGTTTTCACTGGGTTGATTCAATGTCTCGTGTTGTTTGTGTTTCCAAATTTTTCTGATTCATTAAGGTTTTGTAGAGACATTTGTTGAGTGTATTATGATCCCACGTTGGAAATGAAAAATGAAAGCCTGGCCTAATAATTTAAGTGATCTTGGGTAAAATTGGCTGCAATTGTTTAGATACCTTTAGGAAATGGAAAGAAACTAATCTTGTTATTATAATCTTGGTTACCATCTAATCCAAAAATGTGTACCCAATAGTTGTTTTTTTTTTTTGCACCAGATTTTTTGCATTTCATTTGTTGAATACTACCACTCTGATGAAGTTATTTAATCTTACATGTTTCAGGTTGAGACAGATTAATTGCTAGTTTTTGGTTGTATTAGTTTGATTTACTGCTTGTGTTGGTTGTTAAGAATTATAATTAGAGATATCTCTAATAATTGCTGATAACATGTCACAAGTTTGAGCTTACTAGCAGAGTGTTAGTGTTGCTACCTCTCTGTTACTGATGTATATGCTTCTCCGTCTTGCAGAGTTTGTTTCGGTTTCTGGTGATTTGTATCTAAAATGGCCACGACTACAACTCCTGGATCCCACATGGCAGCAGTTAAGCCTTGCATATCCTCCTCTCGAAGAACTTATACGTCAGGCACAGCAAATTTTGGTACAAACAGTGAAGTGGGAGTTTGGAGAAGGCTTAAAAGTTCTTCTCACATCTCAGCAACACAGCCATTCTTCCAGAGCTTCAAATCAGGGCATACGAAATCTGTAAAGGCTGTCAACAGAGCAATGTCAGGAGCAGCTGAGAACAGTCCATTGCCAGGATTGCCTATTGATTTGAGAGGTCAAACATCCTTCTTCTTGTATATTTCTTAAGTACTCAAATTTGTAACTTGTGTATGAGTGTTTTTCATAGTTGTCGTGAACTTACGTGCTGAATGACACAATTAGAATAGACCAACAATAGTGCGCGGCGCTGTAGGAATCGGTCGGATTCGAACTGATGAATAGAAGTTTTGCAGACTCATGCCTTAGCCACTTGGCTACAGTTCCCTATCAATTCTCTGTCTTTCCCCCTTAGCGCAAGCACTAAGTTATTGGGGTTCACAGTTAGACATATTGTCTAGCATACCAGCATCCTTGTGAACTCATGGTGTCAACATAAGTTATTGAGTGACATATAAAAAGGATGACAGGGATTAGAATACTGCCAACAAGAGTCAGAGATTTGTCATGAAGTTTCCCAAGAAGGTCCATGTCATCGTCATCATTGATAATTGATGTTAGTTTATTGTTGGTGTCAATAACGAATGCCACTAGTTTACGATTTTTAATTGCAAAAAATCAAGAGAGTTATAGCTCTAAAGCAAGAGAATAGGAAAAGAAATGTGATTTCATCCAGAAAGACACTCTTGAAAGGCAAAGCAAGATCACGGGTTTGCTTTCGATGTTTAAATTATTTGATCCCAAAGGTAGAGTGACAAAGGTTTGGAAAAAGGAAGTAACTATTGGCTTCCATGGCTGCTTCCCTTAGTTCATATTGTCCACACATCTATCTAACACTGGGACAGCTATTTGCAGGAAAGAGAGCATTCATTGCTGGAGTGGCTGATGATCACGGATATGGATGGGCAATAGCAAAATCTCTTGCTGCTGCTGGGGCTGAAATTCTAGTTGGTACATGGGTGCCTGTATGTAAATTGATCTAACTGAATTTGTGGAACCTTAACTTCTGAAAAACTGTATAGTCTTTTAATGAAGTTTTATTCGTTATAGGCACTTAATATTTTCGAATCCAGTTTAAGGCGTGGGAAGTTTGATGAGTCGCGGAAGTAAGAGCAGATTTTCATTTCCTGCATTTCATGCAAATCTGTTGATGTTTTTTTATCTGTCTCAAATTCTCTGTTATTGCTATTGAAGTTTATTACTGATTTAGGTTTTTCTTCTGATTTCTTTTTTTTTCTTTCAGATTGCCAGATGGCTCTTTAATGGAAATTACCAAGGTTTACCCATTGGACGCAGTTTATGACGATCCTGAGGATGTCCCTGAAGATGTATGAATCTCCTGATTTTAAGTTTTTGGAATATACAATAAAGTCAAATTATATTTGTAGTGGTGCTCATATTGTGGTTTTGTGCAGGTAAAATCCAACAAGCGCTACTTGGGGTCCTCCAATTGGACTGTGAAGGTATCATTTTTGTGTGGACTAAATTACTGTTCAATCGAAGTTCTTAAGATTTTATTGATTCTCAGATATTGACTAAATTTTTAGCCTTTAAGTGACACACAGAGGAAAAAGGAAGGGCACACTAGTCAGGACCTTGGCTCCTCCCTTCCTCCCTCCCCCTCCCAAAGAAAATGAAGTTTGGACATAAAATTGGCCTATCTAGTATAACAAAATTATTTCCCATAGCTCAGATCCGACACATAGACAGAAACCTCCACCCCTAGTCACATAGACATGAAATTTGACGCTCATTATGTGCGATCTTTAAGATGAAAAATAGAATGTGTTATGGGTATAATGGTTAAAATTTATAATTCCAGATGTTTCTGGTCACTTGAATTCATGGTGAATTACATGCTTGAAATGCCTCAAGCTTATGTGGAAACATATGTTTCCAGGTGTCTCTGGTCACTGATGTTCACGGTGCATTGCATGCTTGAATTTGGTCGAGCTTATATACATTTCTGTTGTAGGTTATGTTTCCAGATGTTGGGTTAATAAACTGGCCCAGCTTGGGTATGTTGGCTGATTCTGTAGAAATGTTTTGCAGGAGGTTGTTGAATCTGTAAAACAGGATTTTGGCAGCATTGATATCCTTGTCCACTCACTTGCTAATGGACCAGAGGTGAATATGTCTTCACATTTTTTGTTTAGCAACGTTATTTAAGATCTTCATGGTACTTAGGCAGTACATGTATCATGCACAGGTTACTAAACCTCTTTTGGAGACATCAAGATATGGGTATCTTGCAGCAATCTCTGCATCGAGTTACTCATACGTTTCTTTACTCAAGCACTTTGCTCCAATAATTAACCCAGGCACAGTTCTAACTTTAATGCTTTATTTCTCCTCCTACCCTCCTCCCCTCTTCATTTTTCAAGAATCCCATGATGTTGCAGTGGCTTTTTGTAGACAGCATAGAATCTAAAGGTAAATTTTAACATGACAGGTGGTGCTTCAATCTCTCTAACATACATTGCTTCAGAAAGGATCATTCCAGGGTATGTGCTTTCTTGCATAAAAAACTACTCGTCAACAGTTATTCTCTGAATAAACTTTTATTTAAGACTATCCCACTTGCAGATATGGTGGAGGCATGAGTTCAGCGAAGGCTGCTCTAGAGAGTGACACACGTGTGAGTCTTTAATTGTTTTGATTTTATAACAGTTCTTAGACTGACCATATCTAGATGTCTCCTTTTTTCTTTTTTTTCTTTTTTGTGATGAAACATATATATATATATACACACACACATATATCACATTTCTACCCTTGATTCAGGTGCTGGCCTTCGAAGCTGGAAGAAAACACAACGTTAGAGTGAACGCAATATCTGCAGGTACTACAGTTATTTTCTGTTGACAGAATCTGTCTTCCACTCTTAATGGAAACATAGAAGGACCACCTTGTGGTTGAAAAAGTGTTTACATTCTGATAATAAAATATTGATGTTATTGCTTTTGATGATAAAAGCTATTTAGTAATTTAGGAGTTGATGCCCTTCTGTAATCTCTTAGAAGAGATGAGGTGCACCTCTTCCTGTCATATATGTATATAGTTCTTGGTTAAAGTGAACCCTCAACATTCGATATAAGATGCTGATACGCAATAATGGTCTTCAGATGGCAGATGTTTCACCAAATAGCTTATCAGAGCTTCAAACTTATCTAGACCTCACATTTTTGTTAAACCTTAAATGCTGCATAGGTCCATGTTCTCACATTTTCTTGTTCATGTGTTTTTTTTTGCCTCTCCCCTATGCAGGACCATTAAGAAGTCGTGCGGCAAAAGCAATTGGGTTCATTGATATGATGATTGATTACTCATCGGAAAATGCACCCTTGCAGAAAGAATTATCTGCTGGTGAGTAATTAACGTACACAACCAAATGCAAGCATGAATTTCCAAATTTTCCATTCTTCATTAGACAAGATTTTTACCTTGCAAACTAACATAAACTTTAACCATTCATGGAAACAGAGGAAGTGGGGAACGCTGCTGCCTTCCTGTCATCACCATTGGCATCAGCCATCACTGGCACCGTTCTATACGTCGACAATGGTCTAAATGCAATGGGAGTGGGAGTGGACAGCCCAGTTTTTGAAAACCTTGATATTCCAAAAGCAGCGAAGTAGCGCTGTGGTAATGCTATAGCAGTCAAAAAACAACATGGATCTTATTCATGCTTTATATTGAAGAACTGAGGGTAGGTCTTTTTAGTTGGAATCCATTTTTGCTATTGACATTATCATGTATGCTGTGGCCAAAATAACATTGTAATTGGTGTAATTGTTATTCAAGACCAAAATGAAGGGTGCAATGAAATTTCCACCAAGACTTATGGGATTTTATTAACATTTTATTTATCAAATTGTAAAATTATTCATATGAGGTTAGGACCAACATATATATAGCTGCTAGAAATCATTTTCTACAAGGCCATCTATCAATGACGTCTATAATGGGTATAATAAAATAATCTTTTTGTTAGCATTCACGAAGAAGTCATTGATTCTTTTGATCGGGATTCATATTGAAAATAATTGGAAATCTAGGAATTATAATCGCTTTTGATTATCTAAAATAATGATGTAATTTTCACTAAAAAATTAAAATATGTGTATAAAACTAAAAGGTTCTCTCAAAAGAAAGTATACGATACAAGAACCATCCACTTCCAGTATCAAATAGCCAAAGGGGCCAAGAGGTGGAAGGTGAAGGCATAGTCTTAGGTGAAACCCAAGCAATGCATCTGACATACAGAGAGCTAAATGACTGCTAGTAGGTATACTTATAAAGCAGAAGTCCTAAATGTCCCCAAAATTTGTATACTTCATCCCTCCCTTAGTAAATACTTCACATCAGTTTACGCTTCCCTTTTCGGATAGCAGCAGCTCTATCTTCAGAGTAATCACATACCGGCGAGTCTTCTACAACTGATTGATTACTATCAGCCGTGCCGCATCCCCCAACTGGCCGCTGCTGTAAAACCAAGCCTCTGTTTCTGGATAACTTCCTAATTGGTGTTTTAGCTGTGGTTGCTTCAGATTCTACACATTGCGGATCGAATTGAGAATAGCTTGATATGTTTTCTTGACGCCGGTGTGGCATCAGCTGCTCTCCATCCCCAACAGACTCTTTCATCAACTGCAAATTCCACAAATGCACCATTTGGAAAATCATTCAATGGATAAGCTACAATAAACATTCAATCAATAAAATCTTAAAGTACCTTCCAGTCCTTGAAATCAAATCTGAAGACGAAATGGCAGTAAGCAACCTCCCCTGAGGTAATTGCTTTGGCAGCAGGAGCATTCCTTGGAGCTGAAACACCAAACACAAAACTATATAATAACAGCAAATAGAGAATAAAAGAGAAGAGGTCCTCAGTCAAATAAGAAAGTGAGCAAATGCA
The DNA here is from genome assembly GCF_029339155.1 of Prunus mume. Lineage (NCBI taxonomy): Eukaryota > Viridiplantae > Streptophyta > Magnoliopsida > Rosales > Rosaceae > Prunus > Prunus mume. The sequence goes on from NC_142705.1 coordinate 12,512,549, forward strand.
AGGGATCTTACAAACTAGATGATGGCCTTCTTCATTAATTTTTATTTCAGCCCGCCCATCTTTAACCAGAAATGAGAGGGCAAATAAATTTTCCACCGTCTGCGCAAAAGAATTCCCATTCAGGACTAGATTTTCAAGCCTGACTCTTCTGTTTTTCCTCAAGACATTAAACATTGCTGCCACATTCTTAACCGTCTCAGGTTCCTCTTCTACAGCAACATTATCAAGCTGCATAAAGTTAAAGAGAGTTCTAGGTAACTGCTCAGTGTTTCATGAGAAAACAGAAGATACCCTAAGCCAAAAACCACCCTTACCTCTTCTGGGGTATCATTTTCTGTAGGCTTCACACGTTTCGTGTGAACGTAAGCCTTCCGTTGCTTTACTTCAGCATTCATAGGCCCAATCCTGAAGGAAGAGCAAACCATATAATTATTTAAAGAAATCGAAACCGAAGGAACATATAACAAAATTGATCTTCAGAGCTATCACACATAGTGCAGCATTGGGGGCTTCTCTGGAAAACATTTGAGACTTCAGTCCCAATATCCTTCCAAGATATTGAGCAGCTAACCCCTTCTCTGTTACTTCTCAGCCCACTTTGTTGCCCAAAGTCTCTAAGAATACAGGAGACAAAATCTGTAGCTGTGATTCCTTCCTTGTTCTGCGCCTTCACAGAGGTCATCAAGGTGTTTGCAATGTCCAAAAGCGCCTCTGCATCAGCAACTTGCTCTCTTGGATTTTGTACTGAAATTCATTGCAAACCAATCAATTAAGCCTTCACCCCAAATGTAAATTTCTTAGTTTAAGAGAAATCTATGATAAGAAAAGGGAAATTACCCAGCTCATGCAAGCTATCCACTTCATGAATGATCGAATTAAACTTGTTGGAATCCACTTTTGTAATGTCATCTCTTTCATCTTCGTATCCGTTTCAGTGACATGAGAAAAAGAGATAATTAGAAAGAAAGAAAACAAAAACTTAACCATAGGTTTCCCACATTTTCCTTACACTCCAAGAAAATTAAACTGGCTTTATTTGCGTCTTTACAGACTAATCCACCTCCCTAAACTACTTACTTCTGTGGGAGAGAAAAAAAATAAAGCACATAACATGAAGATTAACCCCAAGAAGAATAACAATCCAAACCTCAATTATAGAGACAGAGCATCTCCAATGGAATTAGTATATGGGGCAGCAATGTTGATTTGATAGGCCAAATAGGATAAAAGCCCCTCCAATGGAAGTAGCAACTCATATCTTAAATATAACATGTGAGTTAACCATAGCAAATTGGGTCTCACAACATGTTTTAATCAAAAGTATTGTTCATTTATTCATCCTAACATATTTGAAGGATGGGTTGGAGGGACAAAGTTTTAAGGTAGCAAATTTTAGTATCAAAGTGCCACATAGGTTAACAAAGGACACTTTCAAAGAAAACATTTGCTATCCCCATTGGAGATGATGCTCGAAGAATAAACAACCCTGAAACCAAACAACAAACACATCCATTTTTGTAATGTCCTCTAATTCATATATGTTTAAGTGACATAAGAAAAAGGCTAGGGATCCCGATATATTTTTAGATTATGCATTTATCTGCATTTAACTATGTCTAAGCCATTTTAATATTCTCACGAGTTATGACATGACACGTCAATTAATATAGTGTATAAATATCTAAGCCATTTCATTTCTTCCCTCCTCAAAAATCTTTCTTGTCAATGGGGAATTAGCGTCATAATTCCTCAATCAATACGAAATAAGTTGTGAGGAAATAAAATAATAAAGGAGGAGTGCACGGGAAGATAGGGAGAAGATGAAGAGAGAGAGAGTAAATAAAAAAATAGAAACTAAACTCTAAGCTATATTTAACGTGTATGTTTTAAGTCGTTAGATTATTATTTGGTCTAGATATTGGGAAATATAGATAAACAAACAGGTTTTAAATCTAAAAGCTCGAGATCAAAAAAAGGGTAATTTCACTACTTGAACTCCGATACAAACATTTAAAACCATATGGTTTCCTATAATTTCACTACTTGAACGCCAATCAAATTAAACTGCCTTTCTTTTTATGGAAGCAAAACAATGCGAGGGAAAAAACACATAGCACGATGCATTTTCTCAGCAACCAAACAGAGAGCAACAAATTCCAAACCAGAATTTAGAGAAGAAAAAGTTACGAACAACTCTGCAACCCAATATCAAACACATAAACCGCACAAAAGAGCACACAAATAAATAATCAAAAATATGAAAAGTGAGATATTGATAAGTAGACACCGTGAATGAGGGTCTTCACAGTAAAATATCGTGATCGGAGAGCTCTACGGTCAGCCACGGCTTGCGGCTGCTCCATTTTATCTCTTCCACGGCTACTGCTACCGGCCAATTCACGTTCCATCATCCCTTGAATCAACTACTTCAACTTTCTCTGTAACTTTCCCGGGAAAATTCGAAACCAAGCAAAAATCAGGGAAAGTACGTATTTTCTGAGTTTCTTTCCCGGTTGAATAGAACCATGGAAAATTCAATGTATTCAGAAGGTTACTTTCTGTGGTGAAACCCCAACAAATCGTATAACACAATATGCAAGTTCGAAAATTGTTCTGAAAGTTTAATATAAAAAGTTGAAAAACCCTAAAGCATCGGAATTTGAAGAGTTGTTTTCCCTCTTCGTCTCTGTTTCCTCTGTTTTACGCGGCTGTTGGGCTCTGTTTGATTTTCTGATTTCGAAGCGGATTTATTACAAATGCACGCGTTAGTCAACACGATGGACGGTTGAGATTTCTTTCATCTTTAAATTGTTGTGCAAGCTATATGAGAATCTTCCTGCGTAAGCTATAGGTCGAAGTTTTATCATTTCTTTTGTTTGTAGGAAAAATAAAACTTATATTACAACTTTTTATATATAATACAAGCGATAGTCTAACCCACAAGAGAGATGATGTTTCACACGCACACTACTTAAGTATGACAACGTGAGACCACCTGACTATCAAGGTGTCATGGGAGTTCGAACCAAATACCAATAGTTTGCAAGTCAAGATCTTTTTCCATTAAGCTAGATTTTGTTGGCAATCGTATATTACAACCTAAAGTATAGAGTGGTTGTTTATGAAAAAATAACCAAAAAAAATCTAATTACAATTATATATATTAATTACTTAAAATGACAATTGAAAATTAGGAAGGAAAAATTATTGTTTCTTTAAAAGGAAAATTCCCTTCCCTATGTGGGTGATTTCTTGGGTCAAATATCATTTCGGTCACTTAGGAATGTTTGGCCTAATGATAGCATATACTTTGTTGAAGGAGTCTCAAGTTCAAATCTCATTGACTATCAAGGATTAAAATATCGACCTTATAGATAATATCGGGCATCCAATTTAGAGAGATTTCAGGGGATATATCGTTATCGTCTTAGGTATCGGGGAAAAAATCACAAAAATGACAGAGGCATTGAAACACATAATTTTGGTGTAAAACTTTCATAGATGTTATGTATATTATCAATGAATGTATTGAACAAATAAAACTCAAAATTTACTAATAATAAGATATACATATGATGAAATATAAGTGGTATGTAATGTGAGTTAATGAAAAGTTTGAAAATAAATTGTTAATTAGAATGAATAAACCATGCATAAATCCATAGTTTGTTTAAACATTGGATTACAATTTAGATAAGTGTCCATCTACATAAATGAAGAGCTCTTATGAGGTTTAAAAATGAGGAACAACCATTTAGATTCATACGATAGTCATATCAAGTCATGTAACCCGAGTAGTTTGAAAGCCATGTTTGAACATGGTACACATAAGTCTCTCTTGAGCTCCCTACTATCCTCCCACATATAGGATAGTTAGGATTAACCAACTAGTAGGTTCATAATCTGTTTTATCATTTTGAGCTCCATAACTAGTTCCATTATAATCAGACATGACATAACCATAGCCATCATAAGATTCATTTGAGTTAGTACTAGGTCTAGTTCCTATGCTCATAGATCCAAAACTGATCGTCATGTCCTCTTCAGATGGATTAGAGGTATGTGGGCAGTGGACTGTACATATATTTTTCATATTAATAAATTATAGGGTTATGGCAGCAAGGATTAGCTATTTTTGGGTTTCAATTTGCTTCAATTACCTTCAAAACTTTTGATTTTTTTTCTTAGTTCTGTTATGGGTATTGGGAAATATCGGGGATATTGGCAAAATATCTGGATATCGCACTTATCGGGGATATATCGTCGATACAAGGGAAGATATGGCCTTACTTCAAGCATCGGTGTAGTTGAAAATACGATATATCGGTGTATTGCTGATATTTCAATCCTTGTTGACTATACATGATAGAATAATTGAGCTTTGCTATACATAATAATACATTCGATATTGTTGTGTATGTATATCTATATATGGAAATAGTAACAATATAGGAAAAAGAAAACTATTTTTAGTTACCAAACCAAATTCATTGCAATTTCCCTCCACATTTATCAAAGTTAATTACAATTTATCATTTGAAAAATAAATTTAAAGGGCAATTTAAGATTACAATTGAAAAGTGATTGTTAAGTTAAATTTTTTTTACTACTATAATAGAATAGTAAGTTGTGTAATTTTATAGTTATTACATCAAATTACACCTATTATTAGGCCATCTTGAAGTGCGGTGGAAATATTCAATATTTTCAAACTCATACATGAAGAAGGGCTTCGCCATTTGGGTCATGGATGAACTTCTTGGGAATGAAATTCCCATGCATAATCACACGTGATGGGTATGGAAGATGTTTATTCCCATATTTGGTTTATGCAGTATTAAGATTGAAAATTTGTTCAGTTTTTTAACAATACCCATGAGTTAGGTTATTGGATTCCCAAGAATACACTTATCAACATGGAAATGCAATTTCATGCACATTCCCAAGCTATTAAACCTTAAACCTTAAACCAAATGGCTAAGAATTTGTATAAACCTACAAATTTTAATCTCTTTAATTGCCTAATCTTGTAAGTTAGTCGGTTAATGCTTATATGGATAAAATTTTACAAAATAAGAAACAATTGAAAATAAAATAAAAAGAAACTCCATGTCTCTCTCTCTCTTTCCATACGACCCCTCCTCTCACAACAAAACTTGCATGCCCAACTCGAACCAATCACCCTTTTCCCTCACCCCCACCCCAGCTTACAACCACCTACGCCCAAGGTCATCGTTCCACTGACTCGTGACACAGTATGAAAGCACGATAATAAGATAAAGAGAAAACAAATGTTAACCCTAAAAGTTGATAAACTGGAACCCACCTTAAAGATTCCAAATTATTCTTAAACTTAACTACCAAGAAACCAATCAAATCATAATATCAATAAAATAACAAATCTTATTAGATCTTAAAGGTTGTAGTTACTTTTGTAGTTTTGTGCAATGAGGTATTTTCTTGGTTTTTCCAGATTAGTTGCTTTTATGTCGGAATTTCTTTGATCCTATGAGTGGAGGTACACCTTGTTGGCTTCTTGTTGTCGGTGGATTCCTCCGTATTTGGATTAATCCTTTATGGTTATTGTGCTTTTATATTTGTATTAACTATATGGTTATTTGTATTTGTATTCGCCCTTGTGCATGAATTATGAATACAATTTATTACATTCCTCTAAAAAAATAAAAAATAAAATATTTTCCTTGTCCATAATCCATACTTGCTTCAAACTTGCTCAACCAATCAAAAAATCTAATGATACATCTTTCTTCCCCTTTTAAGGCCATAAATGATATCTAGTGTGATTCTTTCTTATTGTGTGCGTTCTTGCCAATTTTGAACCAAATGATTTTCTTTATTTTCCTCCATAAGAATTTACCCATAGTTTGTCCTAAATCATGCCACCGCCAAGACATGTCCACCCACAGAAAACATAAATTGCACATGAGTTGGGACAAGACGAAGACATTGAAACCTAGTTCAAATAGATTGGAGCACAATTCGAACCGATCCACGACGAGCAAATAAATGGAGTTGGAGACACTCATGAGTTATTGACAGTCCAAGTAAGCATAAAATGTGGGATCTACATTGTCAATATTAGGGGATGGGCACAAGTTGGATTAGGTCGGTTTTGGTCTCAACCCGTTACCTAACCTATACATAGCCGTGTATGATTTATTGGGTCAAAAAAAGGCTCATTATTAGGTCAACCTAGACCAACCAAACCCTATTATGATCGGGTTGTGTTGGTCGGTTTCATCCGTTTGGGCCTAATTAAATGGATTTTATTTACTTATTATGGCATGGATATGACTTAAAGTAAAATGCAAGAAAAGTATTTGCTTAGTTTAGCCTCGTTTGTAAGATTGCATCTCCATATATGCCAATATCGTAATATTCAACTTTGTATATGTTGGAGCGAAATTTTTTGGCTCCTCGAACAAGTAATCTTCTTTTCATGTTGAGAAATCATGGACCGTTCTTGCCAGTGTCACCAATGAGGGAGGAGAGGGTACAACATATAGATTGTTTACGAGTTTGTATATGAGTTTGAAAATGCTAAATGGTTGAATGAACTTAGAATTGGCCTAATAGTTAGGGTAGTTCCACCTATTTCACAATTAATTTTTATTTGTTATATTAGGGGAAATTGAACTATATACCTATCATGATTCTCATTCATTGGTCCCCCATCTCTTTCTCACTAGACTATCTGGAGGCTGGATATTCACGAATGGAGACTCCACCTTAGAGATGGAAATACAAATTCTTAAAGCAATAATATCATGAATTCACGATTCAAATTTTAGTTTTTGGGTAACGCACGATTCAATTTGAATATACTTAGCAGCGAGCATTAGGCAACCCAATCCGCGCGTAACGGTCCTAGCCAGGCACTCAGAGGAATTATTTCCACAAATTTTAAATTTCAAAAATTCATTAATTTTAGACTTCCGAAATTTAAAAATTCAAAACCTTCTTGCCACGTGTGGCCGCACCACCAACCTGACCCATTGGCAGGCACACATATGCCCCTAACAGTTCTAAATATTACAGCATCCTCAGACTACGAGATTTGTAATTTCATCAAAATACGAGGGCTAGAGTTTGATCGACACACCCAAGAGCGAAGACGCAGATGCCAACTCACACGCCAAGCTCAAATCCAGCCAAAACTCATTTCACTGTAACTCCCAAGAGACAAAATTGATATAAATTTCGTCCCCCCCGAAATTCACAATTAGGGTTTTCTGCAAAACCAGAAATGAAAGCTTCGGTCAAATTCCGCGAGGATCAGAAGCCATTGTTGAGGGCCAAGGTGCCCCTCAGCATATTGGGCCTGCCCTTTCAATCTGGAATTGTTGCCGGCGAGTCTAAGGAGCTCACTCTCAATCTCGGCACCTTCTTCGAATCCGGACCCTCCATCCGGGTCGGTTACCGCCCGAATGACACGTCCAACCCCTTCTCCCTCGTCGTCAAGACTGGGACCGGTCCCTTCGGCTCGCCTATCTCCAGTTCCATGCTCATGAGCGCCGAGTTCAATCTGCTCGGCAGCGGGAAAAACCCTAGCTTCATGCTCCACTTCAAGCCTCAGTTCGGAGACTTCTCGATCAAGAAGTCGCAGTCCTCTGTCTTTCAAAAAATCGTAGGTCCTGATGACGGCGTCGTTTCGGCGGAGACGCCAGCAGTGGATACCGCTTTTATGGGGAAGAAAATCACGGTTTTGCCCTCGGAAAATCAAGCGGCCGGAATTCTCGCCGGTGTGTTTTCCGGCATGGAAATGGCGGCGAGGACGTCGATGCCGGTGAGGAACCGGGGGGTGGTGAGCTTGCGGTGGGGGTTAGGGTGCCGGCGGATATGAAGAGTACTGGGGCTAATCCGACGGCGGGGATTGCGTTTCAGAAGATCCCGTTCCTGGTGATGAACAAGATCGGGATCGAACACGTGGACGTTGCAGATTCGAAGGCTAAAACCACGAAGGCAGCAGAGGTGGAAAAGGGATTGACATTTCCGGGAAATGCCGAGGTGGCGGAGGCTTGCTTCACGGTGAAGCGTCAGCTGGAGGCTTTACAGAGCGAGAACGGGTTGCTGAGAAAGGCTGTGGAGGATCTCCGGCAGGAAATCGCCGGCGCCACAAAGTCGATTTCAAATTCAGGCAATATTGGGGGCAGGAATTCTGGCGGGAAAGTTGACTGGCGGTCAAACAGCGAGAAGAGGTCGTCGGAGGGTGATGTGAGTGAGGAATTGAAGAAGGCACTCAATCACTGAAGGTAGCAGAGCAATGAAGTTATATAGTTTGTTTTATTTATTTTGGTATTTGTTAGGTATTTTGTTAATGATTTGTTTTGTGGGTGGTGTAAAAATTGCTGAATAAAATTATAAGAATGGTGACACTTTGGCTATTGAATTAAAAAAAATAAAAAATAAAAAATAAAAACATTTACAATAGTTGTATTCTGTGGATGTAAGGTTTTCGAGAGCATCTCCGAAAAATAATGAATTTAACTTGATGATTGATGTGGCAATTATATTCCTGAGTTGTGTGAAATGCTAAATTGACTGCATGCGTGGCCCTTTTTTTGGCTTGGTATCCAACTTTTCCGACTAACCCAAAAAAGTATACATTGGGAGCATATATTTGTTCATCCGATATTTTAGGTAAAATTCTCCCCTTCCTTAATTATCGCTTCTATTGGAAAAAAAATGTACATTGTGCCACTAGAAAGTACTAGTAGGAATATAGGAGGGCATTGTGCCCAAGTGCCCAAACCCAAGTGTTATGTGCGTGCGTGTGGCTTATGGACCTTTGGAGCCAGTCACATCCACGACAGATTTATTGGGTTTCATAATCCTGATCGTACGAATAAATCTAGTCGCTTGGATGGTACACGTCGGCCAACAGTCGCTCGCATATTTCAAAATTGATATTTTCAATTTAGGAGGGCAAAAGCGTAATTTAAATAAAATACAATAACAAAACAAATACGTGACAAAATAGTAATTTTGGCCGACAAAGGCAAAAGTCCCGTGCTCGAGATGAGTGCCTATTCCTAACACAACAAACTTAAAATTAAAATTAAAATTAAAACAAAACCAGAAAAAAGGAAAGAAAAAAAAAAAAAACACCGGCCCAAGAGGCAAAATAGACCAAAGGGATTAAAATCAATCAAACATGTTAAGTGAACGTTGGATCAGTTGTTGCAGAGGGAAGTTGTGACAATGGACTGAGTGACTACATGATTTTCTTGATGGATAAACCCAATTTTCCCGAGAAACAAACACCATCATGGGGCACGTGGGAGGAGCTCCTCCTCGCCTGCGCCGTCCACCGCTTCGGCACGCAGAGCTGGGACGCCGTCGCCACCGAACTCCGCAAACGCAGTTCCAATCTCCATCTACTCACCCCGCACGCATGTAAACGCAAGTTCCACGACCTCCGACGTCGTTTCAGTCAAAACGACTCCGCTTCCGGCAAAGACGACGATACTCCCCCTACTCCTTGGTTAGACCAGTTACGACAACGCCGTCTCGATGAACTCCGACGTGAACTCCAACGCTACGACCATTCCATCGTGTAGAAATCTAAATCCATCACGATAGCGATTTGAATTTTTTATTATAATAAAATATTAAATTCAATTATTTGTGTGATATAATCGTGTAGGTCTCTGCAGTTGAAGGTGGAGAGATTAAAGGAGGTTCGCGAACAGAGTTTGAGAGAGACCGAAAAACCGGTTGAAAAATCGGATCTAGAGAAGACTGAAGAGGAAGAGATCGAACACAAAGACGCCGAACCGGAAGACAATTCGCCGGAGCAGAAAGGTATCTCCGGCGAAGTCTCCGAGCATGATGACCGGTCGTGTAACGAATCAAACACGACAGATCCGAAACACGAGATTCCCGAAACCGAAGTCGCCGATGCCGATAAAGGCTCCGGACAGACCGAACCGGCCGGTGAGGAGACTGAACCGGTGGAGAAGTTGGATAATCCGGTGGTGGAGGATTCGTGTAACGGAAGCTCCGATTCGGTGGTGAAGGAAACGGCGGTTGTGGAGGCGGAGAAGGGGAACTCCGGCGAGTTGAAGGAATCGGTGGCCGAGTCGAAAGGAAGGGAGGAGGAGGAGGGGACGAAGGAGAGTCCGAGTAACAGTGAGGTGCAGAGCTCGGCGAGTTTGTCGAGAAAACTAGGGCAGGAACCGAAACCGGGTGGACCGGGCGGTCCGGACGGACCGGAAGAACCATCTGAACCGGACCAAGAGGATGAATCTCCCGCCATGAAGGGGGTCCCCGTTGAATCTCAGCCGTTTGCTGAATTCCTCGGGATCCTCCGTTCTCATAAGTTTGCCTCCTTTTTCGAGCGCCGGCTTCATTCCCAGGTTCGCTTATTTTTATTTATTTATTTAATTGAAAAGAAAATTAATATTGTTTTCATAAAGTAAACGGCGACGTCTTTAGGTCGGAGGTCGCTGTCCAATAAGGTAGCGACATGTCACCGTGGGTTTAATGGCTGTGACGTTATGTTGTTCTTTTGCCCCATTTGAGAGCGGTTATATTGTACGTGGTGGTGCATATTAGTAAGTGTATTAAAAATTCGACTGAAAAGGACTAGTTGGTACCTTGTTGGAAGTATTTATGTGAATTGGGTGGATAGGTCTTTATGTGCCTACTCGATTTGTCGATTAGATATTTCCTTTTATTTTATAGTCAGTCTCAATAGACTGTTGGTTTTTAATTTTTAATTTCTTGTTCTGTTGAAAAAAGAAAGAAAAAAGAAAAAAGAATTTATATTATTATAGTTGATAAAGGAAGAGGAATTCGAATTTAGAACTTCGTCCAATGAGTCGGAGAAACTAATAACTAGTCAATGCGAAATAATATAACTTTATTTGGCAGATTCATCTAATTGAAAAAATTATTCATCTTTGTCATCCTTCATCTTTTGCGTGGTGGTTGTTTTTTGGGATTTGCTAATTGAGGATGCTACCATGTTTACAGATGGTGAATAACTTTAGATTTTTATTATTATTTGAAAGGGATAACTTTTTCTTTCTCGTGCTACTTTCTGAGTTTGCATTCTATCCTTGGCCAATAAGGCTATACCAACTCTCGTAGGTGCAATTTGACCATACAAAAGTGGTTGGCCCCACCATTTCCTTGTTGCAGGAATCTCATTTTTTGTTGTTTCCCTCATCAAAGTTAGTGGTGACGTGAGATTTGGTTGCTCTATTGGGATAAAATCTGCTTGGTGATAATTGGCTGTTTCCTTTTCTTTTTCAACTTGTGGCAAGATGTGAACCTAGATTTACCATTTCTCCCCTTCATGCTTATGCCATTCAAGCCAAAGCTCATGGGCCCAAAATTGCGCTTTCAACTCAGAAACTGCAGGGCAATAAATCAAAAAAGACAACACCAGCTTGGCATGAATGTTAACCCAAAAGCACTTTTGTGAAAATTTGATTCTAGTCTCATATCTAGCTAATTGGTAATTGGATTTCTAAAATGTCAAATTCTTGAGTTGCGATGACCTTATTATTCTTTGCATAAACGTGTCATCATATCTTTAGTAACTTTGATTACTTGTGCAGAATAAATAACAGTGTGATTCATGGTTCTCTAATCTTGCAGGAGACCCCCATTTATAAAAACATGATTCGGCAACATGTAGATTTTGAATTGGTGCAAACCAGACTTGAAGGAGGTCGGTACGAACCCTGCAGCAGATTCTTGTTTTTTCGAGATCTGTTGCTTATTTGTAACAATGCCATAGTCTTCTTTGGGAAAAAGTCTCCAGAATACAAGGCTGCGTGCGAGCTTCAGTTACTTGTTTCAAAGGAAATGGTTCTTCAGGCTCCTAAACAAGATCCACCACCTAAAGAAGAAACTCCGAAACCGCCAGCTCCACCTCTGAACCAGGATCCTGAAACGTCGGATTCATTGCTAGCAAAATCAAAACTTTCACTTCCACTGAATGCTTGTCGCAAGCGCAGCTCAATTACTGCAAGAGCATCCACAACATCTTCTTCTGGACCAGACAGGAAAAAAGAGCAAATCACTACCTCATTCCGTGATGTCAAGCCAGCTATAAGTTGGAAGCAAAAAGAAGAATCCTCGGATGAAGTTGAGAAACTTCACGTCACCAAGAAGAGAAGAAAAGAAAGACTCAGGAGCAGTTCAAGAAACAACTCGAGCAAAAATGGCAGGAGCCGTGGTAATACTAACAGCGACAGGAATTCAGAAGCCAATGACGGGTTTTCAAGCAGAGTAGTGACTAGCAATGAGAACTCAGAGTCCAAAGCTGAGACGGAAAAGAAGAGCAACACTAATTCAAGTGGGAAAAAGCGAAGCGCCGCAGATTTTTTGAGTAGAATGAAGAGGAGCTCCACATCCAAAACTGGATTATCGGCAGAGACATCAAAGACCCCAGACAATAACAGCAAAGGAGGAAGAGCAGAGCAGAGGAAAAATGGAAATGGCAAGGGAAATGCACAAAAAGATCAAGGTTCGCGCAGAGGTTCTGGTGGGAGACAAGCTGCAAAAGAGCAAGGAAGTCCCACGAAAAGGAGTGTGGGACGGCCCTCAAAAAGGGCAGCCGCACCAGCAACAGCTGGTCCGGCTAAGCGAACTAGACAGAGAGGCTAATGAAACCGAAGCAAGAGACGGATGACATTCTAAGAAAATCAAAGGAGATAAATGGTTGTCTGAACAGGGTAGCAAGGGAGTGGTTGTTTTGGTAATCTGCCTGTGCTATAGTAATAGATTTGGTTATTTTGTGGTAAGAGTTTATTTATTTTTTCTTTTTATGATGGGAGTATACATAACGATACTTAATTGCATTGTAGGGTTCTAATGAGAGTTCAACAAGGATTAGGGACCTACCCGTCAACAAATCTCTAAGTTTTTATTTACTTCCTTACATGGGAAAAAAAGAAAAAGAAAAAAGCAGCCAGTCTAATGGGGAACCCTTATTCTAGGCAGTCTTGTCAAAATGCCATTCAAATGCAAAATCAACACAAAATCCTTCAAAAATGGTAGTGGATAGCATTTCGTCAAAACAAAGTCATCACCAACTAACCTCTCTCTCTCTCTCTCTCTCTCTCTCTCAACCATTATTAGCCAGTTGCAAACACTCTTGTCAAGACAACTAGGAATTCATGTTCATCTTTTAAAAAAAAAAAAAAAAAATAGTATAAGCGATAATCTAAACTACAAGGAAAGAATGTTTCTCACACACACAACCAAGATGCCATGTGGGTTCAAACCTGAGCCCTCTTGTTTGCAAGTCAAGACCCTTTTCAACTAAAATTCTCTTTCATCTTTAAACCAACCCAAAGAAAACCAAAATGAAATAGCTAACGTTTTCAGCTCAAATGGGCTTTATAGCTGTTTGCCCGTTCTTGGTTTACTCCTATGATGGAAGGGCAAAGTTCCCATCTGCATTGAGAACCATAAACTGGTCAACAAGTCACTTTCTTTGGTGTGCGAGCGTGCCATCTGCTAGCAAAATTTCTAGCAGACTTGGTTTGGAATGGATAACTTGCGTCCCAAGTTACTGATTTCTGCAAACAAACGATTGTGAATTTGGGTGAGGAATATCTCCCAAGTAAGTTCTTTTCCTGCCTCAGACTGGTGAGGACTTTAACAATTTATCTCAGTATAAAGAGGTTGCCTTGGCTGAATGGTTGGATGGGATTTAAATTGTTCTTTAGGCGGAACGCCTTTTACAAAAAAAAATATATATATAACAGTGAATGCTTATACTAGAGGAAGATGAAAGGGACAGCCGGGGCTTTATTTCTATCGAGATAGAAGGTTCGTATGGACTGGACTGGAAATACCCGGCCGGATCGGGACGCTGGCCGGATGGACCGTTGACAACCTTGGCCTGCTAGGCTTCAACTTGTAAATCGATACCAAAGGCTGATTCTGGCAGAGCTTTGATGTACCTCATGCTTTTGTGAGGCTTTTGAGTGGGCAGAATCGCAATTTTCTCAATCTGCACGGCGGGAGTGACTCGCTTTTGAGGGCTTCAGATGGGCTAGAGATCTGCCTGTGAATTTTGTTGAGGTTTTCCATATTTGGAGGAGACTCAAACCCTGCCTGTCTTGGTTTGCTGAACCAAATTTGTAACGAAAGAAATCTCGTTTTAAATGACTTGTTTCTTAAATCTGGATTTTGTGGATCCTGATCTGGAGCTGGTTTCACTTGAAATTCAAGTGGGCTTGTTGGTTGATTTTGAACTTGTCCTTTGACGGTTTTCTTTGTGTAGGATCTTTGTTTGATTGGGTGATGATTTTTTTGTGTGTGTGTCCTTTACCCTGTTCTCTCCTTCTTGTATTTATAGTAAACTGTTTCTTTTCTGGAGTAGGGTGATTGTGTTTATTTATTGGGCGGCAAAGATATCTCCCCCCTTTTTCTCTTCTTTAATGGAAGGAAAGAAAATAGGATTTCTTCAGTTTTGGCAGATAGGCTCTCAAATAGGCAATCACTTCCCTATTTTCTTGAAAAGGAACCTAATCTCTTTCCCAATTTCAACTGCCCCTTGTGATATTTTACCCGTGATGGTTAGTTTGACTCCTTTTCTGGACAGACCTGCTTCTGCTTATCCCTCTCGAGATTGTAACTTGCTTATCTCCTTGGGAGAATTCTCTGAAAAGACAGAAGAAAAATCTCTGAATATATATATATATATATATGTAAGAGGGATTTGATTTTCAGTTTTTCAGAATCAATTTGATGTCATGAACCCTTCAATCACTTCTTCTATGACATTGCCATTGCTGACTTTTCTTTATCCCAGAGATGTCACGTGGGATTGTTCCTATTTCTGGCTCCTCTTCCTATTATTTTGGGCTGTGAGGCCAGATTAGCCTTGTTTGCTCATGAGCCTTGGGCTGGTCTCTTCCAGTTTTGGGCTTCCATCTTTCTTTGATTTTTTGCAGCTTTATTCGGGCCTAATTTTCGCTGGGCTGGGTGTGTCAATTTTTGGCCCAAACAATAGCCATCACCTTTGATATGAGAAGAACGTATGTGAGCATATTCATAGGAATGCCTTAACAATGTAGTTGTTGCCCTAGTTTTCATGTCACGATGTAGAACAACTTGTAAAATCAGGCCCTAAGCTCCAAAAGCCTGATTTTTTAAATTGTAAGTCCTTTAAAGGTACACACATGAATAAACACAAACAATGATGTGGAGAATAAGGAACAAGCAAAAGCATTAAGTAAATAACACGCAACAAATGTTGACCCATAATCTCAACAAGGGGAAAAACTTGGGACACCAAGCCAGGAGAGTTCTAATCTATTGAGTTAATAAGTACTAGAAAAACGGAAGAAGACTTAGCTTAAACTATCACCTATAGGCAGCTACACCTTTCAACCAGTACCTTTTCTTTACCTCTTAGTAGCAAATCCTCTCCAAGTCTTTGCAAGAGCACCAAGCTCAAGTTGCTTGTAGTTTGATGTATGAAGTGAGTTGTGGGTTAACAAATTCATCTTTCGTAATCACAAATGATGATTAAGCTAGACAATTGAAACCAAGTATTGTGATGATTAAACTACAAGTGTTGGACTTGAATCATATAGTTTAAATCAATATTACAACAATTAAACAATTAAACATTCAGTCGAAATCAATGTGAATGTGTTTGGAGGAATTTTATGTATACGCAATCATATTCACACTCTCAAGTAATCAATAATGGCTGAAGCAATAAAAATAGTTTTTGAATGCTCAAGAGCAAATATGAAATATTTCAGAAACTTAGAACCATGTCTGCTTAAGATGTTTGAAAAGAAGCAATTTATGTTTTTAATAAAAATAATTGTTGAGCTCTAAGAGAAGAGCAAGTTGGTATATATAGGAATTTTGAAAACTAGTTTCAAAATAGGAGTTTGAAATAATACCAAGAAAATCTAAACAAGAATGAGTAGTTGAGAGAGAAAGTAGAAAGAGCCATTGGGATTTAACAACGACTAAAACTTAAAAATCAAGATCTGTCAGAAGACAGCTTTTAAGAAATGGCAGACGACGATACAGATTGATACCAACAAATATGGATCAATACAAAATGAGATGGACTGCACGAATGATAATGTGAACAGTTCCGTGGGATGATACCAAGAGAAATTTTGTAGCAAATGCAAAATTGAAAGATGAATCAATACAAGTGTAAATGTATTAATACAAGTGAGACTGTTTTAATCCAAGTGATTGATGCATATAATTTTACCTTTTGAACTGCAAGGAGGAGACTTAAAAGCCCTTCAACCTATACTGATTCTAACCTAGAATTTAAGGACTTGTTTGGGAGTGATTTTGGATAGGCCAAAAAACATTTATATGGAGAATCACTTCTCTATTTTTTTTGGTCGAAAGGAGAATCACTTATCTATACAATCATTTTAAGTAGTTTTAAGTGATTTTATGGAGAAGCACGTGGGAGGTGTTTTTTCCCAGAATCATTTAAAATAATTTAAAGTGATTATATAGATAAGCACATGAGAAACGCTTTTCCCCAAACGTGATTATGGTATATCCAGAATCACTCATAAACGAGCCCTAAGTATTATTACAATTGTTTTGTTGGTTTAAGAGAAGAGCCAAAATATAATGATAGCCTAATCCTTACATAACTACATGCAAACATTAGGTGCGAACTTGTATCTAGACCGTTGAACAAACTTGGATAGATGAGATTATAAGTTCATTCCAATTAGGTTTCACGGAGAAACAGGTTTAAAAAAGACCCATGACCCGTTGGATTATCTTCCTCTCTCTCCACCTTCATCTCTTCTCCATATTTATCTCTTAGGGTAATTATCAGTTCACTACTACAAAGTTGTCTGTGTTTTAGACTTAGATACAACAAGTTTTTTTGGTCTCAATTGCATCTATTACGTTTAATCCCGTACTAATCTCATATATTCGTTAGTTAATCCGTCAGGACCTCCGTTAAAAGCTAACGTGGATCCATACAGTGGTGCCCTGTACTAAATGATTCCCACTAAAATGCTGATGTGGTCAGTTATCCTCCCCACTTAGCTACCACGTGGCCTGACATCTTTATTAAAATTTCTAAAAATTTCTAAAACCAACCCCCCATAAAAAAGATTGGAGCTTAATTAAAATTAATTTAAATTTGGGGATAACCCGAAATATGTATTAAAAAAAAATACAATAATTTACTTTAAGTCGTAGAGCTCATTCTCACGATCATGTAGGCGAAAACAGTTCATGATTTGGAGCTCTAGAACAAAACTTATGAATTTCAAAAGTTTTGAAGCTTCAGGTTGCGCGAGGAAGACGGAAGCAGCCAGCGACTTATGAGGTTTTATCCACCAGCCGGTTCTTGCCTTTCTTTATTCTTATGCAACTTCCAAAATTCATTGAGCATACATATGGGCTTTGAAAAGTTCGCCCAAAAAAGAACTCCGAACTCGTAATCAAATGTACTTTCAACTATTTTTTCTTTCTATTTTTTTTAAATATCAAAATTTACTTTCAATTTGGGTAATAATCACTATTTTTTATCAATAAAATTATAAATATTTTATTGAATTCTTCTAATTAACCACAAATACCAATAATCCAAATAAGTTTCCAAATTTTTTAAAAATTATTTGAAATTTTGTAAAATATTTTCTAAGTAACATAACATATTCAGGGTCCCACATTTTATTTACATGGCATCCATTTTTAAAATTAGGTTTTAATTAGAATTAAGAAAGCTTATGGGTGTTTGTCTAGACTATTAGATAAGGATCATCATTTTGTCCGCGACTCGCAGGTCGAAGTGGGTAGCCAAGGCTTGATGGGCCAAAGCTTGGCTTGGCCCGGTCCAATGGTTAGGCTGGTCCGCTCTAAGGTTGAGTAATACTTAGGCTTAGGATTGAAACCCTTAACCCACCCACGGCCTGCTAGGACCAGCCGCCTATACTCTTCTTTTTTTAAAGATTTAATTAATGCACTTCATAACCTCATTTTTATACTTAATCAAAATAATGTGTTATGTATGATAAATTGCTTTAATTTTCATGATGTCAATCCTAGTTTGGGATAGAAGTAACACATTTTCATAAGATTCATTTTTAGGTATAATATTTTTTTTAAAAAATATATTGGCTAATGGTCTAGATTTAGTAAAAGAGTTTGGCTATTATATTTTTCTTTTCTTAAGTTATGTGGTAATCTATACTATTTTTTTTTTTTTTTAAGAGAGAAGATTCTTTATCTATCATGTTTGATTAAAAAAAAAAAGTATAACAAAAGGATTTAAAAGACTTAGGAAATAAATAAATTTTGCTTGTAAAAAACCCCCTGTCCGTTTAGGCCCATGACAGCTCGACTCGGCCCAATAACGAACCCTACTATTAGAGTTGCAAAGGCTATTTCTTAATGATCCATAAATCAATTATTATTTCATTATTTATCTGTAAAGGCACACAAGTATTTTTCGTGCACTATCAAAAGCACAATTAATCTGTTGACCCTAAAAAAAGCACAGCTAATCGTGCTTCCAAATTAGAATAATAATTATGCTGCCTCATTTATTCCTTGAGGTTACAACTTACAAGTACGGAAGCGAATATCAATATTAATTTAATATTGGCCACAAATAGATTCCTTTTGTGCTTGTCGTCTTAGCACGGACGTGTAACCTCAGCAGTTGTGCTGTAGTGACTTAGACAAGTTTCTTTTCGGTGATAATCTTTATTACACACAGAACATTCAAACACCAATCCTTCGCAAGGTTCACCACACCCGTTGCAAGGAAGAATTTTCTCTTTCTTATCAAAAGGAATGACACTCTTTCTCTTATCAACATAAGTGACAATGTGTGGGTGAGCATCAAAATTGTAACTGCTCCCTAACTTAACTTGTGGATACCGCCCTAGAATGCAATGAGGATGGCATTCAAAGTCACAATGTTCGGACTTGTAGAACCAATGTGTTGGATCTCGTTCTCCTTCGCATATGTCGCAGTAATATTCACCTAGTTCATTTTCAACGGCATGGTAGGCGAGCTTGAGAGGATCATCCTGGTATTTGTACCTAGCAGTAGGAGGTAGTTTAACACATGGAATGCACAAATGAAACTTACATTTGAAGCAACTGAAGCGAAAATCTGCAAGAGAAATACCACAACCCCTGCAATGGTTCTCACTTGAACTAGAGTTCAAGTAGAGGGGGTGTTTATGAGACTCAAGTCGTCTAAGAGGGTTGTGAATAGACATGCATTGGAGGTCCAGGTATATGTCACATCCTTCACAATAAAAACAGAAGCCTTGGCTCAAGCTGTGGCACATACGACAGTTAAACAGTCCGTCAAATGTATGAGCTTTTGTGAGGAGTCGGAGCTTGTGTGGATGAAATGGGTGAAGCTCTTTCTCCTGAAATACAGCACATGTTTTGTGGAGAAAAAAAAGGCAATGTTGCATACAACGATAGTAGGAACCGGTACTGCTGGTGATGGGCCCCATGCAACCGTTACAAGTAATTGGATCATTATCTCTAAGCTCATTATTGAGGGTTAAGAGATGATCGTGACTGATGTGCATGCACCATTGCTCAAGTAAGGCATTCATTATGCCTCCAAGTGGTGACCTCTCGGCATAATTTCAACTGAGGAGTCCTCATAGGTGCGTTTGAGCTCGGGGCATAGAGTGTGGGCAATGTAATCACAATATTTACATTTATAAACAGCGCGACTTCTCTCCATGCTTGTATAGCACATTTTACAAATTTGGTCCTTCGGGTAATTTTTTTCAAGGAACCAGATGAGCCTGAGAAGGTGTTGGCGCGAGGTAATTTTGATGGTGTTTGGTAGTGATTGTGTGCATTCCTTACCGACCAAGAGGTGGCAGATGGTACAAAGGTAGCGAAGTGAATCCTGACTTTTGCCGCATACCTCACAATTAAATGGAGTTCTTTCCGAAGGACGCTGAATTGATGCACGTGGGGCTTCTTCCTGTCAAGAATGTGGCGCCAATTGGAGGCACATTTGAGGTCAAAGGCGAGATGACATGGGGAACAAGTGTAGGCTAATCTGCAAGGTAGTTGGCAGGCATTACAAGTGAAAAGTACTGCGGAAGGCTCTATTTTACATTCAAATTTCAGTTTGTGCCAGTGAATTGGGTGCTCGATGATCTCGCGGGATAACTCCTCCGCACATGATTTATGGAGGTTGAAGGTGGAATTGGGGTTGACACATGTGTTGCAACTGTATCTAGGGCCAAACACTGGCTCCTCGCACGCATTGCAAAAAACTACTTCAGCATCATAGTTTTTCTTTTTCTGTTCTTCTTCGAACATTAATTCATGCCTGTGACTGAAATGTTTAAGTTTTGATGGATGGCTACTACTGGAATGTTGAATTTCCATCTTTTTCTTTCTGCAACCAGCAATTTAATAAAATCAGTATAAATTTATTACATAATTAGAGTAAGGAGTTGCGTCAACAGCTTTTCCATAATTTAATGTAAAGGTCAGACGATATCAACACTGGGCACATTTCCTCGATCATATTCATGTCCAGTAGTAAAGTTATGAGCTCTTTACCCTGAAATATCGCTATAATTGCCGTGCAAATCCTTCGGAATTGACAATGAATCTGAATTTCGGCCATCCTGTTGTTCTTTCTGCTCTTGTTTGGACCTCAGTGGACTGGATGTTGATGATCTATCACACTCACCCTCACTCTGCAACCAGAAATTTAATAAATTCAGTATAAATTTGTTATGCAGTTATATGAAATGTGAAGGTGAAAATGTCCAGTAGAAAAATTACTTTTATACTAGCAGAATTATGAGCTCTTTACCTTGGTGGGTGTGCCTTGAAGTTCGGACATTCTCTTGGAAGATTTGAGTGGGAGCTGCTAGACCCAGAAATTTAAGATTGCTTTCACGTCCGGATTCATGCGCTAGCTGAAAGTAAAAGATGGAGGGAGTTATGTATACAGTAACATGTGGCTGGCTATTTGTTTATATACATGTGTTGTGTGAGTTATGGCATCAAGAAAAGGAGATAGGTAGAGAGGAGAAGTAAACTCTTATCAACTCAACAAAGAAATAAAAGATCCCTGATGCAAGCCCCAAGAGAATCATGGCTGATAGTTGAAGCCTTGAAGGTGGTTACGTCAAAACAATCCAATAGGAAATGTTAAAGAATCTCACTTTGAGTATGGATTTAGAGTATGGACTTATGCATACTTTCCTTGAGAATAATGCAATAGAAAATGCTAGAGAATCTCAATTTTCTTTCTTTTGGGTCAACAGAGAATCTCTCTTCTCCTTTTATTTTTTCCAACTAATTTTCGTGACTCCTGAGAGAAATGAAAAAAAAAATATATAGTGAAATATTTTTGATACTAATGCAAATGTGAAAGAGCAAAGTGCAGCAGATTTTTTGAGTAGAATAAAGAGGAGCTCTACATCCAAAGATGGATCGTCGGTAGAGAGACATCAAATACCCCAGAAAATCACAGCAAAGAAAGAAGGGCAGAGCAAAGGAAAAAGGGTTAATTACAGTTTAGTACCTTGTGGTTATACCCTTAAGACATATTTGTCCCTATCTTTTTAATTTTTACAATCACATACCCCGATTTTTAAAATTTGTTACAATGTGGTTCTGTCTTTAGGGTTTTCGTCAAATCTCTCTATTAGTTACCTATGTGGCACTATGAGTCCCATATTTTCTGTTTTTTTTAAATTATTTTAAATTGCTTAAAATATGAATAAAATATTAAAAACAAATTTTTTTTATAAAAAAACTCTCTCTCTCTCTCTCTTCCGTGCCGATTTCTTCTTCCCCCATTCCCCCATGCAATGGCAGACCTATTAAGGTGCAAGGAGGTGCAGCTGCACCTCCCATTGCGGGAAAAACAATTGTAGGTGCTTCAAATTGGCCCTTTACTCAACCGATCTACAGATTACCTTATTTCCATTTTCAACATTTAAGTAAATGTCTTTGTCCTTTTACTTTCATTTATTTTTATATTACTCCATTTACTTAAGTTTACAATGTAAATAAGGAAGTACTCCCCATTTGGATTCAAATAAAAATACTAGAAAATCAAATTCTCACAAAATCAAAATATGAAAGATTGATTTTAGTGCAAAATACTTTTTAAGCTAAAAATGATGGCTCATTAAGTCAACATATACTTCATACTAAAATCCCATAAAATCAAGTTTTCTTATTTGAGGTATAAGGAATAAAAGCCGCCAAAAATTATCTTGAGAAAATGATTATTTTAAAAAATAATATTTCATACTTAATCAATATTGCACATCCACTAAAAAAATTCTGGGTCCGCCAGTGCCCCCATAAACACCACCTGCAAGCTCTAACCCTTAAACCTATCCCACAATCACCCTCTATGAAAGGACATGCCCCGAATTCCTTCTTGGAATCCGTGATGGACCTTTTCCCAATCCGACCCAGGGCACGTGTCGATCCAAATTACAAAAATACCCTTCTTCCCCTAATTCCAAAACAACTTTAGGGTTTGACTTTTATTGAAAAACCAGTAGAGTCTCCATTGAAAAAGGCTCTAAACCCAAAAATCTACATGCACAGCAAACACAATTTACTTCCCAAATGTTCAACAGTCACAATGTATAAATCACACACCAATTAGCAAAAGTTTCAATGGGCTTCAAGCCCCCTTTTTTTTACAACATAAAAAGTCTGCAAAATCTTCTTGACAATTGAACAAAATAAACAAAGCCTAAACTTGCGGCTGCACCTAGGTTAGCCTAGATTATCTACGTACCCTTACCGAATGATCAAGCCACATATAGTTCTTCCTACCAAAAACACAATTCAGATAATATAATATTATTCAAGGTGAAACCAACAATAAAATTTTAGAATAATTCTTTACTTTGATTTCAACAAGCTATATAACTGAATATCATGCCTTGTAATTATGTACCTAACGGTCCAGTTAGTTTATCATTGTACATCTAAACACATATGTAACCAAACCTTTTTACCTGAAAGCCATACCTACGACCGTCCGCATAGTGCATATGTCCTGTAATCATCCACCAAGGGGTATATGAGAAATATCATTAAATCCAAAGGCAATCGAGGAAGGGGGAAACTAGCTAACTACCTATGTAGACAAGTCGGGCAGGGGACTGAGGATCTTGGCCAACCCTGTGGAGATAACATGAGTAGGGTGGCGAAAAATATCATGTTAACTGTACAAAATATATCAAGCTGTGTTCTCCACATAGGTGTACCCCAAACATAATCCGTCAATTCCAAGTACTACACATGTGGAACGGTCCACTCCATATGTATGGTGCATCTTAGTAGAACTCAAGGACAAATGGTCAATATGAGAACGCAACCCTAGTAGAACTCAGGGATATATTCTCAACTTGAGAACGCAAATCCTAGCACCAGAAAGTTCGGGCGTCCTCGAGACTCCTAGGGCAATATCATCTGCGCATAGAATTTTTCGAAGGCAACTGAGTTGTTCGAGGATACCTTTATTTCCCGAAGGCAACTGGGATGTCTAAGACATCTATATTTGTGAAGGCATCCAGGATGTCATAAGACATCATTATCCCTAAAGGTGACCGGGATGTCCAAAGACATCAATATTTTCGAAGGCAACACAATCCAATTTCAAACCATTTAACACATATATAAGAATAAACATATAACCAAAGAGTACTCTTATATTTATATTTTTAGACTTATATAATAGAAACCACAACACAGTGTGTGCATTAGAAATGATAAAAATGTCATTCACCCAAGAGAAAATGTTAAAATGGTCCAGCCTTTCAAGAATTGGACAAACCCCAATCACCGTCTGGCAGTGACATAAGAGTTTAGAGTTTAGGGTTTCGAACAACGATAGAGTTGTTGAATGTCACCGCCCAACATTGACATAAGTGTTCTTTTATGTCATTGTCAGACAGTGACTAGACCAATTTATCCCATTTTTGAGGGGCTAGTTAATAAAAATTAAACTATAAGTAATATAAAAATCCAAAATTAGCAAAAGTGTGGTATAGCTTGGTTGGAAAAGTGATAATTTGTTCATAGTGGAGGTGGAGTTTCGAATCCTACAAATGGCATGGTGTTTAGTATTTTTTAATTATTAATTTAAGTAAAGGTGTTGGATGTGGGTCTGACCGACAGCGGCGTGTCTGGCCAGCAGACATCGACGGTGGCCCATCTTGCGATGGTGCCCTCTTAACCAAAAAGGGGCAAGATAGACTTTTCCTCTATAAAATTAAATGGACCTATCCAATTTGGCCCACTAGACATATTACCACCACACACACACACACACACACACACAAACCTCAAAATCCATTCACCATACCTAAAACTAAAATACTTTATTTATGATATAGTAATTATTAAAGTTTTTAATCACTATACACTAATTAATTCAAGCAAATCTAGGAGGGATACCCTTCTTATACTAGTGGGAAAATAGCCATGTTACCCTCTCATACTAGTGAGAAAATAGTCAGCTGGGACAAAAAGACGAAATTATCTCTGTCACGTCAGCATTTTTTATGTAGTTTGGAACAGAGTTAACAACATGGGGCAAAGTGAACCATAAAACCACGGTCAAATGGGCAATATGGGTCACTTTCAGTTTCATTGGGGAAAGTGGGATTTGACCAAAGTTTCTGGGGGCACTTTAACTAGTGGCGGATCCAGGATTCAAAAGTCGGTAGGCGAAACTTACCTTAAAAACTCGACAAGACGAGTGAATTTTATTGATAAAAATAAAAAGATACACCTAGTCAGGGGGGACGTAATGAGCCTTACCCTCAAATATGCATATCTATACATAAATAAAAGCTTAACAAAAAAACAAGAAGTAAATGCAATGCAACACAAAAACTAAACTATTTTAATCTAAAATTGTACCCTACGAGGCTTAGAAATCTTAAATTCTTCAATTATCTCTTCATTATTGATACTATTAGCAAACTCTCTTTCAATGTGGAGAATCATGCAATCAGCAAGGAATTCATCAGCTATGGTGCTTCGAAGTCTATTCTTAATAATTCTCATACATGAAAAAGCTCGTTCGTTGTTTCTGTAGAAACAGGAAGAGTCAACACCAACTGAATCAATCTGTAAAGCAAATGGTAGTTTTCTGCCAAAGTTGTTTCCACCAATTGTTGACATAACTGAGGAAAAGTGGTGAGGTCCTTAAAGCAAGGAAGGCGATTGATGAGTCAATTTTATATTATATATTTAACCCCATTCTTAGTATATTTTGGTTAATACTTTGGAAGAATTTTGATACTTTGAATTATATTTCAATATAGGACTTTCGACTCTCTCTGGAGCAAAACATAATCAAATGGACGAATTTTGGAGTAATTCGAGTTGGAGGATGTACGTGAGTCACTGAGCTTGATCGTATCAAAATATCTGACTTTTCTACCAAGCGATGATTTCCTGGCGAATAAATGAAGGAGCAGTGCGCTGTGCTGGAATAGTGACGTTTTGGGCTTTTATTGCGTTTTTGGAGCCCAAGATGACCTCGGATTGGTTCGTGGCCTTCTAGAGAAGTGTTCGGAATATTTTTATCTTTAAAACGAGCTATCTTGGGCCAGATTTGGAGGAGATTTGAGATTAAAACGTGGCTGGGCAGATTATGGGCAGATTCTCCTAATCCAAATTGGACTTTATTTCCTAGTCTTAGTTTATTTTAACTTAGTTTCCTTGTGGGGATTGGGTAGCTAGGTTTTAGGAGGTATTTAAGCTCCTTTTCACAACAATTTAGAGACTCCCTTTTGATTTCTCTTTTGCCTTTTGAACGCGACTTTTGCTAGGATTTTGGAAGAACTTCTACTTCAAGGTGTTTTCGATCTTTATTATTTTAATGAAGAACTTGATTATTTTTATTGTGAACATGCGTAACTAACTCTTGTTGCTAGGGTGAGGCCACGAGCCTTAGCAAGAATATGTAGTTTCTGTCCAATTTGCTTATGATTATATGCATGCAGGTTTTCGAATTATTCATCACTGAGTTAAACTATCTAAGTGTCTTGATGCTTGATCACCATTAGGATGTTTAGAAAAGTAATTTGATGCAGTTTTGGTGGAGGTCGGTCCCTGAAATTGACGAAGGCTTCTTGTGATTAATATGTGCAAGTTCACTTAGGATGAATACCACGTCTTAAGGGTTGCATGGTTTTTCAAAAGGTTTCACAGAACTTAATGAGTCATGTATGTTTAGATTTGATCTGAATACCACAGACGAATTGCATGTGTGATATACGCTCTATGTTGGGGGACCAAGTAGGCATATATTAGGAGTACCTAACCTTCGAAATATGCATGTATAGGTCATAAGTAATTGGGGGAACTATATAGAATTGTTAAGGTGACGGCGGATCCCTAGTGCTTTTTTTAATTTGATTTCTAAAAACACAACTGTTTCTTTTGCTCTTAGCTTTAATTTTGCATATTGCCTTATTTTTATTAGTTAAATTCCTTTTAATTTAAGGTCTTCAAATCAAACATCTCAACTTTCTCTTTTGCAATAATTAATTAGAATTTGGTTGCTACGAGTTATTTAATAATCCCTGCGGAGAACGACCTTGCGAGAATCATTTATACTACAATAACCTTGTCATTCTTGCAAGTTTTGTAGTAGTTTTAACCCTGTTTGCGCAGGTACTAAAAAGCCTATCAAGAAAGGGAATTATTTAAAATAATTCGTTCTAATCAGATTCTGCATTAATTATTGTTGTACATACATACCAAAAAAAAAAAAAAGAAATAATTTTCGTTTTTATTTATTTTTGCAGATCACAGAAGGCGCAGATTACAATCTGTGCATGGTCAACACATGTTCAGTTCAGCAATTGTTTCCGTTTGATCCAGAACCTGAGCAATCTTTAAGGAGGAGACGCAGGGAGCAAAATTTGCTGTGGGTTCCTTCACTGCAAGGGACTTTTCTGCAGTCTTTATATTCGAGGACCTGATGAAACAATGGCTTTTGTTATTCCAGAGGCTGGTGATCCTTTGGGTAATTCTTTAACAGCTCATGCCACTAACATACCAGGTTACATTACATATCCAGCAGTGGAAGAAGGGTCTACATTCGAAATCAAGCATCACATGTTGAGTATTCTACCTACATTTCATGGGTTATCAACCGATGATCCTAACATGCACATTGCAGAATTTTTAATGGGATGCAAGAATATTTTGGTGAAAGGATTCTCAGCTGAATCTATTAAGCTTCGTCTATTTCCTTACACATTGAAAGATCAAGCAAGGAGATGGCTCCTCACACTTCCATCTGGAAGCATTAGCACTTGGAACCAACTCAGTGAAAAATTCTTAAACAAGTATTATCCAGCTTCAAAGACTCTCGACATGAGGACTCAAATTTTATCTTTTGCCCAAAAACCAAATGAAGAGTTTCATGAGGCGTGGGAACGGTTTAAAGAGTTGAATAGAAAATGTCCACATTCTGGTATTAGCAGTACGAATCAAGTGCATATATTTTTCAGAGGGTTAAATATGACAACAAAAACTCTTGTCAACGCTTCATGCGGAGGATCATACAAGGATAAAAATGCACAAGAAGCTTGTTTATTATTTGAAAAAATGGCAGCAGATACACAACAATGGGCAGTTGAGCAGCCACAATCAAGGTCTGTTTTTGAGATATCTAATGGTTCTCCATATATGTCGGCACAAATTGAAAAAATGGAGAAAAAGCTTGAAAGATTTGATGCAAAATTTGACAAGTTATTACAAAGAATTAGTTCACAGGTTTGTACAAAGAACCTTTACTGTAGCATTTGCAATGTGACAACCCATGATTTTTTGAGCTGTCCGCATAAAGATGCTTATTCGGAATTTGCAGCGGAACAAGTTAATGCATTTAATAATTTTCAGCGTCCACGATATGACTCGTATTCAAATGTTTACAACCCGGGTTGGAGAGATCATCCTAATTTTAAGTGGGACAGAGATCAACCTGCAAGGCCATAATTTCAACAACAGGTACAACAAACGCCTAAGGCTGCTTGGGAGGTTGCAATTGAAAAATTAGCAAATGCCACCAGTCAAGAATTCCAAAATCTGCGCAACAGTGAAAAACATAGAAAAACAAATGGGGCAGATTGCATTCCAAGTTTCAGAAAGAGCACGGTACATTTCCTAGCCAAACGGAACATAATCCAAGGGGAGGCGCAGATTGTAAGGCGATTCGAGTTCTACGTTGGGTAAAAGTTATGACAATAGAGATTCTACAGAGTCTATGGGCAGATCTGAAAACAGTGCAAAAATTGCTGCAGAAACTGCAGAACGTGTTTATGTGCCTCCAATGCCTTATCCCGAAAGATTGAAGCCCACTGATTAAAGATCAACAATTGACAGATTTTATGAAGACGTTGGCCAAAGTTCAGATCAATCTCCCATTGTGATGCAATTAAGAACATTCCATCTTATGCCAAGTTTTTAAAGGATGTTTGCACAAAGAAAAAGAAGCTCGTGAATTTTGAAAAAGTTATTCTTACACAGCAGCTTTTATTACACAAACTGCCTCCAAAGAAACAAGACCCAGGGAGTTTTACAATTTCATGCACAATTGGAAATTCTAATTTTCAACATGCTTTAATTGATTTGGGTGCCAGTATTAATTTAATGCTTTTTTCTGTTTTTCAGAGACTAGGACAAGGAGAAATCAAGCATACACCAGTTATTCTAAAACTGGCGGACCGTTCAGTTGCTTACCCTAGGGGAATTATTGAAGACCTCATTATTAAAGTGGATAATCTCTACCTTCCTGCAGATTTTGTGGTCTTGGACATGGATGAAGATATGCAAACACCGATTATTTTGGGGCATCCATTCATGGCTATTGCTCGAACCTTAATTGATGTTGAGGCTGGAAAACTTACACTTAGAGTGCAAGATCAGTCCGTTGTTTTCAGTTTATTCAAAATAACCAAAAGGCCAACTGATGTGCAAGATTGTATGCGTGTTGACATGTTAGACAGCTTAATGCATGCTGAAATTATGCCCCGTTTGACATCAGATCCATTGTTAAAGGTGTTGCATGGGTTGGAGAATAAAAACACTGAAGATGAAGAGGTTTTTGAGTATGTTTCAGCTTTGGAAAGTGTTCCTTTTCTACACCCTCGTTGGAGGACACAACAATCAACAACAAACATCAAAAGCAAAAAAAAAAATCCTAGGTCGAATCCGCACCCAGCATGTCTACACTAGAATCCTGCACCCAGCAACAAGTCTACACTGGGAAAGACACAACAATCAGCCACAAACATCAAAAGCAAAAAAAATCCTAGGCTAGAATCCTGCACCCAGCAGCAAGTCTATACTGGAATCATGCACCCAGCAGCAAGTCTACATTAACATCACCACATATACACTATGCTGGCAATTCATGCAATTAACAAGCGCTCACTCAAAGATGCAAGGGATTCGAAATTATACCTATGAGATGGACGGATTGGGGGTCCTCAGGGCTTTGTGCTGTTTTGTCCTTTGAGCTTGTGTGCTGACTGCCTTCTCTTAGATCTGCAACCTTCCTACACTGTGCACATGTCGAAATTATACACACACATCTATACATCAACCACAGCTCCCAAACCAGGACCCAAAACAAATTCTGGAATTAATCTTACCTTCGAATGGATATTGGATCTTGAAATCATCCTTGCAAGATTAGTGGTCAAGTGGTTCTTGGGTGACTCAATGTTCTTTTTGGATGAAATCCCATTAGACAACGTCTTCTCCAGCAGCTTTTTGAAGTCACCAATCTCAACTTCAAGCTTGGCCACATGGGATTCCAATTCTTTGACAATTCAAGTGGAGCATCCCATAGCTGGTGTCATTTCAAATTTGGGTTAGGAATCAAACAGATGGCGTAATTTCAATATATATATATATATATTCTAGGGTTCGAAATCATACCTACAAGATGTACCGATCTGGGGTTCTTACTGGTGGAGAATGGACTCTGGTTCGGCTTCAACTTGCTTTCATCTTGGAACAGGTTAGCATCTGGTGACATGGATGGAGATATATCTGAAATTGAGGAGTCAAGAAATTCAAAAACCATATAAAGATTCAAGTGCATCAGATAATTCCACCCCACAGAGAGACAAGGCCCTTGCGTTCTTGAGAAAAATGAAGGAGGGCAAGAGCGCGAACCTGCGTTTTCTGAGCAAACTGAAGAAGTGAGAGCGTTGAGATGAATGAGTTTGCAACTTCCAGTTTTCTCGCAACCAACAGAGATGCAATTAGATCTTTCCACATGACACCCACTGGCTACACCAATTATATTGTAGAAATTGCTTGGATTTGACACAAGTCTGCCCTTGTCCGAGTTGGTCAGCGTGCATAGTAAGTCCCAGCTCTTGGTCCTGCGTTCGAAATCTCCCAGGTGTGTTCGTTTTCTTGCTATTTCTTTTTTATTGTTTCTTATTGTTTTTATTTTAATTTTTTCTTTTCTCTTAGGGTATTTTTCTTTCTTTGTGCTGTTTCGTCTATATTTTCTAGGATTTAGTTGTATGGTTTGCTCTTGCTTCTTTTGTTTATTTTCCACATCTTGAGGACAATGTGTGATTTAAGTTTGGGGGTGGGAAACTAAAAATTTAAATTTTTTATTTTTGGGTCTTTTCTAGAATTTTCGTTTTTAAGTTAACATCCATAGATTATTTTAAACTTTGGAACAAATGGACATGGTGAAAATCAATCCCACTGTAGAGTCTTTTCTATTTATTGTTGCTTAGACACTAATTCATGAATTATACTTTGAAATTTGCACATCACACCAACATGGTATTGGGGAGTGAGACTGAAATACTTACTTTTTGTCTAAGTGTGTTTTAATTTTTGTTCTTTATAAAAATAAAGTTAGTATGTGTTATAAAGTAATAATTGCTTCACCCGAAGCTTTGCTAGTAACCAGGCCAGTCCTGCCTAATCAGCAGTGATTCTTGAGTCAAACGGTAGAGTTTTGGTATGAGGCAGGGTGGTTAGTTGGTTTCGTAGCCGTTTCAGCTTGAGTTAATAAGTCCTTAGGGGTGTTCTACACCTAGTGTCCTAAAGCCTTAGTGGTTTGGGAGTCATTGACCTAAAGCTCGCTACATGGGTTGGATCGAAAGCTTAAGGGAACCAACATTGCACAACCACTACTGTTACTATAAAATAATAATAATAATAATAATAATAAAAAAGAGAAGAAAAAAAAATGAAGTATGAATAAAAGGGATGAGAGATAAGGGGTTTTAGTCGAGTCTCCTTAACTATGATGGTTCACTTTACATCGAAGGAAGTTTGTGAATTCTTTTCTAATTGATTCTAAATAGCTTAGACTCTGTGGTGGGATTACTTGGATCTATTGAAAAGATGTTCTAATTTTTAAAATTTCCTATAGATTGCAACTTGAAGGTGGAAATTTTATTCTATTAAGTTTTAGCAAGGTGTTTAGTTTATTAAGTTTTTATTTTTGTTTGAGTCTTGTTTTGCTTGAGGACAAGCAAAAAGCTAAGTTTGGGGGTATTTTGATGAGTCGATTTTATATTATATATTTAACCCAATTCTTAGTATATTTTGGTTAATACTTTGGAAGAATTTTGATACTTTGAATTATATTTTCAATATAGGACTTTCGACTCTCTCTGGAGCAAAACATAATCAAATGGACGAATTTTGGAGTAATTCCAGTTGGAGGACGTACGTGAGTCACTGAGCTTGATCGTATCAAAATATCAGACTTTTCCACCAAGCGATGATTTCCTGGCGAATAAATGAAGGAGCAGTGCGCTGTGCTGGAATAGTGACGTTTGGGCTTTTATTGCGTTTTTGGCGCCCAAGATGACCTCAGATTGGTTCGTGGCCTTCTGGAGAAGTGTTCGGAATATTTTTATCTTTAAAATGAGCTATCTTGGCCCAGATTTGGAGGAGATTTGAGACTAAAACGTGGCTGTGCAGATTATGAGCAGATTCTCCTAATCCAATTTGGACTTTATTTCCTAGTCTTATTTTATTTTAACTTAGTTTCCTTGTGGGGATTGGGTAGCTAGGTTTTAGGAGGTATTTCAGCTCCTTCTCACAGCAATTTAGAGACTCCCTTTTGATTTCTCTTTTGGCTTTTGAACGCGACTTTTGCTAGGATTTTGGAAGAACTTCTACTTCAAGGTGTTTTCGATCTTTATTATTTTAATGAAGAACTTGATTATTTTTATTGTGAACATGCGTAACTAACTCTTGTTGCTAGGGTGAGGCCACGAGCCTTAGCAAGAATATGTAGTTTCTGTCCAATTTGCTTATGATTATATGCATGCAGATTTTCGAATTATTCATCACTGAGTTAAACTATCTAAGTGTCTTGATGCTTGATCACCATTAGAATGTTTAGAAAAGTAATTTGATGCAGTTTTGGTTGGAGGTCAGTCCCTGAAATTGACGAAGGCTTCTTGTGATTAATATGTGCAAGTTCACTTAGGATGAATACCATGTCTTAAGGGTTGCATGGTTTTTTCAAAAGATTTCATAGAACTTAATGAGTCATATATGTTTATATTTGATTTGAATACCACAGACGGATTGCATGTGTGATATACGCTCTATGTTGGGGGACCAAGTATGCATATATTAGGAGTACCTAACCTTCGAAATATGCATGTATAGGTCATAAGTAATTGGGGGAACTATATAGAATTGTTAAGGTGATGGCGGATCCCTAGTGTTTTTTTAATTTGATTTCTAAAAACACAACTGTTTCTCTTGCTCTTAGCTTTAATTTTGCATATTACCTTATTTTTATTAGTTAAATTCCTTTTAATTTAAGGTCTTCAAATCAAACATCTCAACTTTCTCTTTTGCAATAATTAATTAGAATTTGGTTGCTACGAGTTATTTAATAATCCCTGCGGAGAACGACCTTGCGAGAATCATTTATACTATAATAACCTTGTCATTCTTGCAAGTTTTGTAGGAGTTTTAACCCTGTTTGCGCAGGTACTAAAAAGCCTATCAGTGATGCATATCATTTTGAAAATACCTCAACTCAATTTCCAAACCTTTTAAGTCACTTGGACTGAAATCAGCAGGCGATGTAAATCAAACAATTTCTCATAATAGCATCAATGAATTTAGTCAAACATTAACATACCAACAACAAATCAAACATCTCAACAATGCCAACATCAAATCAAACATCTCAACAAAATTCTTAAAATAAAAAACCTAATTAATTTCAACAAAATCCCCAAATTATATTTCATTCCTAATTAAACCCTAGAAAACTCAATTTCAAATTAAAATTAAAACTAAGATGCATACATTTATTTTAGGAATAACCCAATAGAAGAAGATAATTAAAGAGAAGAGATTAAGAAGAATACTTGTTTCCTTGTATATGAAAAGAGAAGAGAAGAGGCTGTCCAGTGTCCACGATTACACAGCCAAGACTTGCGTTGAGAAGAAGCTCTCCCGACTCTATCTGGAATTGCACTGCATAGCCACTATTTGGCTACTTGAGTTATATTCTTTTTTTATATTAAAGTTTGACTGGGCCATTCATAACATGGGCTGGCTAGTTATAATTTTTTTTTCTTCAGTTTTTTAAAGTTTGAGTGGGCTTATGCTGTGGGTTTTATATGGATTGGGTAAGCAAGAGTGTATACCAACACATGGAATGGATATCAATTACATAGCTTATATATAGGTTTTTTTTTAGTGAAATATTTTTGGGTATGCGGTAGCCTACCCTGCCCTGGCTTAAGATCCGCCCCTGACTTTAGCTAATAAACCTATAAGTTATAATGATAGAGCATCCTCAATGGGCTCTTTAAACCACCTATTTAGACAATTTTTTTTAGGAGGAATTGGAAAAATACAGCTGAAACCATCCTCCCTATCCTCCTCCTAAAATAGGAAAACCTCTAGGTGCTCTTAAATCTCAGGAGAGAAATGACTCATAATTAGGGTTGGCAATATGACGTGTTGAGTTCATGTCGTGTCAGGATTATATACATATCAAGAATGTTTAAACCAAACCCAACTCGTTTAATAAGCGTGCCATGTACGAGATGACCCGTTAATTTCCCATGCAGGTTTCAGGTCGTGATGAGTTGACCCGCTAAGTGTGGTAGGAAATTAAAATAAATAAATAAATAAATAAATCATGAATTTTGATAATTTAATAAAGTAATTTCATTTTTTATTTTTTATTTATATATAAAATAATGATTACATTTTGCCTCTCTCTCTATGTATGAAGACTGAGAAAGAGAAATATAAGAATTAAAATAAATGAAGAAAATGAAGAAGAAACAAAGAAATGGGTTGGCGGGTCACATAGGTATTTTAGCGGGTTGGCAGGTTGACTCGAAATAAACGGGTCAATGTAGAGTTGACTCAAAAATTGAATCATGCATGTTGACCTGCTAATTTTTCATGTTGGTTTCAAGTCATGTATCAAGTCGTATCGGAAATTGCCATCAAAACATAGTTGCAACGGTGATATTTTGCTATCATCGACCAATAATATTATGTCACGTGGAAGTGTTGTCACGCAAATCAAAACGTTATTAGTCGGAGATAGCAAAATATTGTTATCCCCATTTCATGAAGTCTTTCTCCTCCTAATGGCTCCCTATAATTTGATGGTGCTTTGTTTTATGCATA
Source organism: Prunus mume (assembly GCF_029339155.1). Lineage (NCBI taxonomy): Eukaryota > Viridiplantae > Streptophyta > Magnoliopsida > Rosales > Rosaceae > Prunus > Prunus mume. Next base: position 12,547,229 of record NC_142705.1, read on the forward strand.
TTTTACACTTTTAATTAATGCTAACTATTTTTTAGATTATTTTTTTAGGATCTCATTTTCCTACCCCGCTTTTGTCCACTACACTCCCTTATATAAAGAGCTCCTAAAATAGCTTTTGTGTGTTTTTAATTAAATTTTAGCTAAAAAAATTAAAAAACATGATTGTAGATACTCTTAATTGCATTATAACGTTCTAATGAGAGTTCAATTTGGATTAAAGACCTTCTTGTCATAATATAAACATATTTAGATCTTTTGCAAGTGTCGTCTCATCAACCAAATTAGAATTGGAAACTATGTAGTTTTTTTTTTTTGGCATTCAAATAAGGAAATATTTTTGCTCACTACTTTAACTCAAGGTGTACCCTTATCACCATTTCCAACAGCACCTCACACGTGTCCATGAATAACCATAATTAATTTCTTAGTTTGTATTTATAGAACTATGGTTAGGCCCATGGACATATGTCAAGTGTTGAGAAGTCGTGATGGTACACTTTATGTTAAAGTGATGAGCAAAAATGCTTCTGTTAAACAAATAGATGAACAAAACATTCCTAAAGCCGTTTTCACTTTGAGGGGAAATAAAGCCATTGTTCTTCCTCTCATCTCCCCTCTTCTCTTCCTCCATTCACCTCTTCCCCCATTTTCAAAGACAAATGGTTTTCCCTATTTGTCTTCGTTTTGTTATGAATTTTATCCAACTATCACAAGCGACTGCGTCTCTACGTCAGATCTCCACCAGCGTTTTAGTGTCAGATCTCCACTACCATCCTTTTTGTGGTTTCTTTATGTTTGGAATACGTTGTAGAGATTCTTTGGGTTCTTTGTGTACTTTTCACCTCTCCTTTTGTGAGAGCTTTTCACATATTTTTTGCGAGAGCTTTTCATCTTTCCTTTGTGAAAGTTTTATTTGTATTGTTATGGCTTGGGTTTTTCAAGCTTTATCTTTTTAAAAAAAAATTCTAAGTTTGCAATCATAGTTGGAATGCCTATGCCAAAGTTTCTTCGATCCTGCGTGATCGTGAGTGGAGGCATACTAGATTGTCTTAATTTTGATCTTGGACCGATCCATTATTATAATGACCCTTTTTGGCTAGTTTGTATTAGTCATTTGTGACTAGTGGCTTCTTTGGTTGAATTATAAATGCAATCATAAAATTTTTAATTATGAAAAAAATAGATGAACTCTATATTTCATTATATTGAAGTGATTATGGTAATAATCAACCGTTCACATGACTTACAATTTCACTAAAGATTATTATTCAAGGGTGCCTAGGAAATGCAATATGACAACAAAGATTGGTTATTAAATAAAAGATCCTTTTATAATTCCCTATACATCGAGGTTTTGCGTTCAATTCCCTTTTCTCAATATCAATAATTCCATATACATCGAGGTTTTGCGTTCAATTCCCTTCTCTCAATATCAATGATGTAAAATACCTATGATGTAAAAAATATTTCACATTTTTTCGTTTGAAAATAAATATTCGTGTCAACAAATCTCCAAGTTTTTCTTTATTTCCTTACATGGAGAGGAAAAAAAAAAAAAAAAGCCAGTCTAATGGGGACCTTTGTTTTAGGTATTCTTGTCAAAATGGCATTCAAATGCAAATTCAACACAAAATCGTTCAAAAATGGTAGTGGATAGCATTTCTTCAAAACAAAGTCATCCCCATCTAATTTCTCTCTCTCTCTCTCTCTCTCTCTCTCTCTCTCAAACATTATTACCCAGTTACAAACACACTCTTTTCATGACGATTAGGAATTCCCTTTCATCTTTAAACCAACCCAAAGAATACCAAAACGAAATAGCTAACGAATTCAGCTCAAATGGGCTTTGAAGCCATCGCGTGTGATATGAGAAAAACGTACGTCGGCAGATTCACAGGAATGCCTTCACGATGTAGTTGCTGTCTGAAACCGAAAGGGTCTCCCAGAATTCATCTGCAAAATCAGATTCAGTTTATATTTCCTTCTTCAGGTGTGATTTTTCCTTGCCATTTTGTTGATTATTGTTTCTCTGCATTTCGGATTGTTCTGTGTTTTTTTATAATTCAATTTATTTCTTCAGTTGAGGTTGGCCGATGATCTGTCCGTTTATATGTCCAATTCTGTGTCGACAGATTCTCATAATTAATGTGTTTATGATTGCATTTGATGCTTTAGATTAATCATTTGTATACTCCATGTCCATGGAAGATCATTGGGTTTTCGTTTTGATTCTTTTTTTTTTCTCTCTCCTTTTTTTGTTGTTGCATAATTATGATCAAACTTCGATGTTTAACTGGAGCTGCTTGATTCTTTTAAGGGAATTGTAGTTCTTGTGGTATTGGATTCAATGGTTGTAAGTATTCTTTGGTATTTCCCACAGTCCAAAAAAGAACAAGATCTCAGATGAATTTTTTTGAAAGACATTTATTTTCACTGATCATAGAAGAACTTAAACTAGGAGGATTGCCTCTGTTGTAGAGCGAATTCCGTGATCGATTTGATCCATCCACAGAAAGTTTATGTGCTCTTTTCTTCTGAATGATCTGTTTTGGGAATATGTAGAAGAAGATCAATCATTGTGTATATCTTGGTTTTTTGTTGTTGTGCAAATCAGAAGATCCAAGGCCATTGGATTTAGGAAAAATTAATCTATTTTCTCCTCATCAGTGTGTGCACCACTTGCTGTTCAATGCAAATTTGATTTGGTGTTCTGATAGCTGCCTTTTTCAACTCCTTGGCCAGGTTTGGGAATGCTTCAACAGGAAGCATTAACATAATCACTTGTAAGTTTTTTTTTAGAAGTGCTCCTATTCCTATTGGAAGAATGTCAAAGATTTTATTAAAAATCCAAATGCTTTTGTGACTCATAATCACTTATAAGTTTTTTTGTCAAACACTATCAGAAGTATTTTTAAGTTATCAGTAAGCACTTTTAGTCCTTTCAGAAAATGAATAATTAGAGCTTATGCTTTCAAAAACGATGAACAATTGAATTTGGTTCCTTCATTCTTTAGTATTGTTTGTGCGGGTGCCCTGACATCTGGCTCTGCAGTCTTGCTGTTTATTAGAGAGCAAGTCACTCATTCCTGCTGTTTGTGTAGGAGACACCATAAAAAGCAATTTTATGATATGACAGCATCAAAAAGCTTTTGCAATAGGCACCAATACGAAGTAATTTCTTTCAAGGAATGTGATTTTGTTTGTTTTCTTTGCAGGATAAATGGTCGATGGAAGCTAAACTTGAATGCTTTATTTATATTAGGAGGAAGAAGCAGAAGCAGGACAAGTCCACAAAATCAACCAGGCTTTACATTTGAGTCAAGTCGCTCAGGCGGAAACTATGATTGATGAAAGAAACAATCTCTTCTACACAACTTCTTGGCAAATCTAAAACACTAAATCGAGGTGTTTTTACAAGTGGATGTGTCTAAAGTCAGGCATGTGATCATCAAAGGCAATTGAGATTTCTCAAAGGAACCCAGATGAAAATCCAAGAATTTGATAAAGTGAAAAAAGCTATGCCATTAACATCATCACCACCTTTGTGGTCGTCTTTCTTTCCAACTCAACCTTTCCTTTCATTTGACTGCTAGCTTTGAAGCTACTATCCAGAGACCATCGTTGCCTCAACCACAGTGCCTGCTTTTCCGTCGTTATCCATCCATTGATCGACCATGCAGAAACGTATGCTCTCCATCTGCTTTTAAGCAAAAAATAAGAAAGAATAAGCAGAATTTTAAAAATAAAAAACAGGTCAAAAGTGGAAGGTTGTCAAAAATAAATAAAGGGGACCAACAAACAACATTTTTATTTTGTGTAATCCTTTTCAACAGTCCTATTCATTATATGGCGTCTCAGTTCCCTGTGAGGATAAGCCAGGAAGATAACCATCTATCTTCATTCAAGGACCCATTTTAGTTAGAGTCTGGAGGATATCCAGAGAGTTGCTTAGCCAATTACTACAGAAGGTCCGTTGCCAAACACTATGCAAAACTATTCATTTTGGTTGAAAAGTGCAGTGTGTGACGGTTACTTTAATTAAAATCAATTGAAAGAATTATGCAACAGAAGTACAGGCATCAAAAGATACCACTAAAGAATAGGAATTTTCAATATGCTAATAAAATAAACTTTCACAACAGAAATTCTGAAGGTACAATAATTGGTTAATTAACTTATTTTGACAGCAACATAACACAGAATTATTATGTACACATGTATCTATTACCACTTTCGCCATCCGATGCATATGCAAGCCTTGCGATGGCATCAACAAGGGCCTGTTCGTGATCCTGCATTTGTTGCATATAAACGTCAAATTGTAATGTTAGACCAGGAGAAAGGAGAGAGAAAGGGTAAAGGATGATAATCTTACTTTCAGCATTTTCCTTGCTTTTTCAAGCTCAAAAGGATCTGGATGATTTGCATTGAAAACTCTCTCCACCTAGTAAAATTAAAAGTGACAAATGAAAATAACAAACATAATTCTAGTTACATAGGCTCATCATATTCATCATACATACCTCCTTTACCAGAGTATCAGTATTTAATAATTCCAGATCATCTGGCATCTTCTTCCCTACACCATTTTGTGACGGATGAATTTCTTTTTTTGATTGGGGCTTTATGGGTCCTCGTCCTCTTCCAGCACCTGGAGTAACACCGCCTTGGTTCAAAGATTTCTTAACCCTGCGTCCTCCTTGCCCACCACCATGGCCTCCTCGATGAGATAGGCCCGGGTCCTCACCTTCCCAACGGATATCCTCACGAGAGATCTGTAACCAGTAATGAGTCAGTCAAGTCCCAGCACTCTTTGATTGCTTGGGATACAATTTTGTCAATTTACCAAAGACAAGACAGATATGACTTGACAATATGATCAAGGCCAGCAATGCTGCCACAAACATAAATGCACATGCATATCATAAACCCTTTTGAAAAATATGAATGAAATAGGAGACATTTGATATATGAAAGCAACATTTCCAAGCTCTTTGATTAAAGATAAAAATATAATTTAATTCTAAAGCTCTCATAATGCCGTTTCCATCCAAGATCAATACTATCTACATATTTCATATTTTGTGTTCATGTTTGACTACGACATCTGCTTATCTATTTATTACTGAAAGATGGGGCTAGCAGAAGAAATCAAATGCCTAATTCTATTTCTCTTGTGCTCTCTCCCTGTGGATCCTAGTTCTAGTCAATGATTGCTTCCACACTTAACAATAACTACAGCATTGGCAGGTTAATGCTAGAGTGGAATACATGCATTCATACTACCTATGAAGAAAATATAGACTAACCTCCTTGAGATCAACCCATTCCCATGTCTCGTTTGCTGTATTTATATCATAGACCAATGCATGTCGACCCTGTAAAAAACAAAAGTTGATATGCCAGAACGGGCAGTTCAAAGTTTATTAATTAGTACGCCATCAGAGAAATGCTCATTCTTCTCATTTTGTATTCAAAATCGACTGAACCTATAATATATGAAACAACTCTCCGGAGTTGTATTACAAGGTACATACTCAAGCAAGTGCACTCTTATGTCGATTATTCATCTAAGAGAGTCTTCTGTCCTAGCAACATCTAGTAAGAGCAGTTGGTAGATGCTAAATGACAACCCTAACCAAAGATAACTTATTTTCTTTCCATTTCATTTAGCAAAGTTAGTTTTCAACAAACTTCATGGACACCAGTAATAATACCAATAAACTCAGCTGAATTCCGTTTATGCTTGTTTTCACTCGGACATGTGCATTTTTACAAAAATTCAACTTACAAATGTTGTTGCAGAAAAAGGAGGACTGAATCAAAAACACCTCATGCAAACTTCAATACCTACCTCAGTGCGGTTGTATTCAGTGATAACAGCCTCATAGAAGCTGTTGTCTTCAGGCCATCTGGTCCATACTTTCCTTCCGATTAATGAATCAAATGTTGCTGCTTCAACAGGTTCATTTCCAACAAGGGGACCAGAAGAGCTACGAGCAGTTAATTGTCTACTCAAAGTAGGTCCTGTCGATGGGTACGGCATGGACTTCATTGAGGATAAACCAGGGAATGGCTGACCATGCTAAGAAAACAGAAAAAAATTTAGGTCAAAACCAGTTTTCTTCGCACTACTGTAGTAATTAGTTTAGGTTTGCAATTTACTTTCCTTATGGCTCAATAGAGCTCCTTATTACTTTTGAATACAAAGGCTGCAAATATGGAATACAAGATTAAAGCCACAATCGAGAGACCGAATGCTAGAGAAGGTACCGATTGAGATGTTTTCTGTTTCTTTCGCGACGCAGAAACAGTAGGACTGGGTAATAGATCATAGACAGGCTGAGATGCACTAAGCCTAGCCGCTTGATGCCCACCACCCTTTCTCCACTCTCTGATACATGCTCCAACATGTGACAATTAAAAACTAGAAATACTAAACTCCCTGCCAATTTTGCAGTGATCATTGTATTACAATTTGTTCAACTATGAAGAGGCGAACCTTATCTTACTGATGATGTCATCAGAATTAACCTTGGTCAGAAGTTCTCTGTGTTCGTCATCTGATACTCTCAGCTCTTTCCTAAGTTCGGTAATCAAGCTTTCCTTCTCCTGAAATAAACACACATGACAACAAATTAAAGGCTGATTCACAAACAACATCAAGATAACAAGCACGGAGACATGCAAACAAAGAGAAGGCAAATACCCAAGTAATCGCATCAGACTGAGCTTTAAAAGCACGCAGGACTGCACAGTATGCTTCTTGCTCTAAGTGATGAATTTGGGCCTCCATGTCTGTATACATCCTAGAAAATGAGATAGAACCTACTGCAGATCTTTCTTTTGCTGTGACGTGAGCCCCTCTTGGAATTCTGTTTTGATGAGATGGAGGAAGATCATCATCAGTACCTGCAGTTATTCCATATAAGGGTATACATGATACTCACAAGAAATATGTCACCATAACTTTACCTTGGAAGAAAGGATAAGTATTATTATATAACCACAACTAATGGCATGGAGCATCTAGATGAAACTTTGCATCATATGCAGCTAGTGGTCTTCTAAAGCTATTGATTGCGAAGTATATTTATCCTGAACAGAAGTAAAAAATATATGTTTATTTATTATCTATATATCTGACAATTAAAATCATATATATTGTTGAGAAATGTATCAATTTGCAACGAAAATCAGTTCGTAAACAAGAATTTGGGTTGGATCTGTGATGAAGTATCAACTTGAGCAAAACAAAATTATATGAAATTCACAAATTCCCCTTCTATGGATAGAAGTGCTATTAAATAAGGCAGAATTTGTTAACTCTTTTGGTACATAGTTTTGGCAAGTTTACTTGTATGAAAAAAGCCACAACAATTCTTCAAACTATCTCATACACATAAATATAGTAGACAGATGGGGATTTCAAGATAACACTTGCATCCTTAATATCCATGCATCTTATGAACGTACACATATCAAAGTTTATGCAAATTTATGTCTTGTTTTACCAATCAGTGAATTTCATGAAATTAATTGAAATAAGAATCATTCTATATGCCATCTTTGGTTTCTTCCACTCTATACATAATGATCGATAACTGGGGAAAAAAGCAAAGGTGAGGGGTAAACTTGTACTCTAAGAATCACTTTAAGAGGTGAAGCCCAAGTAACTCGCATGAACCCAAATTCCCAAAAACAAAATCCAGAGATTTAACACTTCAAAATCACAAAATTATATATTCAATCTCCCTAATTCGCATAAAACCCAAGAACACCCAAAACCCTAATTTTCAAAAAACCCACTCTATATTCTGCAGGCCTGGAACAAAACTCATCACACAATTACCCAAATTAAACCCTAACCCACTAACCGAAATCCCTTGAGATACGTGACCCAGATTCGAGATAATTGTAAAGGTTCAGACTTTTCTCACCGCTGCTGTCGGAGATATCATAGTCCATGCGCAAGAATGGCGAATAAGAGCCCTAGAAATGAAAGTAAAGTGCAGGGGCTGAATTTTGTGAAGAATGTTGAAGCTGAAAGTTAAGAGCTTTGCTTTTCGTAGAGGCTCTGGGACTTCAAAACCCAAGTTGCAGATCTTATAAAAAGATCCCAGGAAATGAAAAGAGAAGAGGGCTCGAGCCTGGAGGGAGGGACTTCGAGACTTGAGAGCAGAAGAAAGCTACAATTTTTATTCAAACTAGAGCTCGAGTTCGTTGTTGACAACGTTGCAATTATCGTAGTTGGCTTTGTAGTTCCGGACCCATTCGAATTTGGAAAGCATGTTTTATATAGCAAAGATGCTTTGGGCTTCGACCGACCAAACTTTGGGCTGTGCTTTGGGACGTAGTTTTATGGTCCACAAGTCTGGCTGACATCCTTATCTATTGTAGCTCAAATAAATTGGGAGTTTCACTAAAACATCCAAAATGGGAGGCTAAAATTATAAAAAAATTTAACACTTAAAACACTTTATATACACACCCAAAACCCATCATTACACACACTCAAAACTCATTTATAAACACACCCAAAAAATATACAATTGTTGATTTTGAGGTTGATTTTGGGTGTGTTTCTATGTTTAAATAGTGTTTTGGTTTTTTTATAAATACATGTCTAGGATTGGGTTTATTTATAAATTTATAAAATAAATTTTGGTTTAAACCTACACCTACTTGTTGTAATATGATAGATAAATGCCACGTTTACTAATTCATGAGGAATAATTGAATTGATGAGGAGTTTGATTGAGGAGTGTAGGGGTCTTTTTATTCCAGCAGCTTGACGAATGAGCTTGGGCTGCCGAAAAGAGAAACATGTGTAAAATTTCCCATTGAGTCTGAGTTCAAAGATCAGGCCCCAAGAGTGTTTCGAAAGGGTAGCTAAGCCTTAAGAAACACATTGGTCTTCTTCACCAACGAAACCAATAGTTGCTTACAGATAAATTCTTGGGCTTGGCATGAGAGCTTGTGGCATGGGACCTGAGTATTCGCAAGTTTAGCATGAAAGAGAGGGAGAAGGCTTGGGTTTCGAAATTGCAGAGATTTCAGAGGTGAGAGATAAAGCTTGCTCTTCAGATGTGTGTTTATGGAAAGAGAGGAAGAAGATGGAAGCATGGGTGGCTTTAGCAGATTTCCAGCGAAAGCTTCGTCAAGCTTCTGAGTGGCTTGACAGAGGAGAAAAATGGAAGAAATGGAAGAACAAGGCTTGAAATTGAAAGGTTCCAAAGATGAGAGATAATGCTTGCTCTCTCTGGATGTGGGTTTTGAGAGAGAGAGGAAGAGGAATGGAGGAACAAAGCATGAAATTGAAGGATTCCAGAGTGAATGCTTGCCTTCAATTTGTTCTTGTCTGTTCTGTCCATTGTGAGTTGTTTTGCTGGGAATAAAGTGTCTCCTTTTATAGGGGCTAGAAGACTCAATTTTTTCAAGCCACCCTCTCCCATTTTCCTTCACTTTCTTCAATTTATCTAGTTTTGTGAAATTTCTCTAGCCTGAACCCATAGGCACGCAGCTTTTTGGGGTTCCAAGGTCCTCAAGCAGTTGGACTCTTCACGTGGGTGAGGTGTCACCCACTTTTGCTTCTTGTTTTCTCACCAAAGCTTGAAGAGGAAAGAATGGGTAAGGGTGCTTGGTCAAAAAGGTGATCAGCACATGGGTTTGCTTGCTTTTACTGGTTTGGCTTTGAACTGGTTTTAACAGAGCACGACGTTGGATATTTTATAAAATGTTGGGCTAGGCTGTTTTGTTTCCAGCGGTTTGTGAGTTCCTTTGATTTCGATCACTGGAAGCTTTGGCTGATGTGGGATTTTTTATGGGCTATGGCTATTGGACATTTTTTAAAGATGTTTGGGCCTTTTCTTAAGGTGATGGGCTATTAGGTTTTCTCTCATGCTTGCTCATATGTTTGGACTCAAGGAATGAGCTTGAGTTTTGGTGCTCCCAAGTAACCCAAAACTTCCACTCCTTGGACCATCAATGGCCTCGTGAATACTCGTAACCATTCATACCACAACCCACTCAGTAAGCCCCAGACATTAACGTGGTTTGGGCCCACTTAAGCTTGTAGCGTGGCATGTTGCTTATTTGCTTGGCGTGGCATATGTGCAAAGCGTATATGACGAACTTTCGTATGCCCAAATCGGGTTTCTTCTTGATAAGGTATCGTATTGGGCTGAAAATTTATTTGGGCCGAACCGTGGATTTTTTGGGCCTCAACAAAGAGGATTCAAAATCCAGATCTTCATTGATGTTGTTTACAAAACTATCTGTAATCGGGATAGGAATGATATCTTATCCCTATAAGGCCATCTCTAACCTAGCAGGCCAAACTCAAAAAATCCTAAATTTTAGCCAAATTTCTCTCTTAACCCAAGAAAAATAAAGAGGCTAAAATTTGGGAAACCCAAAAGTGGGGCGGAATACCAGTCCATCTATTACCTGGATTGAAAATTTTTTGTGTGGAGCCCACTAAGCCAGAAGTAGCCCATGTGCAAGGAGGAAAAAATTAGGAGCCGCGACTACTGTGCTGCAGAGGGGTGCCACAACATGGTGATTTTGCCATTGGAATCCAACAGCATAATTCAAACTACTCTTTTTTATTTATTCCAACTGTAACCCAAATCAATGGTTTATATTAAATCCAAGCTATTTTAACTGTATAAAAAAAAAAAATCTAACGATTGAAATTTAAATCCAAGGGTTAAAATAATAATTTTAATTCATCTAAATGAGATCCAACCCCAAAACTCACTCCAAACTCTATAAATACCCCCATTTCTCAAATAATCTACCCAAAACTTTTTCTTTTCTTTTTCTATTTCTCAATTTATTTTTCCTTTGTCATTTTCATCAATCTTCTTTCATTCTTGTTGAAGATATCCACAAAATCTCAAAGAGGTGTGAATTGGAGGCCATAGGAAGATGAGGCTGTGTGCAAAGGGTTGGTTTCCGTCAGTGAAGATGGGGTTATTGGCACCAATCAAGCAAGCAACACATTTTGGCAGCGTGTATATCAAAAGTTCATGAAAAATGATCCGGGTATCAATGGACCCGAGCGACGAACATACCAAGCCATGCTTCTCAGCTCAAGACTATCAACCAACAATGTTCTCTTTTGTGGTAAGCACCCATTCTTATTAAAGCTTTAAATTTCTATATGTAATTTTATTCAACTCCAAACTTATATTTTGTTTTTACTCCTACGTAGGATATGTATGCAAAAACGATATTTCTTAAAGATAATAACCCTCTAAATATGCCTTTGATGTACCATGCTTGACAATCTTAAAATAATTTCCCAAAGTGGAAAGATATAAAGGAGCCTTCCACACAACGTTCGTCAAGCGCTAGTGCAAGTATAGTGAATTTAGATAATGACGCAAACAATGTTACCATACCTAGTCCACAGCCATCTGTGCCTAGTCCAAGGCCTAAAGGGTGAGATAAACAAGGGGTTGCCAAAAGGGAAGATGGCTGACCATTCTCAACAAAGAAGGGATAAGTACTTAGAATAATTTGTTGACCAAAGCATTGCTTTCAAGGAGGATAGGAGACGAAAGCTCAACATATTGGACAAGTGTGTCCAAGATCAAGCTGATACTTATGTCTATCAGAAGCAGCAAGATAATGAAGCCCAAGAACAAAAAAAAAATTTACTCAAAGAAAGAAGAAATATTTGGGGGGGGGGGTGTAAACAAGATGAAATTATGCAAGAACATGCACAGGGGTCAACACTTTGCCGTTAATCCTGAAGACAACTCATGAGACTATTATCCAAGCCCCCACTATGGTGGTTATTAGTTTATTCCTATAAATATTGTGTGTTTTCTTTTGGAATAAAATTATATTTATGTAATTTCAATTTTTTAGGTCAAATTGTTCAAAAAATTAAATTATGAAGTTATTTAAAAAGATTAAATGAAGAAAAGTTATCCATGAAAAAATAATTAGACTTAAACCATTCTTAAACAATTTAATATAGTTGCGGACTTAAAATTTAAGTCTGGAAGGTTGGGAGAAAAAACGGTATGAGCCAGGCAAAACCCAAATAGTTACTTTTTTAAGGGGAGAAATTTAGGTTTTTGACCAAATGGATTGGAGAAGGCCTAAAGTCATCTCCAACCCATGATGCCAAACCCAAATAATCACAGATTATATCTCAATTACTCTCCCAATCCAAAAAAAAGTAAGGGGCCAAACTTTGGGAAAACCCAAACTTAGGGCCAAATATGAGTCCAGTCATTGCCTGGTGAAAAACTTTTTGGTGGAGCCCACTCAAGGCTTATGCATCCCATGTGCAAGGAGGAATCAATGGGCGCCATGTGTCGCGTTGTTGTAGAGCCTATTTTTTATTTTTATTTTTCATTCCAACAATAACCCAAATCCAACTATCCACATTAAATACAAACTATTTTAATAGTAAAAAAAAAATCCAACGATTGAAATTTAAATCCAACAATCAAAATAATATTTTAAATTAATCTAAATCAAATCCAACCCCAAAACTCACTCAAACTCTATAAATACCCACCCATTTCTCAAATAATATTATATTTGTGGAATTTCAATTTTTTTAGGTCAAATTGTTCAAAAATTTAAATTATGAAGTTATTTAAAAAGATAAAATGAAGAAAAATTATCCATGAAAAAAAATAGACTTATACCATTCTTAAACAATTTAATAAAGTTGAAGACTTAAAATTTGAGTCTGAAAGATTGGGGAAAAAACGGTTTGAGTCCGAGCAAAAACCAAATAGTTACTTTTTGGAGGGGGGAAATTTGGGTTTAGGACCAAATGGATTGGAAAAGGCCTAAGGGCATGTTTACTAAATTCCCATAAATTGAAATTGAAATCCATTTGATTACAAAATGCCCTTGTTCTAAATTCCCATAAATTATTTTGCTAGAATCCAAGTTAAACCAAATGGAAAATTTGGAGTTTTAAAAAAATGTGTGAGGATATAATGGCTAAAAAATATGAATTTCTAATGGATTAGTTCTTTAAGAATTAGAATACCACATCCCACCCGGATCCCAAACCTCTACATTTAGAGACAGTGCATTTACCCGCATTTCTCTAAATCTAGGTCATTGCAATAATCTAACAACTTAAAATATGACACATCATAAAGTTCTTTTTTTCTTCTGTAAATAGATATAACAGACGTTAACTATTGCAGTTAGGTTGGCTGCTCATGTCTCCTCAATTTACATCAAGTTTCTTTTTCTTTTTTGTGTTTGGTCATCTCCTTCTTTCTCTCTGTTTGATTGATGCCCTCTTGGGATTCAATGGAAAACTGTTCATGGTTGTATTAATCTTCAAATCCAACCAAGTTAAAATAGTTTTTGCTTTTCTTCGGTATTTCATGCATTTTATGGCTTCACAATAAGGATTTTTTGTCATCACCTCCTTCCTCTCATAATCTTTTTATTTTATTTTATCAGGAAAGTAATTTTCATTCCCCTCATAATCATATTGCAATGGATCTGTCTTTATTTTTACCTCAAAGAAATTACCTATTCAAGAATTTTGGAGTTTTTCCATTTCATTTGCATTTGAATATTTGTTTAACCATGGACAATTTTTCATTGAACCCTAGAGAAAAGACGATTACGTGGAAGTAAAAAAAAAAGAAAAGAAAAGAAAAGAAACACGCTCTAAACTTAACGTCTATTTAGAGAAGAAGAAAAAAACGTGATGATGTGTCATGTTTTAAGGGGTTAGATTTTTACAACACTCTAAATTTAGTGAAATGAGGGTAAATGCACCGGCTCTAAATGCAGAGGCTCGAGATCTCATCCCACCTCAAGAGTCAAATTCCTTAAAAATCAGGAGTTGATTTTCGAATTTTGTGTGGGCCACCACTTGCATTTTCATTCCTTTATGTGAAGTAAACACAAGAATAATTCATAATTATGATCCAAATCCTTATTTTGATTTCAATTATAAATTAGTAAACATGTCACAAATAAAATTGACATTGAGTCCAATCCCGTCTAGTCGTGTCCCAAAGGATTGAGATTATAACTTTTGGTTTTATAAACCTGTTTAAACCTATTCAATATTGAAAAATAAATATCACTAGATCAAGAGCTAAATGAACCCGCTTTCTCTCCCAAACAAACCATAGCCCTGCCGCACTCTCACATCAAAGGGAAGGAGGTCATTTTCCTCTTTCTGCCCCGAGAGAAAAACTTCCCTGGCATAGGGATGCTAGGGTAAGCCTCCCACATAAGTATCCTCATCTAATTAAAAAGGAACACTTGTCATCCACTTTAAGACTAAAAATAATAATAATTTTATTCCAAGTTTTTCCTCTTTCCAGTTACGACCTCCTTCCCCTACTACAATTCCCGACACCGTCGTCAACGCTCACCCCATCCTCCATCATCCACATCGTCATTGGCATCATTTCTCCCCTTACTACATCGTCGTCAGAATCGTCTTCTTATTAGCTCTCTCTCATCTCTCTGTTTCTCTCTCTCGTGCAGAGAGTTGGTGACTTTGCCGGCCTTGGATCGATGACAGAACCTAACCCAAATTCCACTTTGGAATCCAAGTCGAACCCTGTACGTGTCCAACACCTGGCAGGTGTCGGGCATAAATGTCCAAAATACCCTTCTTGCCTTGAATTGCAAAACAAAAACACCCTTAAGGTTTTAAATTCTGCCAGAAAACCGACAGAGTCTCCCCTGAAAAAATGATATTTCCCAAAAAATTTCCACTTATAAAAAAAAATACAATTAAAATTGAAAAATCCCAATCGTTTAGCATGCATTAAATAAATAAATCTGAATGGCTTCAGGCCTCTTTATACCACATAAATCATTCAACCATCTAAATCTGGTCTAACTCTTAGAACATGGATACGTTATCACTTTTCAATATGACCTAACTGAACAAGTTTTTAGCACTTGATCTTGTGACTGCACCTAGTAACTCTAGGTTGCTTACGTACCCTTACCAAGAGATCAAGCCACACATAGTTCTTTATACAAGAAAACAAAGTTCAACCCATATGTAAGCATACGATTTAAATGTTCCTTCACACTTCTCTAAATCAAAAGTTTCAACTCTAATCACTCCCCTAAAACTTAAGTGAAAGATATTGATTTTAGAACAATTTTTCACCCATCACATATATGCATATACAAATGCATATATATAATAGCTCGTCACAGATAAATATGAAAACGAGAAAGTTATTAAAAGAACATTGATTACGTGAAACCTTAATATCGATATCAACAGGTTGAATAAAACATGTTTCTATCTTTCACATGTAAAAACAAACTCATCACTTTGCGAATTATATAAAATCCTTAAAACTTAGAAACCTCTCAATCCTTGTCTCATAAGTCGAAAAACATATATTAAACCCTTCACCAATAAGTACCAAGATAAAATCATCAATTTTTAGTTTAAAACATATCAAAAACTAAAATAATATCTACCTAGGCGTACACCCATTCATAATCCCTCAATTCCACTAATATTCCGTCAATTCCAAATGCCATGTATGTTGGAACCTTGTAGAACCCAGGGGACTTATGGTCACCCCGAGAGCACACATTCTCGCAAAACTTGGGGACATGTGGTCAGCCCAAGAACACATATCCTGGTAGAACTCAGAGGACATGTAATCAACTCGAGAATGCATATCCTCACAAAACTCGGGGGATATGTAGTCAGCCCAAGAACGCATATCCTTGCAGAACTCAGGGGGACATGTAGTCAGCCCAAGAATGCATATTCTCGCACCACACGATTCAGGCATCCCCGAGACTCATGGGGTATTATCATAAATGACTAGACTGTTCCAAAGACAATTGGGAGGGTACTCTTATGGTGGTTTGAAAACCATATTCCAAAACTTATCATAAAATTCCTCTTATTCCACAAATCCCTTTTTCAAACGAGATCAATCCTAACATACCTTAATTGAATTTGACCATGCATAATCTTCAAAACTGTTCTCAACTACATTTAAATATGTACCACATACTAATGAGAACTAGTATTCATAATTCATCGATTTTAAGCCACTGAGTATATATATATATATATATATATATATTAAATATAGACATATAATTAGATATTTAATTAATTTCTTATTAACGCCAAAATCCGATTAACAAGCCATTCCCAACTCTATACAACAAAACATAATATAATATACTTAAACAGTAAAATCAATTGCATAGTAACTCATAAACATCAAAGTAATCTTTCTTAGTATGATGTCATTCTAAAACAACCATCCCATTACAATTACAACAACTAATGGCCTCAACTGAGCCGATAGAGCCCACAATCCAAATCGACTATACTCATACGACTCGCGACCTTAATTTGTTATATGCCAATTCCTACACAACCATAAGTTCAGCCCATTCTAAAAGTCTCGTCACTATCCAACAGTCGGTTTGACCCCGATGCGGAATTGACCAATTGGGCCTGCGGGGCCCACCACTTATGATTCCTGATCTGAACGTTCCTATAAGTTCGACAAGGTCTACTTAACATGTCCCGAGAGTTTAGTCTCGATTGAGTGGTCGGATTGCTCTTGATCGCACGATCGGACGGTCACTGTTTTACGTAAACTTTGAATCATTGGTTCGAGTATTCGGGACTCCGATTCTCGATCCGTGAGTTCCTACACAATCCTAGAGGTGCCTAGATCAACAAATTTTGAAATGAAGTCGATTCAACGGTCCGAACATATTAAACCTAGATATCGCCTAATATGTAAAAATTTCATTCGATCGTTAAACGATAACCAAATTCGAATTCGAGCATACAGTCGTGCTTGGGACGACATGAGAAATATTTTAGGACCAAATGGGCCACCCAACCTTGGCCCATGCCCGCCACACGCTCCGACAGCGAGTGGATGTGTTGATAAAATTTCGTCGACCAGAAAATTCTCAAAACATCCAACAATACATATACCTAGGTGATCAGAACAACTAGGGAACAACTTTTATAACTAGACCGACCTCCAATTTGGCCGAGAAGTGGTCGAAAAACGCTGCCAAACTCGGACAAAATCTAGGTTTCTAATTGGTCACCCACGGCTCCAAATCAATCTAAACCAACTATCAAAACGGCTAGAACAAGAAAAATGGATGAAGAATTGTACCTCATTGTCGGATTTCTTTGCCGAAATCACCGGAAACAATGACAGAAAAATGCGATTTTTCCACTCATTCAAGTCGCTTCACGGCTCGAAATTGGGTCTAAAATTTAGTGGGTCGTGTAGAGGAGGTGGAAAGGAGCGTTTTGCAAGTTACGGAGACGCGTTTAGTGGCCGGAATCGCTGTCGAAAATGGCGGTTTCATCGCCGAAGAGAGAGAGAAAGAGAGAGAAGAGGTGGTTTAAAAAAAAAAGAAATAACATCGAAATATTTACGGTTGTGCCACTACACTTCTGTTAACCATAACTTCTTTGTTAAAACTCCGATTTGAGCCCTACGTGTTACTAACTCGTATCGACGCGCTCCATGCAACGATGCTACTCAAATCCCTAAATTCTTTCCCGAACAAAAAGTCAGTTTTAAACCCATTAAAATACTCTCGGTGTAAAGTTGTCATTTACTTGAATAATTTAAGAATTAAATATTAATTTAGGAGCGGGATATCACATATGAAGTGGCTAATATCATATCTATAGACCCACGACCTTGCCAGCCTCCGTTATTGCCGGCAACAAGAGAGATAAATGGAAGGAGAGATGAGAAATAGAGAGCCGGTGAGAGAGAGAGAGAGAGAGAGAGAGAGAGAGAGAGAGAGAGAAGGAGAGATGATTTGAGTTGCAAGGGAAGAGAGGGAGAGATGAGAGAGAGCCGATGTGAAGAGAGAGAATGGGAGGGATTTTAGTTACAGAGGAGGAGGACACGACGGAGGGGCAGCATAGGTGGAATTTTTTTAAAAAATTTTAGTCTTAAAATGGATTACACGTGTCCCTTTTTAATTGGATAGGGATACTTACGTGGAAGGCTTACCATAGCATCCTCGTGCCATGAAGTTTTTCTCCCCCTGCCCCCTCTCTTGGTGGAAATTAAATCGGATGCAGCCATTGAAATTGAAAAGACATTTGCTCAAGTGGTACATATTACCTTATTTCCATTTTCAACATTTAAGTAAATGTCTTTGTCCTTTTACTTTTATTTATTTTTATATTACTCCATTTACTTAAGTTTCATAAGGAAGTCCACCATCGATTCAAATAAAAATACTAGAAAATCAAATTGCGCAAATAAATTCATGGTTTTAGTGCAGCGCTAAAAATGATGGATTAAGTCAATATATATTTCATACTAAAATCCCATAAAATCAAGTTTTCATAGCTAGATGTCCAGATGCCAAAAAAACACTGCCCCTGCCCCCCTCTCTTGGTGGCATTAAATCGGATAAAGCCATTGAAATTGAAAAAAAAATTGAAGTATTTACTCAATTTCATGCGCAATAAATAGTTCTTATCCCAAAAATATAATTGCATGTCTCATCTTAAAAGGTTTAATACATAATACTTGGCAAGTAGTCAATTTCCTGGTTTGAATTCCATATATTTGTATCATACTCGTCCCCCATTTTCAACCAATTGGAAGGACAAGTTGATTGGTGAATACCCTATTAAAGAATCAAAGGATTTCAAATCTTGCTGACAATCCAGCTAAGGCTATAGCTACTTCGCCCAAAAATATACTGACATGCAATTTTATAATAAGGTTTATAAGGTTGGCATTAGGCATATGATCTTCTTAGGCCAAATCTAGGATTTCTATATATTCTCCCTAGCTAGCTAGAGCAGTAGGTTTTATGCATACTAGGGGGTTGAAATTAATTTGGCAGAGAATTAAGCAAAACCAATGAGTTTTTTGCTAGAATGTTATGGAAAAAATTAAAAAAATGTTAAGGTTAAAATATGGGTTAATTGCCCATCTAATAATTTTATAGTTAACTTGAAACAAAAAGATCATGAAAGGAACCATGAACATGTAGTGTGATAATGATTGATTTGGAATCACTGTGTTCAGTCACATGAGTCATTTAGTTTAATCTTTCTTATTCTGCAACTAAGTCAGAAAAACAGTAATAGTCAATTCATTTCCACATGCTTAGCGGCTTCCAAGTTCCAACCTCTAGTAAATAAAAAAAATTAGACCAAGTTTTTAATTACAATTTTTATCATTTCCAAAATAGTCTGCTACAGATGCGGCATCTTTTCAGCTGAAAACCAATCGCTGCATATATATGATATAATATATATCTACATATATATAATCGGTTGATTAAGATTGATCGGTCAAGAGCTTCAACTGTAGTTTGGAGGGTCACACTAGCCATAAGCTCCACAGAAAATTGAAAATGTAGGAATCTTGACTACAAATTCAAGGTCTAAAATATTCAGCTATGTGATATGCATCCCTTCAACTTTTCGGGTCATATGACCATGTGATAGTGTCCATTCGCCTATCTTCTCTTCAAACAACACTTCCACCTATTTACTTGACAAAAACTCAAAAATGCTTCTTTTTCGACACACGATGCTATAAACTGCTTTATTGTACGTCGAAAGAAATCAAACTCAAATGCAAGGGAAATACCTTAACAACTGAATTGCAAGGGAAATACCTTAACAACTGACATAACCCATACTTACAACCCAAAAAACACTTCTACTTATTTCTGTTACACGCTATAAAATTAAAATCACACTCAAGACACTGTAAATAATTTTTCTTTTTGCACAAATGACTTGTCCAACTGTCTTGAAGATGCACTCTGTTCCTATTAATCTGGTGGTGAAGGTCTGCTGAGTTGTTTGCTTAGTCAATGTGTAGCTTTCGGTCGTACACGGGCATAGATTGTAAAGATTTTTTTCTCCAACAAAATTTCAATTAATTAAGCTAAAAGTATTGGCAAACCACGTGAAGTAGGCATGTTGCATGCCTTTCACACAACCTGCTCCCACGCTCACTACTTTTAACAAGAACCAATATATATAGTTCCAGTATATTTCTACATCACTTGAACCAAAACCTCAATTATGAAGTTCACTTCTCTCTTTGCTTTGATACTCATTGAAATCCTTTTGTGCTCCTCTTTTTGTCTCTGCCATGAAGTAAAGATCTTTCAAGGAAGAGAAAGAAGGAGCCTGTCAAGAAGGCTTCTGTCAATTCCAGTGGTTTCTGTTTCTCCAAGCAGGTTCAGTACAAGCAGTGGAGCCATGAAAGAGCCCAAGAAAGCTGTGGAGTCTAGTATGAGGAGAAAGCCACCCAGTGGCTCAAATCCAATCCAGAACAAGTAGCTAAAATCAAATGCATGCATATCCAAGAGATCTCAATGGACCAGTTCATATCCATTTTATATATGTTTTATTTAGTTTTTTTATTTTTATTTTCATTTTCATGGTACTCTCCCACTTTTTGGAAATTTATGTTTATTGTGTTGTTATGAAGTTTTGATTTAGTATATGTAGGTAGCTAGGAAGCTTATTAGAGAGTGAGAGATGTGTAAGAACTTGTATTATATATATAAACATTGAATTAATTACATAATTAATGAAGGGTTTTGCTTATAGATCACTCATTTAATGCATATTATTGTTTTTATATAGTAGCAAATAATAACAGGTTTTCCTTTCCCAATGAGTGATCTCCAAATTAGAGGATGAACATGATGCTTGTTAAATTTGGGCATAAGTTCATCAAATTGGGGGAGTGGGATGAACAACATGAACCATTGTTTGAAGGTGGCCTGAAGGATTAATTAAACTAATGAATTTCTTGGCTTACACGTGGCGTTGTCTGGTGGCTTAAGAGGCAATCCCAATCATGCATGTTCTTACTTAATTGTGTGGCTATTGCTAGCATAACCATTTTGTCACAAGACAGATGGAAAGTGAAGATTGGTGCACGTTGCATTGTCAACTAGTATGGTGTTGGATAGTGAGGTTATGCTGTGCTCCTTTTTGGCTACAAGCAAGCTTCTCTTTACAGCCCAAAAGGTTATATCGGTACACACGGGACACGGCATGGCATGATAATGCTACCTAACTTAATAGAAAAGATTTTGAAATTTGATTGAGAGAGCTTCTAGTTTTAGTTCTATACCTATATAATAATAAAAAATCATTCTAATTTTCTGTGAGGTATATTTTCCCGCCTAATACATTTTACTCGGTGAAGTTAAAGCATGTGCAGTCGTTGGTCTTGTCACATAGACCGCATGCTTTGATACCATATTAGAATGTGATGATCAAACTCCCAACATTATTTGAACTACAAATACAAGGCATGCATTTCCAATGTGAGATGATACTCTCAACAAATTTGAGCCATTCCACATAACTTAAAAGAAGAAAATAAGTAAGTTTGATAAAATTAAAAATTAAAAATAATAGAAGAAAATAAGTAAGGTTGTAGCTTAAGTGAGACTCGTTTGAGTGTGATTGTGAAGTAGTTAGGCCGTAGCATAAGACTAGAAATTCTACACTACTTATATTCCATTCCATGACTTCTTCTTTTTAATGAAACTCCAGTTCGATTTCAACCAAATTTTAAACATTTTATATAAAAAAATCCCTAAATGTTCTTTCTCTCTGTGAGTTCCAAAGGAAAACTTTATAGAGGGGGAGGAGAAAGAAGCGTCACTGCCCCTCCTCTTTTATGTTCTTTTCCTTTTGGGTTAGTGAATAACTCCATTGGGGCCTTTTGAATAAGAGCCCCTTATGGTGATTTCTTTTTAGCAATGCTCATATTGAAATTCCCCATCACCCATTTTGGGCTATATTCTTAACCAAATCCTTCTCCCAAAACCCATTATCTAACATTG
The DNA here is from genome assembly GCF_029339155.1 of Prunus mume. Lineage (NCBI taxonomy): Eukaryota > Viridiplantae > Streptophyta > Magnoliopsida > Rosales > Rosaceae > Prunus > Prunus mume. The sequence goes on from NC_142705.1 coordinate 12,569,081, forward strand.
TTTATGTTCTCTAACTTTGGTTCTACATCTTATTTGACAGAGGTTGCTACAAATCACCCAAATGTTCTTTAGCAAGGTTGTTATTTTCTTTTATTTGTTAATTCTCATGCGTAGGTAGATCACTCGAAAGCATATTTTCCCCAGATCTATTATGAGGTGGTGGTGGTGTGGTCGCTGTGACTCTTCTTCAAGTGGTGGTGGTGGTAGGCGTTTCGGTTATGTTGGTTTGTGGGCTTTGTTTGGGCTTATGGTTAATTGTGGTGATGCGGGTTAATAGTTTTAATACGGCTTTTATCCGCTTTAGTTTTGTTTTTAACATGTTAGTTTGTTGCCTTCTTGGGATTAGTACTTTAAAGATTGTGATGCTGCCAAAGAGCCTTTCTCCGAAGGTCATAAGGATCAATGTCATCTTAGATGACTTCGAGGAGTCAGGGATGACCAGTAAAAGAAGAGAAAGATCAGGCAGGCAACGACAGTCTCCCAAGTCCTAACCAACTGTCATGCACGATCCCGTAATGTAATTAGCTTCTTATAGTGCTAAAGTTTATTTAATGAAGTTTCTATTTATTTATTATAAAAAATTAAAAAACTCCAATTCGCTGACTTATACTCAATTTGGTCAATATGGCAAAGAAAGGAAACAAGACAAAGATCTTCACTTTTTTTGACAATAAGATTTCATTCATAAACTAAAGAGGCATACAAAGACCGTCACAAATATAATGGTCTCATTAAACCTTTCTAGAAAAACTACATGGGACAAGCTCCAGGGTAGGAAAAAGTACCACACATGCCATGGATTAACAAGTTAGTCCGACACAGGCCATTTGGACTGCTACAAAGAACCCGAAAAATAGACGAACAAAGCACAACACTAAGCCCCCAATACAAAGAACAATCGGCCACAATGTAATACTGTCAAAGAAAAACCTCATATACACGCATAGTTCGATGTACATAACAACTTTCCATGAGCATAGCAAGTAGAAGTACTAATACTAACTCCATGAGTCTTAATCTAGACTCCTACCTGAGGTAGGGGAGATCAAGATTGGCCTCTTAGCTTGACAAACTTTTGACAGAAGAGCATCATAATAGGAACGTTTATTGGATGCTAAGCCACAAACATCACTTATATATCGAATAGACCGATATGCAATGAATATGGCCCGATACTCTCCATCCATAATTTTCCCAAAGTTTTTATAGAAGAAAATCCAACATGATATTTAGCATTGCCTACATACAATCCCTAAAATGGAAAAACTGATCATGCGATCACCCCATGAAAATAGACATCAGGCGTCACAAAAAATTCCACAACAAATAAGTTGAATATTGAATTATTTCATATACTTCAAATTCATGTGACCAACTGAGGAAGACAACTTTAAACCGCAAGAAAAGGTGCAATTATAGTATACTTTCTGCAAAAGATACATTAACAAGCATGTATGAACCCAATCCCTTTGCCGATTTGCTGTAATAAGTAGACCGTCGACCAGCCAGTGGGAAGCAACTCCAAACAGCGACATCAAAGGGGCAATCACGCAGTATATGCATCGTTGATTCGTGGGCGTTACCAGAGAAGGCAAAGGTGGTGTCAATCGGGATGCGCTTCTTGAAAAGGTTCAACCTTGTGGGGAGAATATTCGAACACACTTGCCACCAGAAAATTTTGACTTTAAGCGACACCTCAGCTTTCCAGAGAGCTTTCCAAAGAGAAGACGACGACGCTGAACTGGATACAGAGGTGGCATGAGGAGAGGAGGCGATAGACCGAGCAATGTGGTAGACACTCTTGACAGTAGATTCCCCTTTTCTTATCATAATGCCATATAAATTTGAGTAGAAACTGTCTATTGGAAGATTAGGAAACCTTGGGCCATGTGTTTCCCATGCGGGAGAGAGTTTTGGGCCTCTTCCTTGTGGACTGAATGAAATTCAATGAAAATTTCTTTGTCGCATCTTACAAACATAAGCCAGCCATGTACATCTGTTTGCTTCTCTTTTTGTTTCATTTCTCATCTTGAAATTAATTCTAGGTTTTTATATTATTTTTGGCACATTGAATTATTAAAAACACACCTACCATTTTTGTGGGTAACCTTGAAAGTTAGCCCATAATACAAATAGTACATATTTCTGGGCTCATTTCAAGCATTATTGTTGAAAAACATCGGTCCAATAAAAACTTGTTTCAAAAGAATCTCCTTGAAGAGTTGGACTGAATTGATTGAATTGATTTTCTAGACAAGGCCCACCTCAACGACTTTTTTCTTCTTCCTTTCTTGATACAAGCGATATTGAAGGATGAAGGTTTTCTTTTTCACACACAATATCAAAGTGCCATAAAAGTTTGAATATAAAACCACTAATTTGCAAATCAAAGCCGGTTTGATTTTAGATATGCCCATCTAAAAATTGGGCTGGGTAAGCTGGAAATTAGAAAGTTTGAACCCCAATGACCAGTCATGCAAAAAGATAAATTGAGAAACCAAGTTGGACAAATCCACACATCGCTGAGACCCCAAAATCAGTTGGAAATGAGCAATGATTTTATAAATTAATCTTTTGGATTAGAAATTTTATTGGGGAAGTAAATATGCAAAGTATTGTATTACGACATATCATGTTATTTGACATGAAGGTTTACGTCTTGAGTGTATATAAAATTAGTGGCCAAGCAGCGTATTTGAATTATAAAACACGCATCAGCTACATATTTTTTGTATGTAAATTATTTAAGACTTAAACTGACACTGATTTGGAAACAGAACAGGATGTATTTTATATAGTCGGATGTATATTATTTACAACTAGCTAGGGGACCCTAATTAAATAAATATATGCTTTCGACATATTCAGATTTTAGATTTGACGCTTGCTACTACAAGATCTTCTAGTCAATTATTTGTGACAAGACTTTTTATCACATTCACACTATTATTTTTTTTTTTTTGGTCTGGAATTCACACTATTAATTTGATCATATGCATGTACGGGGTTTTATTCAGCTACTCTCATTCACTAAATTATTATTTTCTTTTGACATGTTGTGTTGTTAAACGATTAACAATACTTAAGCCACAGTCTGTCTATTCATGACGAAAATTCCTAATCTTGTCGGACCTCTTTATTTTATTAATTACAACTTACAAATTCACACACAAATCACATCCTAGTTAAATTTCACCCTTGATCACTTAGCACATCAACATAATACTGTATGAGACAAATAACCACGCATGCAAACTGCGAGGAGACTTCCAAATACTTTTAAATTGAATGTCCGACAAATATAAGGATTCAATTCACACGACCCAAGAGCCAAGTCATCTTCGTCCCACGTAAATTTTTCAATGCTCATGGTAAAATACGAGAATTTGACAATAAGAACACACACTGAAAAAAAGGTTCTTTCATACAACTAACAAGACAGTGAGAAAATAAAACCTCAAATTAAAACATTTTAATTAGATTTTAAATTGTTCCATAAAATACTTTTTCCTTATGCGATCTATATAATTTTTCTTCTTCCTCAAAATATTCGATACATTCTTAATTTTTCGGCCCCGAAAATTTGAATCTTAGCTCCGCCGCTGAGTAAAGTACTTCAAATCCTGAGGTGTTTAAGGCCTGCTTGTGGTCCATAGAAAAGGAAAAACACTATATACTTACAAGTACACACATCAATCTTATCCTATATAAGGGAATAAAATCCCTGGAAGTTCCAGGCATTCACTTTTATGGAAAGGCTAGTCCATGTATATATGGTTGCAAGAGACCAAAAGAACCAACATGGTCCTGCTTAAAGTTTTATTCTCTCTCTCTCTCTCTCTCTCTCTCTCTCCTTAAAAAAAAGCAGCAACCAAACAAACCAATGAAGTAAAGAGGTTTTGGAATAAAGAAACATGGAATATATAGACTAAAAGAAGCATCAAAATTGATGCCTCAACACACACTGTCCTTTTAAGAGCAGTTCCTTCAAATGTCTATACCTAACAAAAGCATCCAACCTGGAATGTCTAATTTTTCTTGGCTCATATATACGTATAATGCATGTCAACTAGTTGGTATTAATTGGTGATTATTCAACAGAGTACAAAATTACATCAATAAGATTCAATCTGAGCTGCACAACAACCCTCGTATCTTAGTGTATCTCATTGCCCCACCAATAATGGTAGCTAGGTTCCAAAGTTTTATCAAACCAGCCTAAACAATGTTGCACAAAATCGATGTGCCATGAGCATAGAACCTGACATGTCACCTAGATACAGATTGGCATCATATTTTAAAATGTGTGCGCCCACTGGAATTTTCTTTTAAAATCCAAGTTTTGTTGTCTCATTTGAGGACTTGATGAGAAAACTAACATTAATTCGCCTTTTTGAGTTGCTAGATCAACATCAGTAATATACCAATAATGTATCAAGTATTGTAAATTGATTTCATTGAATCAAATAACCTTTGAAAATCATAACCGATGAAATTTTTCGAACATATAAAGCTTCCGATCCGGTTATTTTACATTCATCAACTCGGCTCTAGAGCTGGACAAGTAATTTTATTAGAAGTAGGAAGTTGGAAGAACAAGTTCACGAAGGCTAGCTATTTTAATTGCAAAGAAAGCGAGCTTCCATATGTCACTCATATTTTGTATAAACAGTTAGTGTCAAGAAGAATCTTGGTCACTTTTACCAAAGCATACATGTCAGTTAAGAAATGACTTGGAAGCCAAAAACACCATCTGCTTTTGAACGTTCGAAGGCGTGGTTTCAGGCCCGCGCGGAGCTCACAACTCACATGCTTGTGCAGTGCACGGATAGATGGTTCCATCAGGTCAGATTCTAATTATTTTCATTGGTGATATTGCCATATGATGATTATTTATTTAGCTGAAGGTTCCCTTCTGATTATAACCTCATTGACTATACACGACTCTTGTCGTCATATGCGTGTGGTCGATGGTTGCATGAGATTGAGTAAGATACCCTTTTTGTTCTCTTTTCTTTTGAAAAATAAAATAAAATGGAATGGGGTAAGAAGCCATTGAAATGGATAGCCACTAGCTTAGCAGCTAATAAGATTGAATAACTGGGGTGAAAATTAGGCCATCCCCAATGCTAGGGTATTCCTCCCTATCACACCTATAGAAGGAGTCTAAATTTTGGGATATGCTATCGAGAGCACAACAGATCGATCTTGCTCCAACGGCCAAGATTGTTGGGCCGTTGCAATCCAATTATTTTTTTAATACCTAACGACTTGTTATAATTCGATGGTGCTGATTAAATTTCAATACATTTAAATTTCAATCAAACCATTAAAACGATTAAAATAGAGTTTATGTCTAAATTATTTATCCTTCAAAAAAAAAAAAAATCTAAATCTTCATATAAATTCACCGCACTTTTCCTGTTAGTGTACATGGACTTCAGCTTCTAATAGGGTTAAACGTGTCCAAACCGATCCTAAGGTTATGGTTATGCCATACTTCTACAAGTGGTGTCTGGAGCTTCACAAGAGTCCTTGTGAAAACATACAAGCTCATGTGCTAGGTCTACGCTACTAATTTGTGTATCAGGTTAGAGAAAAAAACTGTGTGAGACCTTAGTTTGACATTTACCTTCTGAATATATCTTATTATATATATATATATATATATATTATTTTTACATCATAAGTATCAAATCAAGTGTAAATATCTGTAATTTAGATTCACAGTTTTTGTAATAATGATTAATTGTCCAATACAAAAATGTTTAATTTGTATTCGCACAAATTTATTCTCGAACGTAAAAAATAAACGCTATTAGTTACTTGAGTTATGCGCTGGTTGAGACTTTGAGCTATTTTATATATGTGAATATAGAAGACATGACACTGAATTCAAAGATGAAGCAAGAAGTTGGGATCCAACAACCGCGCGCTTATCTCTGATGACAGATAAGGGGAGAGAGAAATTATATAAAGACAGACAGCAGGCAGGTAAGATGGGAACTGAGGCTCTTGACCCAGTCCAGTCTTGGTCTATATTTCAGTACACATAAATTCAACAAAATCATAGCCAAAAATCACCAAATGATGAGCTTTGAAAACAAAAAAAACACAAACCGTACCGCCATGGACAAAAGCCTGTACAAGTTATAAACCAGAACCACAAGAAAAGTTTTGGTCTATTGGGAACAAAACAAAATCAAATGCCTAGAAAAAGGACAGTTAATTATTATTTTTTAGATAAGTGGGTAAGTAGATCAAGTTTATATTTGCTGGGCCATTGACAAAATAGTGCCACCTAATTTCATTTTTTCCCGAGATCTAGGCCAAGCTGTCCCCAAAGTTTAAACAGGATAAGGATACAATGAAGAAAAAACACTTGGGACTTGGAAGTATGTGAAAATAGCTTTGCAACTCTGTCTGCAGAGACTTTGTCACATAAAATTCTACTAATTAGATATTGTTGCTTTTAGAATTGGTTAATCTTTACTTAACTACTTTAGCTTGGCTAGACAAGTAAAAGCTTATAATATTGATTCATCATTTGTTTGTGAGAATTACCAGATGGGATGCCCCTGACTAGTAAGTAGATCATGCAATTTGGGTAAAAAAAACAGAACACAAACATACTTGTGTGTTGTACCAGTTCAATTTAAAGAGATTCACAAAAATAAAGACTTTGAAACCGCAATTGTGTAAATGAGGGTCAGACCAGTTGACAAAAGCAATATCCCGCTCCTTTTTCTTGTAAATTAAAGTAATTTACATATATAAAATAAAAACACAATTCACAGAGTTCAACCTTGCAAAATTAAGTAGCAATTAATTAACAACCACCATTCTCCTTCCAAAACAAAAAAAATAATAATAACCACCATTCATCACCATTCCGAGATAAGAATTGCACAAACAACCACAGCCCATCATGTACAATTCTCCAATTCAACCCCACCATTTGGAAAAGACATAAGCTAATCAAGTAACTAAATTTGAAAAGGAAAAAAGAAGAAGAAGAAGAGAAAAAGGAAAGAAAAAAAAACTCAATCCAGCCTAATCGCTACACTTTCTTCACTCCAAAGATGTTACATAGAAGAATGAGAAAGGTAAAAAGAAATTCCCACACAGCTAATAAACTATCTCACATGCTTCTGGCATTCATTTCTTGGAATCTTCTGTAAGATTCCTGCTTCTCCAATATGAACTTCTCATGGCTTTGAGCAATGAACAAATCTGCTAGCTTATCAATCTCATTCACATCTATCTCATCAGCCATAGAATTATTCTTACCATGGAGCTTCTTCTCCTCAAGCCATTGGAGGTACCCAGAGAGCTGTGACTCAGGCCCATGATTTTCCTCACATTGCTGAGCATCAGTGGAAATCACTGAATTCCATGTTGAATCATAGTACAAATGGGTGCTTGCTGTTAATCCTTCGTAGACACGTGCCGGCACGGGCAACACGTGGGTGGAAGAGCACCAATTGTAGTGCAGTCGAAATGATCCAAAGAAGATTTTCTTGGTCTTGTTCTTGATCTTGGTTTTTTTAGTAGGGTAGATAAGTTGCATGGGTTGGCTCTCTCTGAGAATCTGGATGAAAATGGATGCTGCTTTGGATTTGGCCTTGTTGAGGTACCGAATTGCGCGGCACACGTGCGAGAAAATGATGGTGTGGATTAAGGTTTTGATCTTCATGATGGAGCTTAAGGTAGGAGATGAAGAAGAAGAAGAAGAAGAAGAGGAGGGTGGTGGTAAGGTAGAGAAAACTTGAAGCGTTGGTTGGAGGGCTTTCACTCCCATTTTGGTATGTGCAAAAAATGTGTGCCTAAGTGGGTCATTGGCTGAAGGGCCCTTGTTTGAAAGGGATTTATAAAGGATTTAGTTCACCAATTTACCCCTTGACTTGTAGGTTATTTAAAGGTCTGCCATGCAACTTTGTGACCTAGGCCTCTCCCCCTTTATGGATTTGCAATTTCATAAGACTTGGAATTTGAAAGCTGTCAAAGGTTGCTCCAGTCGCGGTTAGATTGTTTGAACTGGTGGCAGCCATGTAATTTAGTGGTGTATCGGGGTCTCTTTGGGGGGAAGGTGAGGACAGGTAAAGCGAGGGAGTGGTGACGTTTATTGCTGGCGCCAGGATCCCAAGGAGAGCGGATTTTTAAATTCAGTAAGCAGCTCGAGAACGGTTATTGAGGCTTAAGCTTCGCCGAAATTACAAGCTGCTCAATAATTATTTTATGTGATTTGGCACTTGGCAGTACTGTAATTTCCGGCCTGCATATAAACTGCAATCAGTGAGTGTTCTTGGTGGTTAATTCTTTAGTTACTGGCTAATCATAATAATAAAAAACGAAACTACTACTCTTTATTTGACTAATAGAATTCCACATATCATGTAAACAACTTAGAATAATTACTGATTATATTGTTAATCACATTCACAAAAAAGTAAGATTTACACGAAAATTCCCTTATGCAAATGAGTCCTACCTTTATAACTTACGAGAAATGTGATTACTAAATACAATGCATGTAACATAGTTTCCACTCGGAATCCTAAATATTTTGTCTAAATTTTCAGCAAAATCAATAGGCAAAAATATTCGAAAAGGAAATGGAAAGCAGCAAAGTTGTGATAATTTCTTCTATATTTTGATTTCTTCTTTCGGTTTTGGTAGTATGAATCATTGTAACAGCACAGCATCTAGAATCTTCCATGGCGTGATGTGTCATAATACACATCATTGAACTCTGCCTCCTTCCCAAGTCACACGGAATTTAAAACCAATCTTAATGGGGCGTTTGTTGTGGCTTAGAAAGAAGCATTGACTAACTGCAGATAAGGCAAAATCGAGTGATTACTACGATGGTGCTTATCTAAATTCAACTTGATCCATCCACATTTTTGTTGAGAAAAAGGAAACAATCAAAATAATAATAATAATAATAATAATAATAATAATAATAAAAAAGGATTTCTTGTGGGATTTGGATGCTTGTGAAAAAAACATTGACTATGTGAGTAAGATACAAAAAAGATGATGCATGGCAAGAAAAACTTCAAACATATTCAATTGATGAAGAGCCTTGAGCTTGATATTTGTCTTCTTTTTGCAGATCAGATTTAAATTAGTTCCTGATAGCTTGGTCAACCAATGAGAATTGCTATCTTAATGCTGCTCAATTTCCAGTAACTTGCACAGAAATTATACATCTTTAGTCACTTGCACTTCTTAAATGGGCACACAAATGTGACATTTGACTTGCTTTGTTGGTGCTGGAAAAGACAAATTTCTACAGTTTCTTTGAAACTGCTGGGTATTGACCAATTATATTTTGGAAAGAAATTATTAATTAATTTATTTATTTCAGGCTACTGCAATCCTATGGTGTGCAGTCCATCATGCATGTGATGGTGGCATATGGGTGATTATAACCACTCGTGCAGAGATAAACGATTTTAACTACTTGAGTTATAAGTCCTTGGTACGGATGATTTTGTACACTGTGGAACCTAACTAACCTTGGTATTTAACAATATTTTCCAAATTACAATTCATCTTTAAGTTGGATAAGTTAATGTTAGGTCTGTTATCCTCTTGTGGCTGATTGATCCCTATAATGTCTGTATCCTATAATTTTGTGGGCAGGTAAAAAGTGCATGCCAAACATTATCATGTATCACAATAGCTACCTTTAGATATTTTTCTCTTCCTCATTTTTAGTGTGGGATGCAATATTTTAATAATTATGGGTTTGCATCAGAAATTACACTTTGGACTTTTGAAGCAAATGACATTGCCACTCTCATTTACTTTAATTTCTTAATGCAGAAAACACTCCTGGATTAGAACTATCCAATACAGTAGCAGATTCTTTGATTTAATAATCTCTATACACTTCCCAAAGCATACAAACTTGTCTCAAATACTGATTACTATATAGCAAGAAAAAAAAATTGTACAGAGACATTTCTACATACATATACAGCACATGCATTAAAAAAAAAAAAAACACAAATTCAAGGAACAAAGTATCAAACTTTAAAAAATAAAAAAAATAAAAAAAAATTTCTTTTTCTCATCTGATATGATATTTGAAAATGGGATTTGGACTTTAAACCTTTTCTTTAGATGAAAGGCATATGATTATCCAATAGTGAAATGCCATGAATTGAGATTATGGGAATACTATGTTCTAAAAGCAGGGTTGTCTGAGTTAAACATTCCCCTATCATTTCATGATTAGAAAAACAGATTTTGTCAAGGAATCAAAGAGAAGTGCAGGGTAAGATTGTTGTGTGTTTGGCCTGACAATAGCAGGTGCATTGAGAATCTGAAGAACACATCAACAAAAGAGAAGGAAAAAGAAAAGCAGAAGAAGAAGTAGTTACAGTGAGGAGAAATTTTAGGCCCCCAACCAACTTTAGTGTGTACCAAAAGATACATTCAATCACAGAAGATTGGTACACATCACCCTTTCCCTTCCTTTAATTAATATATTCCCTCAGAATCACTTGTCACCATCAAGGAAAGTCCTATGCAATTCAACATTTCAACTTTCTATGTTCTTAGCAATTCCTCCTGAGTTTCTCTTTCAATTGGTTTTTCTTATCTGTTTTCAGTACAGAAGACTCTTCTGGACTCTACTTCACTTGGTACAAATTGTCCAGAGTCAATCTGCAACTAGGCAGCTCTAGGTCAAGAAATTAAAATTGATGAAGGAAAAACATGTCTCATTTTCTCACTGCTAGTCTATTGCTCCAGAATTCAATATTCTGATGAGATGCATGAAAGTCCAAACAAAGAAAAAAAAAAATAGTCACTTGTGTTTTAATAACAGAACTTATTAGCCCCTTTCATATTCAACCAATACAATCCAAGTCTTCTGAAAATTTGGCTCTCTCCTTTTTTTTTTTTTTTCTGCAGCAGGTGGCCCAGTGAACATGGTAGCAACTTCAACTTTTGAACCTTTTGATATTCCTACTTCCTTTTTCTCAGAGTTACCTTCTCATTCAAAATCATACAGTATACACTTGTAACCGCATATTTATTTAACTCAGAAAAAAAAGTTATTCCTTAATCCTTACATTTCTTTTGGTTTATTGGGTTATTCTTGCTTTTTCATTCTGGTTAATACATGATTTCCATTGCTTCAATGGTAAAAATATGATCAACCATCCTTCAAACCCAGTTCCCCAAAAAGCAAATTCAAAAGAATGCACCAGATCAAAACTGTAAATTAGAAATCTTTTCCTATTTTGACTTTTAGACAGAGAAATCAAAACAGTAAAAGCACAATAAGAACAACACATCAACCAGCTTGTTCTGAGGTCACTCACAGCAAGTACTTGCTTACCAAAACAAGATTTGGGCTAAAGAAGCTGGATCCTTGAATAACTTTTCTTCTGCAATATGCTGCAAAAACTGGTACCAACACGTAATTGGCTGCATGATGATCAAAAGGCTCATAGATAGTCTCCAATTCAGTGGATTTCGAAATGCAACCGCAGACGGTAAGTATTCCTGTTCATTGTGCCAATGACTTCACCTCCAACAATCATTTGCACATGGGAAAGGCTGAAGAAAAAGCTTGCATGATATAATCAAAATCCCACATCATTTTCAGACATGGATTTGATTGTTTCATGCACATGAGTGTGTTATTAGTGTGTTCAGTTTGCATCAGCAAGTGACCACATTATTTTAGCTAAAAATGTTTCGAATTTCAAGCAATAATTGATCAATCGTCACTGAGCTAGCGACTTTATCAACTGGTCATTACTGAAGCTTGAAGGAATGTAATTCAAAGCAAAAGATGATGAAAAGTTTTTACTTTGAATCTCAACCATGCCCTCACCAGTTCCAATTGGTGATACACTCAACACCCTCTATTGGAGTTTGTTCAATCAAATCCAGCTGTGACTCTTACAACAAAGCAGATGTTCCATGCTTTGCATGCTTAGAAAGGAGCCACGAATTAGCCAAACTTAAAATTTCCCCTCAACGCCCATTTGATAACAACAGAATAGATGTAATCCCCCAACAATTATTTGTGTACCTATATATTTTTAAGCTAGCCATTGATCACAAAGACCAGTACAAATAACAACATAGGGTTAATATAAATATGAAAGTACAGTAAGGGATTAATCCAAATACGGGAGAGTCCACCATCAACAGCAAGCCCACAAAGTGTATCTAAGAACAAAAAAAAGACATGTACCTTTTCCTTACTCTCTATACTTAAGGCATTTTAATCAAGACATTAATTTATGTGTGAGTTCAGATCTATCTACTAGTAACCTACAACAGTTCAACTTCATTTCATAACGTGGGAACTGAATGATTCATATGTTTCATTTCATTCAATTAATTACTTTTGTGAAAATTGATTCTTCAATCTCAGTCCTATATAAGTTAACTTCAAATGCCCTACAACCCCCACGACCAAGCAACAATGTGGAAGTTGTTGACAATTTTGGTTGTGCTTGCTTTAGCTCTTGTAGCTCCTTCCGAGGAGGCTCGCTATGGGCCTTGTGTCATCGGGGCAAACTCTCCATGCAACATAAGACAATGGGGCGAACAAGATTCATCTACCTTGAACAATCCTCCGGCAGCCAGCCCTAATCGGCCAATTCATATTGTTGATTATACGGATAAATATTATTTTGATATTCCAGAGCTAGAACCACCATTCTATTTTTGATTCACAACTTCCAAACTTATGTACCCAATTTAAAAATAAAATAAAATAAAATTTTCTTTCTTTTTTTCTCCGGTAAAGATCTTGAATAAGTTTAGTTTATTGTTCATTGTGAGTGTGCAAAACTGGTAAAAGAAAAAAGAAGAAGAAGAATTTGTGGAATGGAAGTTCATGGTGGTGGTGTGAAGGTTTTACTTGTGACTCTGCGTTATGATCATTATAAACTTGAGATTTATACAAGTGTTATTTATATGAGATTATTCGACTCATTCTATAATTTATGGTAATAAGTTTTTTTTTTTTTTTGAGAGAATAGCGATAGGATTTTATTAAAGGGAAGCATAACTAGTACAAAAACCAGGCAATGTCGTTGGGGATTAGGCGAGTTTCTCACACATATGGGCTCGGTCGTCGGTTTAACTGAGTAGCTTTACCCACTCAACTGCAAGCAGGAGCAGAACCTAACCACTGATAGAGTACCCCCCCATCCCCCTAGGAACATACCCGTAAAAACTACTTGTTACAATCCTCAAATAAAACATCAACTAGGAAATCTGGAGGTTCCTCGAACCAAGAGATGATTGTTCCAATGTGTAAAGCAAAGCGAACAATGCGGTGTGCAGCCTCATTTGTGTGTGTAAGAAATCTCCATGTTTTGTAGTTTAGACTATCGCTTATACTCAAAAAATAAATAATAATAAACAATGTTAGATGAGTTTGGGCCAAGGATTGTTCACTTGGTTGAGATTTTTAAAACCTTAAGCAGGCTTCAACTGTAGTTCTGTTTCTGGTCCAGGCACCCAGATTGAAGAACTTGGCCCAAAATTGTTTTACTTGTAGCATGAAATGGAGTGATTTGGGCCATCCTAATCGACAACTCTAGCTAAGAAGTTTGAATGGACTTGGGCTTCACCAATTTTATTCTTCTTATTTTCAACGGAATATTGGCAAAACATGTTGTAGACGGGTCTGATTAGACTGAGGATTGAGTGCCAATATATTGGATGGGTGGTTTTTTTAACGGCATTTCCATGCTTGATGGAAGAATAATTCCTTGAAAAGAAAGGTAGATAATCACCCTTCTATTCTAGGGTTATTATTATTTTTTTAGTTATAAATGTGAACCGAATACAACATTTTGAAGAATTCCGAGCATGTACTATCTATCCATGTAAGAAAAGAATAATGGAATAGAAGTACACATATTTATGATGAGAATGTTTGGTTACCAATTTGCCAATTTGCATCCATTGTACCAAACAGGTACCTTTCAAGAGAAAATTCAACACACATATATAGAGCACAAAGACTATCATAATATGCGACTTTCACAACATAAAGTCTCTGCAGTTATTCTCTTCTCAATGTTATCTATGCTCATCCTTTCTACTTGAGCTTAAAGCTATGATAATAGTTGTTAAGAAATCGGACCTCTGATTTGTTTAAAGAACATGTGCGAAAAAATATATGTGCAATTGGCAAAAGTAAACCAATCACACAAAACAATAATTTTGTTAATTAGGTTCAAATTGCTATCAGATTCTCATTATGGAAGAAGAAGGTGAAACAATTATAAGCACTCCAATGCTCTTCCTCACATTCACTTGCAATTAGCATTCGCAAATCTACAAATTACAGTTCCCTAAAAGTCCAATTTATAATACATATGACCTAGGGTTTAGTGGGTGACTGACTGCTCCATCGCGTCTTGAAGAAATAAAACTCTCAAAAGTAATTCAACCTGTCGGACATAAGTGGCGACCGATCGCTAGAGCATGACTTCAAAACCATTACTCTGTGCATTGGTGTCCGACTTATTGCTCGAGCATGACTTCAAAACCATCACTTTTTGTGCGTTCCAAGTTCCAACTAGTCGGTCACCACTTTGGTGACTGGTGATTTAGCACAGTACACACCAATTATTGAATCATTCTCCACAACTCAAAAAAGTAGAGAGAAAAAAAGAGAGAAGACGGCTTATTTTAAAAGTGCTTCATTGGTCTTCATGAAGAACGGATGCTGCTTGCCCACATAAGAATGACGAATATTCCATCGCACACTTTTTTTTGTTCAATCAAAGTAAGTTTATGAAGAAAATGCTTGCTCTAGTGGGCAAAATTTGATGTCCTGGTTCGATTGACCATAGAAAGTAATTAACTTAGCAAAGTTGGATCCACGACAGGCTTAGTAGTTTCTTTTGGGAGACTCTTGGTTTTTTACCATTTGAAGTACGGACAATTGTCGAAAACAAAGCTATAGGAAGATTGTTTTTATTGATGTAACATCTTTTTACAGTGAGCTAGCTAGTTAGGTACTCTTTTGCCGACAATTGACCTTTAATTAGGTTAAATGCCCTTTTCTTTGGCCAAATCCCATATGATTAAATTCCTCCTCAATGGTCCAAGCTGTTAAAAATTCAAATTCTTCGACTTCATCGAGGTGACCCTCAATGTCACTAACTTATTCCTGCCCTATCCAAATTGAGTTGAGGAGGGTTAGATACTTTATGTAATGGATGTAGAGACAACATTGTACTGTCACGAGATATTTTATTCTGCGTTGTCATTGTCTTGTTGCGTGATAAGAAAAATAGATCCATATATATATATATATATTATAAGATCGTCTAAGCGCATGTTTACTATAACTCATGGTAGCTAGTGAGGCCATGGAAAGGTGTCCCTTCAAGTTTTCAAGAGTCACACTTTGTCCAATGCATATCCAACTAAGATGTAGCAACATTAACAAGGAATTGCATTTTCATTATTTATTCATAAAACACTATGCATCTGTGTCCTTTTAAAGCAATGTACGTATTTTCTTTTTGGTGTACTTATTTTTATACTTATTCTCTTTATTATAGTTTAATGGATATCTAGTTGTAATTGCATATTAATTAATCAAGATGATTCTTAATCCCTTTCTTTGTTTTTGGGGCCTAATGGGACGCCAGGAATTGTGAGCCAGCTGCTGCTGCAATAAGAAACTATTCTTGCTTGCTCAATAGAAAGCCTACACACACACACACACACAGATTGTCAAGAAATTTATCTTACCTAATAAGGAATGAGCCAAGAATGCAGGCCAAACATTGGAGAATCAGACGCGCGTGTATGTTTGCACATTTGGATGCATATATATGCAGCATTTAGAAAAAGATTTTGAGCCAAATGTGGTCTTGGATGGATTCTTTCTTCATTCAAAATATTATAGATATGGATTGATAATTCCCAACAAACAAGTTTTTATTTATTTATAAATATGGATTGAAAATAATATCGAGCTTTGTACATTTCCTTATATTATAAGTATATTATTAATTATATACTCTAGTCTCACAATTTTCTGTCATAAGCAAATATGAACTTTGCTCATGGTATTTATTGCTTTTCTTCTTTCACTAAAAATTTCATGAGTAAATTTCAATATGCTCTTAGAGTATAATATGGTTTTCTTTCTTTAATGATTTTTGTATAAAATGTCATGTTAAAATGTGTCTATTTATGAAAGTCCCTTTATACAGGTGATTTTTAAAAAATGTTTAATTGTTTAAGTGGACGTAAAAAGTAATCTTTTTCCGAGTTAATGACATGTTTTACTTACTTATGATGAATATTGGAATTATTTCTATTTATATCTTTCCTAATACATGACTATTGTAATTATTATAATTATTGACATCTCATACGTTTACTAACATATAAGCAATAATTATATAAAAAAACATATAGGTTTCACGTTAAAATCCGTTATCAAATACTTGATGAATTAGATTGATTTGATGGGGAATAATTAATACCATACTCATTCCTATCATCCCCTATTCATGATTTCTTCTGATTGACGACTTCCCTATTCTTTCTGGATCCAAGCGACTTCCCCCCTGTACACTATTTAACTCCTGAATCCAATTCAACCGACAACACACTGTGCATGCATCTCGCGTCAGTGCCTAACCTAGAAATAAAATTTAATATTTTCTCATAAGTTTATTGGTCATCACGACATTGTCACACCTAGTCATCTAACCCATAAAATACTGCCATGGCATGCAATGCTATTCGACGGTCACCCCTAAACATTTCTCTCTTTCTCTCTCTGAAAAACACAAAGCTGGTATAGATTTTAGCAGATAGCTGTCCTTGCTCCTCTACAGCTAGCCTTGGCTTGACCCATCCCATTACAACAAGATGTCTTGAAGGAAGCAGGGCAGGATTTTGTCTCAAGTCTCGAATGTTATTCGAGTTCAACTATTCCCTTGAACTTGACACTCAAATGGAGTCCGCCTCACACCTTGACTAAGATCCAAACCATTTATTTTCAGATTCTTTTTCAAAGATCATTCTTAAAAAACTATCAAAATTAGAAATCGGTAAACTATTTAATTACCATGACAACCGTTTTAGTGTTTTAGATATTCACCATGTGATCTTTTAATTATTTGATTGCCATTAGATGACTACTTTTGAATTTTTTTTTATAGATAATTTGATGAAATTCTTAAAAATTTGACGATTCGGATTATGAAATTATATCATGGGTTGAGCCTAAAATGATGAGTTATGCCATTTTAAATTAAATTACATATGATGTGGATATTAAAAAAACTCTGCTGTAATTAATAGCATTATGTACATGTACATTCGCCATATATATTAAAGAAGAAAGGGAGAGAAAATTGGACGGAAGGGAACAATTATACCAACATTTGATTCCTATATTGAGAGATCCTGCAACTTCAGAAAGTGCTTCTGCTTTCTATAACTTTGAATTCTCTTCTGATTAAGACATGGAACTAGGTTCTAGGTTCTCAACTCTCAAGTGGATTTGGTCTATTTCTAGCTAGTTAACCAGACAAAGTGGAGTCTGGGCCGACATGATTTATATATATATATATAGGTGCTCTAATTAAGTTGAGTGATAATCTCTGTAAGCAAAGAATTGAATTGTTAATCGCCTTTTTTCCTCCTTTTTTTTTGGGGGCGGGGGGAACTATGAAAACATTTTTATGTTTTGACGATCCTCATGAATGTGCAAAAGTGTTTTTATTATTTTATTTTATTTCAATATAAACGATATTAAGGGAGGGGAGATGTATGAGCAAATGCTCTAAACCACGTGAACTACAAACCCTTAGGTCTCGTTTGGTTTATAGAACGGATTTGAGGGGAAATCACTTCTCATGCCATTTCCTAAGGGATAGAAAATGGAGATTCATTTCCTATGTTTAGTAATCCTTGGAAAGTAATCAAGAAATACTACTTTATTTCCTTTCACATGTTTGGTTTGTGTAGGAATGTAAAACAAAGTTTATTTAATTTTCCAATTATACTCATATGAAATCAAATAAAAAAAGAATGTATTTAATGGTATATTGTAATTCTAAATTGTTAATGGAGACAATATGGTCATGAAAAATGTGTATTTAATGTTGGCTCATTTTCCCAAACTTTCCTATGAGGAGGAAAACAAAACCCAATGGGGGAGGAGAGTGAAGCTCTCCTCCCTACTTTCCCATGTGCAAGGCAACAATTTCCCGTGCATGGACATACCAAATATGGGAAAATAATTGATTTCCTATCCCCAAGCCTCCTTTCCCATGAACCAAACGAGGCCGTACTATATATTCAAGAGCAAGACAATAAATAACCGTAATAAACCAACGGGGTCTAGCCTAGTGAAAAAGGTATTGACTTGCAGATCAGTGGTCTCAAGTTCAAACCCCTATGACACTTTAGTAGTGTGTGTGAGAAACGCCTCTCTCCTTTTTAGTTTAGATTGTCCCTTGTATATATTCACACACAAAAAAAACCGCAATAACAAAGGAAAAAAAAAACCTAGTCCTAAAGGAGGAAAAAAAACTCCTCCATGTCCCAGAGAAATAGGTCGATTGAGGGGGAGGAGGAAGAAAAGCGTTGGCCTCTGCTTTCCCTACTCCTGTCTCCTATTTTCTTCCATATGGTTGTCTAAGTCATGTTTAGATATGAGTTCCCTATTACCTATGTTTTGCTAATTCTTCAATTCAATCATTCTCCTATCACCTCTTTTTTGTCTCTTTAAACTCGTTGATTGTTGATGTTTTGGGTGTCTTTTATGCGTCTTAGTTGTAATGTTAGAATTTACGTATTGAAATTTTCTATTTGAGAAAATAAAAAAATCAGCAATACAAAGTTTAAACACTTTTAATGTACGCCTCAGAGTCACGAGTCATAATCAAGAGGCTGAAATATATTCAGCCAGGTATCTGGCTTTCCGACTTGTAATAATATCAGTACAATCAACACTAAGACGCATTTGATTCTCTCTAGTATGAGTTTGTTCTTGATAATGACTTCACCATTTTTTATTAACAAAATATATTGTAATCACAGCTGGTTTTAATGACTAATATATGTAAACAATTAAAATTGGTCATCCTAATCTGGATGGTGAAAGAGGCCAGTCGGAGATCGATAAAGACATAGGCCTTAGAACTTAATAACTGTGATGAAATGCGGCAGTTAATCTGGTTGATATATGTTTGGTTTATCTTGTTCGTCTGTTGAAAAATTTAACTGCTAGTCAGAACTACTTGTATAGGATTGGTCTACCAGTATCGATTGACTAAACACTCTAGTTCGTCTAAATTTGCAATTTCACCACGTCATCTTTTATCTAGATAGTTTTACCACTCAATCTTGTAATGTGACAGAAACGACGCCATATAACTTTTTGGCTCCTACACTCAAATGTTAGATTCTCATTCTTCCAAGACATTGGCATCCTTGATTTATAAAATATATGTATATTTGACTACTAGAAGAATAACTTCATGGTATCACTATTTTGTAATCAAGTGTCAAATATTAGTTGGTAAAATAAAGAAGCACCTACTTGTAATTTATGCTATAAAAGCATCTCCAATAGTAATAGCAAATAACACTCTTCAAATTAAAGTTTGTTGATCTACGTGAAAATTTGAAAAGTCTTATTTGCTACTTGAATAATTTTTGCTGCAACACACTTTCAATTCAATTAATGCAATATCACGAAAAAGAATAAAAAATATGAAAACATGTGGAAAATGTCTATGTATTTATTATATGAAAAAAAAAAATGCATGTTTTTAACATTTTGAAGGTAGTTTTTGTTTTTCCAAAGTAAAATTAAATGTTTGAAGAGTCGAACTCAACTTATCGGTATTGAAAAGAGAGAAAGAGGTTGCAGCTAGGGATGGAAAAAATCCTCGTGAGGCTAGGTCCCAGTCGGGTCTCTAAGAGATTTCAAACGGGTATCGGGTATGGGGACCTCCGAACTTGAAAAATTCCCAATGGGTATGGGGATGGGATGGTATTGGCGTCCCCATCCCTTAACCCAAAAATATATATGTTTATATTTAAATAAATAAATGAATAATTATAATATTTATGTTTAACACTAAGTTAACTTCCCTATCCTAATTCTTTCTAATCTTCTTTGAAATTTCATATTGATGTGATTTTGAATAGTTGAGTTGAACTTCATAGTTAATTTGGATGTGTTGAATGATAATTTAATATGAAACTTAATGTTAAAATGTATGATAAATTTTTTTTTTAATGCAAAAAAAATCGGGGATTCGGGGCGGGTATGGGGATAGTCCTTCGACAGGATTCCCAAACCTATTAAACAGGGATGGCTTCGGGACGAGGCAGGGATGGAGAGTGGGGACGGGGATAGTATTGTCATACCCGGCCCCTACTAGACCCGTTGTCATCCCTAGTTGCAGCTTTGATGACTAAGGTTGAAGAAGTTGTTAGAGAGAGTTTTTCTGATGAGCACTGTGATAAATAGAGTGACCATGTCTAATAAGACTCTTCATGAGAAATTCTAAGGCGTGAACGACACACTTTTATATAATATTACCAATTTATGTTTTATAATATTGGTGGACGATATGGTTCATATATCATGAACCTATAGTATAAATATTAATTTATAATTACTGATGTTATAATATAAGTGGATTAATAAAGAGTGCTCCCATTTTAGGTTGAGAATATTTAGGTCTAGCAGGAGGGGAAAAGAATTTGAAGTGGGTTAGTGGCTATGCAACAATATCTGGATAAGAGATTACAAAAGTAATTTTGCACAAAGAATAATCGGTGGACATCACTTTGGCTTCTTTTTCGTTTTTTTTTTTTTTTTTTGATTGGTGAGCAATAAATTGGCATCATAGTCCAAGCATGGTTTCTTACGATTAAGGTTGAGTTAGCAAATCTGGATTGTTAGATGACATTTGAAGGATTACGAGTCTCATGAAGATGGAGATTGTTGGAGAAGTTAACCACTAATATGAGATATTCTCATCATAAAAATTCTAATATATAACAAAAGAAAGATATAAATTAATGAATTATATAGGATCAAAATAGATTAAGAGTTTAGTCGAATCCCAAGCGGGGATTTATCTCACTCTTCGAATGTGGGTGCACCTCGTGATATTTACCCAAAAAAAAAGGTTAAGGATTTGATCCATTCTAATATAACAAAAATATTATCCACATCAAGCCCAAAACTCTAAACACTTTATAAATCAACCATCATTACAAAAAAAATTTATAAACACACCCAAAAAGTATACATTGTTTCTAATTTTTAAATAATGTTTGGGTTTTTTTATTATTCTAGAATTGGGTTTATTTATAAATTTGTATATTTTCTAATCCAATTCACACCTCTAGGCACCCAAAAAGACTGGTGACTGACATTGACTTTTCTTGTAGCTGTTTTGGCTATAATTGGTTCCTTCTATTCTTTTTTTTATTTTTTTTGGGTCTTTAATTGGTTCCTTTTATTCATGCACGATGTTGTAAACACGTTTGGGAATCTTTATTTTAGCAAAATTCCAATGTGCTTCTAGTTTTAGACTAATCTAGCCCGTACATGAACTTTTCTAGTAATTTCAGACACCAACTTTACATGATGCAATTAATTGGAACTTTTCATTTTCTTGGTCAGAGGATCATAGGATTATTTACATTTCTTTTGAGATAAAATATGGAATCATTTTGTCAACGGAGTCTAGTCTAGTGGAAAAATGTCTTAACTTGTAGATCAGTGGTCTCATATTCGAATTATTATGACACCTTAGTAGTGTGTGTGAGAGATAAAAAGCTGATCTTCATCATAAATTACCTGACCCAATAGGGAAATCCCAATTCTTCCCTTGTAGTTTAGACTATCGTTTGTATTTTTAAAAAAAATATAGACTCATTTCCTCTTTTTTCTGGGGTGGCTAAAAAAGTGACTTTCATTTCATCCGTATCCATAGAAGGAATGACCATAGATCTGTTACTGTTATGTGAATTTATGCCCGTATCTCTCAAATATAATTATGTAGACAGAGATGCCGCCTTAATATTATTCTCCAATTCCAAATCTTAACGATAAAATAGTAACATATTGGGAATCATTAGCTTTGTCTTCTGTAACTCGTTATCCAATTGGATTTTGTGGTTTTTTATATTCTTCTGGTGATTGAGACACAGTAGCATGTTGATTCTAAGCCCTTCCTATTGGGACAGGGTTTATGCACATAATATTTTTTTTTATGATGTGGGCAGTTGTTTTTTTCTCAATGTTTTTGTGCTTAGTTATTATCAATAAGCATTGCTCATGCCTATCCTTTATAGAATAGTTAAAAGGACTGCATAGTATTTCTGTATGTATTTATATTCAAAGCTTGCCAATGAAGTCTTGTGGAATAAATGAGGGTATTTGTTTTCCATAAATCTGCATTCAACATTGCTGTTTCTTTGTCTGAAAGAATGAAATTTGATAGGGTTTCAGATGTTGGGCAAGAACATTGAGCACAACTTGTACTACTATTTCTACTTGCTCTTCTTGTTGAGGTGTTGTGAATCTTGTGGTTCAGTTTCTTTCTTTTGTAAATGAATGCGCAGAAGATTGATTGCCAAGAAAGAATTATTCAACAGAGCCATGGACTAATCAGTGATTTCAATTTTGAACTTGGTAGCCAGTCTTCTCAAAATTTTGATCTACAACAGGCTTGGAACATGGGAATTTGGGTTCAGCAGCCAACCGAGGATCAGCCAAACATGTCACAGCTTCAAAATCATGGGCTTCCTAGGTCACCCTCCAGCATTATGAGCCGCTTCGAATCGCCGGCTTCTGCTTTTTATGCCACCGAGCGCTGTATGGGGTTTTCACAGTATCACTCTCAGGTTGGTAATTCACAGTTCCCTTCAGGCCAAACTTACAATGAAAGCTACGGCTCCATGGATTCATCAGAGCAAGCTGATCCAAATTTAGACATCAGAAACACCCTGCAGTCAATTGTGAAATCTCAACCCAGCAGCTATCATCAATACCAGAAATCCTCAGAGAAGCCTAATCAAATCCCTTTGCCAAGCAATAACCACTTTGAACATCAACAAAATAAGTTGCGTGGAGAGAGTACTGCCTCAGTTAGGAGACCCTCCTTGTCACTTCCTCCTAAAGAAAATCAGGATCAAGCAGTATGTATATTCTATTCTATAATTCATCTTTTATTGCTGTTTTTATGCATTGATTTTTCAATGCCCCACCACTCCATCAAGATATGCATATGGGCTAGTTTCTTGTGCACAGGGTGGTTGTAATTCATTCAGCACTTCTCCAGTTACACAGCTGAGCTTCTTTCCTCAGCAAGGAAAGCAATCTCCAAGCATTTCCTCTGGAAATGTTTCCACTACATATGGTGATTCTCCTTCAACTAGCCCCGTGCTCACGAGTAAAACACGAATTCGATGGAATCAAGATCTTCACGAGAAGTTCGTTGAATGTGTAAATCGCCTTGGGGGCGCTGACAGTAAATAACTCAACATGAGCTTTTTTAAATTACTATACAAATAAGAATTTATGTATGTTGATTTATCTGTTGATTCATATTGTAGAAGCAACACCTAAGGCAATACTGAAGATGATGTGCTTGGATGGATTAACCATCTTTCATGTTAAAAGTCATCTGCAGGTATTCACTACTAAATGCAATTTCTTCAACTTTTTCATTCTTGTTCTTGTTTCTTACTCTCCTAGAGTCTGATTCATTTTTTCCCCTTTCCGTTTTATTCTTCTTGTAGAAATATCGAATCGCAAAATATCTGCCGGACACTGCTGAAGGTATTTGTTCAATTGTGTTTAACAATTCTGCCCTTAGCAGCTAGAACTTTTTAAGGTCTCATTACTTTGTTTACAAGCGTTGAAATCATGTATTGGTTCCTTATGGACATGATTTTTTCCTTCTTGTTACAAAATACAAGGTTTGGTAAAGTTTATCCAGATTGGATTGTCTTGTTTTTATCTCCTAATCTAGTACTCTTCTTCTGTTGCAGGGAAATCTGAGAAAAGAACAACTTTGAATGTCGAACCCCAGCTCGATATGAAAACGTAACCCATCAGTTTACCCTGATTGTTGCTCTGATTCTCAGTTCATCAATATGATTCTATATGAACACTTTTTCCTTTTAGAACTGGAATTCTGTTTGATGTTTTTCTCTTTACTGCTATGTACACCAGCATCTTACAACCCAATAATGTCAACTTTTCTGGCAGTGGCTTGCAAATCAAAGAGGCGCTGCAACTGCAACTAGATGTCCAGAGGCGTCTTCATGAACAGTTAGAGGTGCAACTATTAAATTTCTTGTGACCACATTTTTATTTTACTCCGCATTAGAATCCTTGTTGAGGCCAATAACTCTGTAAACTGGTTTGTAAATGACAACATTAGCCAAGTCAGTTATAAGAATTCTCAGAACTTGAAGCACTTTCATATTGCCGAGGACTAATAGAAAATACTTTAGTCTAATATTTCAATTTCATTTATTTATTTCGACGAACAGATTCAACGAAATTTACAGCTGCGAATCGAAGAACAAGGGAAGCAGCTCAAGAAGATGTTTGATCTGCAACAAAAAACAAGTAATGACCTGTTTAAGACTCAGAACTTGGACATCGCATGCCATGAAGATGCCCCATCAGATAGTCTAAATGCCATTCAGGTCTCAAGCCCTGAAGATTCTGGGAATAGCAATTTCCCATCCAAGATAAGTTAGTCCAAAAAAGTAAAATTTTCAGGCATTCTCGGACATAAGTGCTCATTTGGTTAAAAACTCCCGAACCAACAAAGCTCAGTCCCTTAACAGAATCAAGAACACCTCAAATGCTACTATACTGTGTAAGAAAGCAAAGGAGAACAAGAAGATGAGATCAATTAAAAAGGATATGATCCTATAGAATGACTCTTGTTATTTTCATAAAGCTTATTGTGTGGCAGTATTGCAGCAATGGCTTATTGTTACCCTCAAGTTCTCATGCTTTCCATGTAATCATACTTAAATCTTGTACTGTGAAATTTTTTTGCTGGTGTGGAATTCGATTTGTCATACTTGGAGCTTTTAATATGACAAAAGACTCAACAAGATTATGTTTCTAATACTGCACACAAGAGTGCATGGTCACAACAGATTTTGGACTTCCACTTATGGATCAAGCAGGATTTCAAAATGGAATGAGCAGGATTAATTTTATGTACTTTTTTTTTCTTCCTATGGTAGATAAAAAAACTTCAGAATAATATTTTTTTTTTATCTTTCAAATTTTCCAAACATACATAGGTTGATCCTACCTGCCCCGGTGGCTTGCTTACCCCCATTTTCTGTTCAAATCTTTAGTACATCTTGTTATCGGTTGCTCCTCCTTGGTGGTGGTGGTGGTGGTGGTGAATCTACAATGGTGGCGCCGATGACGTGCTATATGATGCCGGCGGGTGTTGCTATTTTCTAGATCTAAGGTATATATATATATATATATATATTTTTTTTTTTTTATACACACACACATAGAGAGCTTCTATTGAGAATCCCTCAAATAAGAATTTGAGGGACACCTTTGTAGGGCTCATTCCATATTGTATTTCACTAATCCAAACTGTCTATTTTGTAGATACTTATTCAAATATCATCTCTACAAAAAAATAACTTGAATTTCGATATCATTTGATCACTCAATTGAATTATTGAAATTTTAGTACTTTCTTGAAGCATTGTGTTCATTGATTTTGTATGACACAATTGGATATTGAAACGGTTTCCAATTTGTCTAATTTTTTGCAAGAATGATCTATGAATGTAAACTTAAAAAATAGATGTTTAGATCATTGAAAAAAAAAATTGTAGAGACCATGAAAGGTGTCCCTCAATAGAAGTGATCTATATATATAACACAGATTGAAGGTTCTTTTGTCTAATGTTTTCTAAGCTTTATTTGTTTATTTGGGCCTGGTTTGTATCTTTATGTTGGGTTCATGTACTTTATTTGCTGGTGATGGGCTGTATTTATTATGGGCTTTTCATCTTTTGTAATTCTTCACACTCTTGGTGAATAGAGTAACGTTCACACAGAAAAAATAAAATAAAACAAAAAAAAATTCTTCATGAAAGCTAAAAGGCTGGAACTGCAGCTTGCATTTCTATACAACTGATTTCACTACAGTACAAGGTTTGGTTAATTTTATCCAGATTCGATCAGCTTGCTTTATCATTAGTTCTAATCTAGAGTCCTTTTCTTCTGCTGCAGGAAAAAAAAGAGAAATCTGAACTTGAAGGACTTTCATTCATATTAGAGAGCACTAATAGAAAATACAATATCATATACTATAAATCTTTCATTAATTTTCTTTTACTACTTCCACAAGATCGTCACAAAATAAAATTAGAAAAATAGAACAAAATTAGGCTAATTAATACTTATTATTGACATATGCGGGTTAAAAATGCTTTCTCACAACCAAAAGCGCTTCTGACAGTGTTTAACATAAAAGTCTAGAAGTGCTTCTTGGTAATAAAAATGTTTTTTTGGAGAAGCACCTGTCATGTGCTTCTTCAAGAAGCACTCCCAAGTGCTTTTCCAGGAAGCACTTTGATTTTTTATGAAAATTTCAACATCTTTATAATAAAAGCGATTTTGTTAGAAGTACGCATGAGCAGAAATGCTTCTTAGAGAAGCAGTCCCAAACGAGCCTAGGCCATCGAAGTCACACTTGAAAGAATTTAAAGGATTCAAACAAAGAGTGAATTAACAAAATTAGTAAATGTTCAATGAACTAGAATTAAATTGAGTAAACTTCGATGGCAGGCAGCAAATTTTTTTTTTCTTATGTTATTGACGACATCTCCAATTTTCTCTACTCGCCCACCTTAAAAAAGAAAAAATTGAATGCTTTCAAAAAACAAAATTGATCACGTACGAGGATTTGAAGAAAAATTCAACAAAAAAAGTATGGCACAAGGCAGGAAAAAAAAAAATTTGTTTCCCCCACAAGATCTCTGGTTCTCTGTTCGTCAATAATGATTCTAAATGAACAACTTTTTCTCTTTAGATTTGAAATTGAGTTTGATATTCCTTTTTTTTTTTTTTAAAACTTCCTTATGATGTGAACTTTTCAGGCAGTGGCATGCAAATCACGGAGGCGCACCAACTGCAACTAGATGCCCAGAGACGTCTTCATGAAAGTTGGAGGTACATACGAGAGATCCATTGCACGATTCTTGTTACCACCTTTTTATTTTACTCTGCATTAATTAGAGTTGTTTTTTAGGTCAAGATTTCTGTAAACTGGTTTATGAATGACAAACATAAACCAAATCAGTCTAGCAATTCTAAGGGCCAATAGAAATCAGAAAAAATAAATCTATGAACTTGATGGACTTCCATATTACAGAGACCCAATAGAAAACAGAATGTCATGTACCTTTTAATCTTGTTGTAGTTTCAATTTCATAAAGACAAGGAAATTCATTTTTACTTGTGCTTTACAGATTCAGAGGAATTTACAGTGTCGAATCGAAGAACAAAGGAAGCAACTCAAGAAGATGTTTGATCTGCAACTGCAACAAAAAAACAAGTAATAACTTGTTGAAAACTCAGAACTTGGACAGTCCATGCAAAGAAGATGGCCCATCAAATAGTCTTTGTGATACTCAGGTTTCAGCTTCTAGGCTCTGGAAACACTCAACTTTCCATTCAAGATAAGTCAGCCCAAGAAAGCAAATTGTTCAATGCTCATTCTCACACATAAATCCTCATAGGGTTCTAAATCCCAGCAAAGTTCCAGTTGTTTGAACCACAGATATTCCAGTGGCTAACATGTAAAGAAACAGATATTCTAAATGTAACTCCAAGAGAGTGTTCAATGTTGAAGGAGCTATGGAACGCGAAGAAGGAACAAGGCTTTTCTTTCTTTATTCAAGGGGTTCCAGTCCGTTTTCTACATCAAACTCCTGTTCTATTTATAGGGAAAACCAAAAATGAATTAATTTACAAGTCGGCCACCTCGGCTCGGAGCCGAGCCTTTTGCGTCACATCAGATATGTCAGATGCGGGGTGGTAGGGGTTCGTCCACGTTCTCTGCTCACGATGACCCTTGTATACTTCTACTAGGGGGCGGGTATGGGCAGAGTAGCCTGTTGCATACGGCGGCAGTCCCATCTGGGGAGGTGGCGAATCGGGCGGTTTGCACTTGGCTTTTGAAGGGACGTGGGCACGCTTGATGAGGTACGGCAGATCGGCGGCCAGAGGGGGTCTTGTCATTGACGTGGCTGATTTTGCATCCTACGAATTTCCAAAGGCAGCTTAGAGTCCGAGGCCGAGGGATATTTGCTCATTTCTGCCGGTGCGATGCGCAAAGCTCATGTGTTGTGTTTTTATTGGGCGAACCGGCTCGGTGCATGCCGAGCATCAACACCAGTCACAGAACCTTACAAGCTACTGCATCATGCCATACAAAAGGTTACGACCCTATAGATATATAAAGACTCTTAATATTGCAACAATGGCTTATTTTTACCATAATGTTTTCATGCTTTTCATGTATTCAAACTTGCAATTTTGTACTGTAAAATGTCCTTATATTATGCAACTGCACCACACACCCGCCTTAAAAAATTTATTAAAAAAAAACTGAATTTTTTTTCAATGAACGAAACTGTTCATGATGATTTGAAAAAAGAAACACCTAGAAAAGAAGTATGACACAAGCCAACAAAATAAGTGTTTCCTCCCGAGATTCCTAAAGAAAAAATGGGTCAAAGTACTACCATAGGCCATATAAACCATATGGGTGCTACCCTGACCATACATGGCTCACTAGAAGCACATGTTCTTAACAAGGTTAAGGAGTTTGTACCTTATTTATGGTAAATCATCAAGCCAATTATCTTCTCTCTAACATTTTGAAGGTGGTGATATAAGGCTTTGGGTAGAGACACTATCACAATGGATATAAAGGTGAAGAAGTGTGTCAGTATTATATTGAAAATGACGCATTAATTTACAGCAAATTATTAATGTAATATTTTCCTATTTTCACAGACACATATATATTAGGTGTATTGGTAATTAGGGGTAGGCATGGGTTAGGTTGGGTTGGTTTTGGTCCCAACTCGTAACTCAACCCGATATATAGTGGTTTATGATTTTTTAGACCAAAATCAGCTGATTATTAGGCCAATCCAATCCAACCCAACCTTTTTGTGATTAGATTGGGCGGTTTGGTCGGGTTAACTCAAAATTAAACTCACTGTTAAATTTTGGTTCAAACCTATAACTCAACCCGTACAAAATGGTTTATAATTTTATGAACTCATGACTCATTTATTATTAGGGCAACCCAACCCTCAAATGATTAGATTAGGCGATACGGTTGTGTTGACCCGAAATTGTGCCCATTCCTATTGGCAATAGCGGATCCACACTCCAACGAAGTGTTGATTTTAAAGACTAAAGCTTAATTGTACTCCCAATCTAGATAAATCAACTATTAGCTCATTTCTATATGTAGAAATAAGCCACCTCTTTGTAAATCAAATATACTCCCAAACATTGGATTGAATTTGGAGCCCCTGTGATGCAACTTTCGAGAGCCATCAATCAACGAGCTTTGACAGCTTCATGGGTTGGTAGCTGTGAGTTTTCCTCAAATCACTCACACACTCTCTATTTTCTTTCTCTTCTTTCTCTTTTTTTTTTCTTCTTCTTCTTCTTTCCTTCTTCCCTTCTTTATTCTTTCTCTGTTTCACTTTTTTTTTTTCTTCACCATCGTTCCAACAACCGCTATAATAGATCTGGGGGAAAAAAAATTAGCCCACTCCTATAAAAATTCTTGAGTCCGCCATTATCTATTGGTAACTACTTGGTTACTTTATGCGGACTTACTTTAATTTTCTAGGCTTTTTAATGTATTAAAGCAAAATTATTTCTGGAACATAAAATTACGTTGGTTAATATGATTCTTGAATTCATGTACCGTGAGTATTCTTATAGCATGGGATCGGAGAGATGGAAGGTAGATATATTAGGTTAAAATGTTCTCCATTTCCTATTATGTTATCCTCACCTGCCTTTTAGTAATAAACAAAAAGTCAAATATTTTTCTATATATTCAGTTGGCCATGACAGTGAATTTGCCTTCTTACAGTAATGTTAAAACATAATTTTGTTCTTTGAAACAAGCAATATGAGCAGAGAATCGAACTAGACTTTAGGTGCTGGAATTCTAAAAACAAAGCAAAATCCATACTGGATTTAAGGATCGGTTTGGATTGGGCTGGTTCGGCCCATATTAGAATTCCCATCACATACATAGAACAAAATTTAGGAAGAAGAAGACCCACATGCCCTAACGAGTAAAACAAAACAGAACAAACCGCACGCACTGCTCTGTTGCCGAGAGAGAGAGAGAGAGAGAGAGAGAGAAAGCAAATGGAAGACGTAAAGAAGAGAAAGATAGAAGAGGCTTCGGGCAACGGTGAAGAAATCTCAACATATTCAGAGGACCACTTGCGCTCCTTGCTTGACCCCCTTGCTAAACCCCAGCTCGTCGATCTCCTCGCTAAACTGTGCGTTAAACATTTTAATTTGTGATTTTTCTGAATTGGGTTTTCAATAATTTCTATGTGTTTTCTAAATTTGATCCCTTTCGTCTTGATATTTCAATAATGGGTCATTGAATTTGAATATTGAGCTCCATTTTGCATGTGAGAATGCTTTGTATGGTGTACAAGGGGTCCCCAAGAGAATTGTGTGGCTGTGTGATTGACTCTGTGCATGTGGTGTTTGGTTGCATGTTGAGGGGCATATAGAGGTTCCCAATATCCTTCAATTGCAGAAGAAATTAAGGGTGTTGCTAGTGCAGATCCTGTTCATCGAAAGCTTTTTGTTCGTGGGTTGGCTTGGAATACCTCATCAGATACCTTGCGTGCTGTGAGTGCATTGCTCGTTGTGCTTTGCATGTCATGCTTGTCTCACAACTGCATATCATATTGACTTAAAGACACCCAATTTGTCAAAAGAATGTATATATACGTATATATGATATGACCATGAAGCCTTGTTGTATTTTGCTGAACATTCATTGAAGGGTCTTTTCTGTTTTTGTTGTTCAGGCATTTAGTGAGCATGGAGAAATTGAGGAAGGGGCTGTCATCTATGACAAAGCAAGCGGGAAATCACGCGGCTATGGTTTTATTACTTACAAGTATATGGAGTCAACTCAGCATGCGCTCAGAGCACCTAGCAAGTTGATTGATGTAAGCATTTACCACATTACGAGTCTAATTTCGTATGTTCGTTCAATTTGTCCATGTGTGAATGATCAACATACCCACAAAAATTTGAATTTGATTGTTTGCTTTCTCTAGATTTTACCATGTAGATAAAGTAGGGTCGTGTTCATTTGAGTAAGGATGTGTTGACTGTGTATTCTCATGTTGTGTACAGTAGGATTTCCAACCAAGCTACCCTAATAGTGAACTAGAAACATAAGGGTAACTTGGTTGGAAAGCCTATTATTCCATTTTTGTCCTGAAACTCAGAGTTGTTTTCATTTGAGCTGTGGAGCATAATCTTATGAGGAAAAGGAAATGAAATTTAATGTTATTATCTGAATTATGTATTTCTATTGCAAAAGGTTATATGTGTGAGGTTGGCTATCTGTCAAATATTAGTAGTTTTTTTTTCTATTTGAAAGAGCAACAATGTAAACTGTTAAAGAGAAAAAGAACTGAAGTAAAGTTGTTTTGTAGTTGCAACACAAACCCCTTTTAATTGTTACTTTTCGGCCTTTATTAGAGGATATTGGCTATTATGGTTTTTGTGGTTAACATGATTAAGGAAACTAGTAGAACTTTTAAATTATTTTGGCCTATAAGGTTAGTTAACTAAATGCTAGTTAACAAAATTCTTTATAGGGTAATTACATATACGTTCTTAAGAAAATTGAATGGGAAGTCAACTTTAGTTATAGAGACAATATTATAACTAATAACAAATGAGAGATGGCTAGGAGACATTTTTAAGGGGAGAGATTCCTATAAAATAAAAGCATTGTAGTTTCAATAAAGAAAAGGTAGTGTTACCTAATTCACTCCCCTCACCCTCCCGAACTACGAACTGGTTCACGGCCCAAATCGTAGAAACTAACATTCTAGATGATTGTAAGGTGTAATAGATTTTCTGATATGTAGGTGGTAAGTCCAAACCCATGAATAAAAGGAAATGTAGTCATTTAAGTCAACCTCTTGATATATTCATTTAGTTGCATTCAATGAATGCTATTTTTAAACTTGTAATATAAAGTATCTATTATGTAAATATAAAATTTAGAATAATTCACGACGACCCAAATTACATCACTGACTATGCCTACCCCAACGAATTCATACCAAAGAAACTAGACTAGTGAACCATGTACCCTTTTCCTTTTCATGTACTGTATTGTTCCCTGTACCAGGTAAAATTGTATCACACACACACACACACACACATATATATATATATTCATTTATATTCTCCCCCTCGTAATTCGGTCTTTAACATGTAATTTTCTTTTAAACATTAATAAAAATCTTTGCCTGGGAAGCCTACTATGCCTAGATGAGCCAATTAATAGCTCTGACTCCTTTTGTGAACCATGACAGGGTTTTATTTTCACTTCTATATTCTTTCAGTTACTTAAATTTTTTATTTTCCTCAGGGTCGCCTGGCTGTTTGTAATCTAGCTTGTGAGGGGTTAAGTGGGACAAGTGCTACCCTTGATCTCACCCAGAGGAAACTTTACATTGGGGGCTTGTCACCAAATGTCACAAGTGAGATGCTGCTCCACTTTTTTGGCAGGCATGGTGATATAGAAGAGGGTTCAGTTGCATATGACAAAGATACAAATGAGTCACGGTATAATTAAACTTTCGTCATACATTATGTCGAAAAACTTATATTCTCTACCTGGATCCTTTCCACAATATGTTTGCTGCCAACTGTGCAATGATTGTGTTTTTCTTTCCTTTGTAGTGGGTTTGGCTTTGTTACATACAGGACAGTGGAGGCTGCAAAGAAGGCCATAGACGATCCGCAAAAGACCCTTGGGGTTAGTGAATGATAAGCCTTATGTCAATTGGTAGCATTTAATTTAGCTTCCTAAATGCATGATCCTTCGATAATAATCCCGAGTGGGTTTATGCCCAAAATAGTTCTCTGTTGTTGGGCATGCAAATATTTGTATGATTTTAGAAACAAATTGAATTTATTTTCCTGGAAATATTTAATTTCAAATACTACATGAGAATGATTTTCAATGTTTTTGTCCATGTTTTCTGTTTAAATGTGAATAATGTGTAATGGCCTCATGCCAGATTTTGTTTTGGTTTCTGAGACGTATTTTTACCTCATTATCCTTAGGGATCATTGTTCATGTTGCTTCAATTATAGCAAATGATCACTAAATGAAATTGGGCAATGGGACTGTGTTTGGGATATGACTGGGAAGAGGTTGCTTAAGTGAAATTGTCCATGCATGCTTTGAAAAATGATTAATTATATGCTAGATAATGTTCGCTTCTAGCTTTTATGTCTTTTTGAATTTGCAAATTTTATGTAACTTTTTTTTTTCACAACATGGTGGTTGCCCCTGCTTCGATAATGCTACTTGTATTGTTGTAATTTTCTTGGGGTGGTGACCACATGGTGTATTGTTGGGGTTCCAGCTCCGAGAAATGCCTTCTGAGTTGTCTGAACTCAAGTTGAGGAACGAACTGCTGAATATCCTTTGTAGTTTGACTGTTTCTTTATTATTTCTAAAATAATTATAGTAGAATAGAGCATGTGAAGAAAATAGGGAGGAAAGGGATATTATTTCGGATAGGAGCAGATTTGGATGACTTTATGGGCTTATTTGTCTAAGAATTTGAGGGACGTTTCCTTTTGTTAATTCATCTTGCTTGGGCATTCATTATGAATTAATTGTGATATTTTTCTTATAAAACAAGAAGAAGAAAGAAACCTGATTTCTCAGATTCATTTGTTTTTCATCAGGTAACGTAGCTTAGTGCAGCTTCTATGTATCTGCCATTGTGGTTAGATCTGTAGTCCCTGGCAAACAAATTCCTATTAGCACATGGAAGCCTAAAGTTTATGTTTGGTTGCAGGGGAGGAATATCATTGTGAAGCTGGCTGATTCCCACAAGGGCAGAACAGTACAAGCACAGCTACCCCCAGCAATGGTTCCGATGGCCTTACCTCTAGCGGCTGGATATCCCCAGCCTGGAAAAGCACATGCAGGTGCAACCCCTGTTGGCTACGGTTATCCTCAAACTGTTGCAGCATACCCTGATTCTTCTTACCCAAGTCCTCCCACAGCTCCATACCAGGCACAATCACAAATTCCCTATCCATATTACATTGGCAAACAATGACTGATGACAGTTTTCAGGATGTGGTAATATTCAAGTTCCCTTGCCTTCTTTCATTTTTACCATGATTTTATTATGATTACGGCCAATTCTGATTATATTTCTCTCTCTACTTGACGTGCTTGGTTTTGCAGGCCTCTAATGTGTGCTGGGAGTCGTAGATGGCATAGAAGCTATGTTTCTGTGAGGGAGATGTCTTACTAGAAATTTTGCTTCCTGTTGTAATATTAGGCCAGAATAGTTGAAAATCTTTCATTTGTCAGTAGGTATAGTTTACTTTTTTCTAATGTTATAATTGGAATAATGTTTTCCATATGGGGATGGGGAGACATAGTTAAATGAGATACTGTACTATAGTTTAAAATGTATCTGTCAATCCATATGTGCAAACTTTCTTATTCAGGCCGAATTTGTTGACACTGTTTTGAGAAGAGATGAACTGTACATTTCCATGAGAACACAAATGGGAGAACTTCAAACAAGGGTCACTACCTTACAATATGAAAATTAGTAAATGCTCAACCAATATTGGATGCTCAATTTACTTAAATCATTCATTTGAATAAAGAAAAAAACTATTTTTGTAAACGAAAAATGTACAAAATGCCAATTATGCTGCTGTTTTTGTAGAATTAAATGTTAAAATTAATTTAGAGTTCTGAAAAAAGTTTAAAACTAATTTAGTAGTTTAATTCGACTTTCATAATCAATTGCATATAAAGTAACACACTTTTTTTCATAATATAAACCCAGTCAGAATATAAATTTAGAAATAACACTTTTTATATTTATTTTCTTGTCCCTGCTCTTTTAATTTGGACACTGGCTCGAGGAAAATGTTTTACTTATTCCTTTGTAAATAGGAGCTTCTACATCCCCATCACGTCTTCATCATTCCTTTGTAAATAGGAGCTCCTACATTCATACCAATGACAGTATGACATGTGAGCATAATTTTTTGGGAGTTTCACTAAAACACCCAAAATGAGAGCTGAAATTATAAAAAAACCCAACACCCAAAACATTTTATAAACACACCCAAAATCCATCATTACACACACTCAAAACCCATTTATAAACACACTCAAAAAATATACAATTGTTGACTTTGGGGTTGATTTTGGGTGTGTTTTTATGTTTAAATAGTGTTTGAGTTTTTTTATAAATACATATTTAGGATTGAGTTTATTTATAAATTTGTATAATTTTTTTTATAATAGATTTTTAATGAATTATTTTTGAGGAAGTGTCAAACGGTGGTTTTTAGACGAGCTCGCTCAATATCTGCTCGTGTTCTTTCTTTTTAGTTTGGCTCCTACATCTGCATTGGATGGACGAGTGGCTTTCAAACATCATTCCCAGCGCCGGTGATGTGCAATATGATAAGAGAACCAATCGAGGAATTCAGTTTGAGTGAAGCTGAATTGCTTCGCAGATCAATGCCAAGAATTGAATCAGCCTCTCAATCAGCAGCAATGCGGCAAACTCTGCAGCTGAAGCTCTAAATCTCTCTGTGTAGCGGTAGGTATCGAGCTCATCTGCCCGCATATTTTCATCTTTATCCCATTGTCCCAAGGTACTATGTTTCATCCCAAAAGACTTCAACTTTCTTTTATATTCAGCTGAATCTTGGCCCAAGATAATCACTAGGCTTGACTTCTCATCAAACTGGTTATGACCCATTTGCACAAATTAAGAACAACATCTGTTCTCAAATGGGTTTCTTCAAATTTTGATGAAAACCACCTTAGATCAGCAAGAACCCCAATTCAGCCAATTGGGTCTTTCCCCAATGGCCAAGCCCTTAGGTTTTACAAAACTAAAAGGTCTCCTGTAACTGAAAGTTGTGAAAACGTGGATAGAACTTCGACTGGTAATGGCAAAATTTCTGGTCGAATTTCTCGTGCTGTTAAAAAAGAAGCACAAGCTGCATTATTGGATTATTTGCATTTTACTAGAAGCTTACAGTTTCTGGATGCAGAGAATATGAGTAAAAACTCTCCACATTTTCTCAAGAAGCTTATAAATAGTGCGGATAATGAAAAGAAAATTGGGCAGACGATTGCTCGGTTCTTGCGCTACCACCCTATTAATGAATTTGAACCTTTCTTTGAGAGCTTGGGTTTGAAACCTCCCGAGTATGTTCCTCTTCTTCCTCAAAAATTGATATTTTTGATCGATGACAATTTGCTGCTTCATAATTATGGTGTTTTATGTCATTACGGGATTGCACGTAATAAGATAGGAAAGATTTATACGGAAGCCACTGAAGTCTTTCAATACAATGTTGGGGTTTTGTTATCAAAGCTTCAAGCTTATGAAGAACTTGGTCTCAGCCAATCTGCTTTGATTAAGTTTGTTGTTGCTAGTCCTTATCTTTTAATTGGGGATGCAAATGCTTCATTTTTAAAGTTATTGGGAAAACTTAAGAGTTTTGGATTCGAAATCAGTTGGATTCAGGGGAACTTATCGGAAGAAAATTCTTATAATTGGAGCCGGATGCTTGAAGTTCTAAGTTTTCTTAGTAAGATGGGTTGCAGCGACAGACAGCTGGGTGAATTAATTGGCCAGCACCCAGATATTTTATTTGAGGCTTCAGGGGAAAGGACATTTTCAATAATTGGGTTCTTGCTGAAGTTTGGATTCAGAATGAGCCAGGTATCTTCACTGTTTCTGCAGTTTCCCCGAATTCAAGTTATGAAATTTGGTTTGAATTTGAGGAAATGTTTTTCTTTCCTGAATGAGATCAGAATGGAGGTTGCAGGGATTGGGAAGATCATCCGTTCTCACCCCCTGCTACTGGGTTCGTGTGCTTTGAAGAAAACTAACACCTTACTTCTTCACTTGAACATTGGGAAGAAGAGCTTGTGTAGATACATCCAGGAGAACCCACAAGAATTGAAGCACTGGGTTTTGGGCAGAAGACTTAGGCCATTAGACTGTGGAAACAACTTTAGATCAAAGACAGAGAAGGCTAAATTCTTGTTAGACATAGGATTTGTAGAGAACTCAAACAAAATGAAAGAAGCTCTAAATGAATTTCAAGGCAACGGATATGAGCTTCAGGAAAGATTTGATTGTATTGTGGAAGCTGGTTTCAATCCTGAGGACGTCTGCCAAATGGTTAAACTATCACCTCGAATTCTTAGCCAGTCAAAGGATGTTATTGAAATGAAGATTGATTTTCTTGTAAATCATTTGTGTTATCCCTTATCAACTTTACTCATCTTCCCAAAATATCTTACCTATGGAACTAAAAGGGTCCAGCATAGGGTACTTATGTACAATTGGCTCAAAGATCATGGAACAGATCCTACATATGCCTTGAGCACTGTTGTTTCTTGCTCAGATATATATTTTCTGAGGAAGTTTGTTAATCATCATCCTAGTGGTCCTCAAGTTTGGGAGGATTTGAAGAGAAAAATTTATTCAAAGGAATAAAATGTTCATTGATTCTCCTGAAGGTTCAGCAGTGTTTATTATCACCAAGTTGATGCTAGCATGTTAGTTTTTTCTTATTGAAGCTCTTGGGATTGAATTGCTAAAAGAAATTGAGCGAAATGCGGCAAGGAAAGATTGACTGTGTATATAAGCCTTCAAGTTTTTGAACTTCAGCAATATTGTATGTTTTCCCTTAAACACACTGATTGGGACATTTTCAAATTTAAGGATGAATGTGAGATATATGTTATAGTTTAGGAGAGATTAGTAAATTAGAAATAAAAAATATACAATTTCAAATAATCAAATGCATATGCAACCTAATAGTTGTGTGTGAAGCTGGAGGAGTTGTTCTTTGGTGATGCCATAGCTCGAAGCCGTTTTGCATCGCGCCATCATTCGTGTTACAAATCAAGCGCTGTAGAAGAATTGTACTTGGTGTGTTGTTGCTATGTTTATCATCATCTTGCTAATGAGAAAAACTCCACCACTGCTCCTCTTCTAAACTTGATCCAGAACCCAGATGACTGAAAATACAAAACTGAACTGTACACTCGGGTTTGTTCCTTCTTGTTTGTGCTCTCTCTCTCTCTCTCTCTCTCTCTCTCTCTCTCTCTTACTTATTTGGTTGGAATGTAGAATCATGGAATGGCTATGTAAATTTATCTGACAGAAAGTAATCAAACCAAAATTTAGAAAGAAAAAAAATGTTGAAATGAGGTGCTGTTCTTCATTGAAATGAAAATGTAAACAGAATTACAAGGAATTAGAATTGGAAGGTTTTGCATCACTGCTACATGCATAACAAGTCCATGTATGCAAAAGACATTTTATATTTTCCAAGTTAATAAAAAAAGTCGTAAGGAAATGGGTAGTGCTACACTACAAAACATTTTACTGCATGCCATGGCTATTTAGATGAGTGGCTAGCATTTTCACTCACAATCTTCTCGTGTATTTGTTACACAAGCATTAT
The DNA here is from genome assembly GCF_029339155.1 of Prunus mume. Classification (NCBI taxonomy): domain Eukaryota; kingdom Viridiplantae; phylum Streptophyta; class Magnoliopsida; order Rosales; family Rosaceae; genus Prunus; species Prunus mume. Next base: position 12,607,965 of record NC_142705.1, read on the forward strand.
AAAATAGTTCACTAAAAACTTGTTGGATGTAAATATAAACAAATCGCTAAGAAAATTTGCACTACTCTTTGTTCTTTGTTTAAATCTTTTTTTATCCTTTATCCTGTGCACTCATTATTTATCTTTATTTTTTTTTATTCTTATAAAAGCGATATTAGAGGAAAAGGAAATTCAAACACATGATGTTAAGTAAGTACGTGGCTAATATTGCCCTTAACTACTTAAGTTGTAAATTCCTTGCCATTGCTTTTTATCTTTATATATATAGCAAAAGACAGAGAATGGTGAAACATTCAAAATATCAGAAAATGTCCTTGGTTAATGCAAATATTAACAATTAAAATTATTAATTAAATGAAGATAATATGATAAATTCATACTTTTTATAAATAAAAAATAATAATAATAAATCAAATAATAGATCCTATTTTTATGGAACACAACTACCCATTATCTTTTTTAATTCTAAAAAAAATTAAATTTTTTTTAAAAAAAGCCTATCGCAGGCGCGGAATGCAGAGAGGCTAGTTATATAAGAAAGAAAGAAGAGTGGGATGACATATTTTTGGGGGTTAAATGATGATTTGCTTCCTAAACTTGTACATAACTTTCGATTTACCCCTTATAATTTTTATTTATTTATAGAAAATTAAGGATATAAACTTTTTTTTTTCCGCCAATTTCCCCATTCCGTCTAAATTCACAATATTTCATCTAATTTGTAATTAAAAATGAGGGCAAAATGGTCATTTTATACATTAAAAAAATGAAAAATGAAAAATGAAAATCTCTCTCTCTCTCTCTCTGCAGGCTGGCGTGGGAATGGGGGTTGTCATTTGGCAGTGGCTTAGAGGATGGCGAGTGAATGGTAGGTAGGGACTGGAGTTTAGGGTTGGGCGGGCGCGGGAGGGGGAGGATAAGAAATCGAGGGGGTTTCGGGTTTGTGGGGAAGGATGAAAAACCGAAGGGTTTCGGGTTTGTGGTTATCTTGAATTTCGGGTTCTCGGATCTCTTTTCTTTAGTGTCTTTTTCTTCTTCTGATTTTTAGAGTTTTTCTATTTAAACCCCGCATTTTTCTTTGTTCACCCCGTATTCTAAGTTCACCCCAACTTCTAATTCAAATTTTCACAATTTCTAAGAAAACCTCATTATCTTCCCAAACTACCCCTAAATACACACTCAGCATAAAAAATAAAAAAATAAAAACTCATCAACATCACACCCCACACCCCGCTATCTTGCCCTTCACCATAGCCCAAATGATTAGAAGCAGTTATCCCTCAAGGTCCTATATTCGAATCTCTCCTTCCTCAATATTTCTTGTAAAAAAATATACAAAAAGTAAAAAAATAAATTTTTTTTTTTGGTTGAGTTCAAAACCATGCTAACTAGTAATCACAATGTTGTCAGCGAATAATATAGATGAAAGTATAAGGTGCAAACTACAATCAGCCATCCCTCTATCATGTTGCAGCATTAAAAAAGAAAGAAGACACACACAATTTCAATAGAGCATCCTCTCCCTTGGTATGAGAGAAACTTTGCACTACACCTAACACATTGCAACAAGACCATTACAAAGACACAGGCCCTCAACTTCTCCTCCTTTGCGTGCCCTGTTCTTCAGTCACAGCAAGGCCCATGTCTTCCAACCCAAAACCTCCAAACCAAAAGGCAGGCATTATAATGTGGTCTCTTACAATGCAATGATTGAAGGTTACTGAAGACAGGATAATTAAGATGTCTGAAGCGCTGGATCTTTTCAATGAGATGAGGCTTAG